>NC_134833.1:143733327-144057940 GCF_004210375.1 Tachypleus tridentatus
TGATAACATTTAATGGGATGAAAGTGGATAGTTAAAACTCACATAATTAGCATGATTGGTAAAGGATATAAATAACTCTTCGTCCTAGAGACCTAGACCGAGCTGAAAATATAGTAATATATAAATTTTGTAAAAAAATAAAAATGTTGTTTCCATCGTGTAAATATGGTTACATTATTCATTAAGTTATTTTCAGTTCTGATCTGCTTTTCTAGTTTTTTTTTATCAAAAGCTGTTAGTAGTGATAACTTAGGTACCTGCAGAAGCGTAACTGTGTGAAGGGGGTTCGAGCTGGCAGCTATCTCGGACACAGTCCAGAAGGGGAAGCAGGGTTTCATCTATTTTAAGCGCAGATAGCCCTTGAGTAGCTTTGCGTGAACTTCAAAACAAACCAACAAACAATCATCTATTTTAAAAGATATTTCAGAACAGAATTTGGTGATATGACTTGCGAAACGTTTCCATATACTATTAGTGATATTGACTTATAAAAAACGTTGGAACCCTGACCTCTTCACCTCTTTTGATGAAAGACGTGTACTTTGTTAAACAAGGCTCTGCGGTATTTTGGCGAGACTTTTGTTCATTGTTACTTCGTAACTTTAAGGTATAAGTGCAGTTAAAACTGAAGAGGCACTCGGTAAGAGCGAGCGCATACCTCCACTACGCAGCATCGATCGTATTCGACCCTCACAGAAAAAAAAGGAATAATGAAAAATACCAATGAGAAATAATATTCTAAATACGTCCACCAAGTTTCATCACACGTTTTGACTGAGTAGAGTAAAATTGGAGTGAAAAATATACACCCCCCAATTTAACTGATAGGTGTTTTCTTGATTTTCGTGACCTTGATCGTCCTAAAACTAATCACTTCTAAGTTGGATCGTGATCCAAATGTATACCAACTTTTTTTTCAAATCCATTCGAGAGATCTTTCTGAGAAATACACATACATACAAAAAAAAATACCTTCGGTAGAGGAAATAACAAGAGGATTTGATTTTCTTTATGATTATATGATCTGTGAGGAGGAGGGACACTTCCTGAAAGTTTCTACAATACCTAGTTACGTCACTGATTACGTGTTTTTGTGATTTGACAATATGGATACTTCTTTACAGTCCCTGGCTATTAAATGGACCAGTTGGTGAAGTGAATTAAAACGGACAACCTGGATAGAGTGGTTGAAACAGGTGACCCTTCTTGGCTGTTTTCAGATCCAATTCTGGATCTATTATACGAAATGTTGAGGACTATCACGAAAATCGTTTTCTATTTAATAATAGTCAAATAAAAGAAATATATACCTACAATCACAAACCATGCAACACGTGCTGTCCTGTTATTGCTAAATATAGAATTGCACGAGTATAAATTTGTGAAAAAGGTTGATGAACTGATTTTGTTGGCACTATCTTGTGATCGTGTACAAGCGCAAGGAAGGTTAAATACATGCGGTAAAGTGAAAGGCATGTCCTGATGCAGAAATAACCAAGAAGTAAGGCGTGCTAACCAAGCGGTTTTTGATATTAGTAATGTTGCATGTTAAAAACATGATCTGCTGCTACATATCTGTACATGTGTAAAGGAGCATTTCAACAACTCTTAATTTATATCGAAGCATGCTCTCTAACATTATTGGAAAATGAAAGTGGGAGAATTAGACCAATGTAATTGAGGTTATGTCCTCACTCCTCTCTCCCTGTGTGTGCGTGTGTGTCAACAAGTTTTCTCGAAGACAGTTTTTTTTTTTTAATTTCGCACAAAGCTACTCGAGGGCTATCTGTGCTAGCCGTCTCTAATTTAGCAGTGTAAGACTAGAGGGAAGGCAGCTAGTTATCACCACCCACCGCCAACTCTTGGGCTACTCTTTTACCAACGAATAGTGGAATTGATCGTCACATTATAACGCCCCCACGACTGAAAGGGCGAGCGTGTTTGGCGCAACGGGGATGCGAACCCGCGACCTTCAGATTACTAGTTGCACGCCTTAACACGTTTGGCCATACCGGGCCCTCGAAGACAGCTGAATGGATTTGGACAAAATCGGTATACTTTTGAACTATGGCTCAACTTAGAAATGAATAGCTTTTGAATAATCAAAGGCCATGAAAATTTAAAAAAATCTCTATCTGTTAACATGAGGACCAATTGTTGAGGCTATTTTTGCTCTATAACTCAGTCAAAAACTATTTGGTTTAGATGAATCTTGGTGAATATATGTAGAATATTATTTCTCAATGTTCTGCCAAGCTAAAACTGTTCTGTGTTCAATGATAAAGAGTGACATACGGACACATTTTCGTATTTTTTGAGCGCCCATGGAGGAGAAATGCGCTCCACCGGGTGTCCCTGTAGTTGTTAATAATATTGTAGCTACACCAATAGAAAAAGTGAGATAAGGAATCTTATGTGTTAGGTGCTTAAGCACCGAAATAATTAATTAGGAAATCACGTACTCTTGATCCCTTAAAACTCAAAATATCGTTAAAACTCTCCCATTTTTTTATAATGTGACTATACGTTCAATCCTGGTTAAATGTTCATGAATTAAGGCAAGGCTTTACAAGACCAATCAAACTTGAGGAAATATGGGTGGGGAGAAGTAGGAAACACCATATTCTCTGCAAAAAGTTAACACTTTTTTCTCTGTGTATATGGTTGCAAGATGCTATCCTGATTTTGTTGAAAGTAAAACTTAAATGTTTTACAACAACTTTACCTGAGTTTTACAATTTACGGTTTATATAATGAATCACTTTGTTTCACAACCAAAACTTGAGGTCTTTGCACAATTAACAAACCAGACGTCAATACTATAATTGATGTGTAGTACTACATCTACTTGCCGATTTGTATTTGTGCTGGAACTCTACGTGGGTGGCTCGTGTTATTTTTTGTATCAGTGATTTAGTGTTTACTCCTTGTATGGCTGTGTTCGTTTCTTGGGATGTATTCATGGCTCTATTTATTCTTCACTCATTTTCTTTTTACAGTAACTTTTTACTGGCTGTTTGGAACTCTTTCATTTGCTTAAGAATAACAATATCGACTTCTTTTAACTCCCTGAAAACATCAAAACACGATGGATCGTTTCCAAACGCCATCAACAGATGAGAAGATGGTTATTTTTAGACATCTTAGAAAAGAAAGTAGTGGGTTATTTATAGAAGTGTGCAACGTGCATTTTCTCCTAAGTTATTGACTAGGGAGGAATTTTTTGTGGTCCTGTCGAGATAAAATCGTTAGCAGCGTTAGAATATCCTGCAGGAAACGTTTTCTTTATTAACTTTCGAATATTATTTAAAAAAAATGCTTGAGTGTACGGATGGCCTAGTAATGTATACTAATATATACGCGCGGGCGTGTGTAACATAGTGAAAATTATTCTGGCAAGATGAGTCTGTTTCTATTAAAGCGAACGTATTCAGAATTATTGAAAACAATACGTGCTAAAATTAATAATTATTTGTTGCTGAGAAGTAATTATCGAAATGCTTTTCAATAGTTCATTATTTTTCTATATAATTATCTAACAATTTACAAAAAATAACCGGTATTGTAATAAAAAATTTCTATTGGCCAAATTATGTCCCAGATATTCTACGCCTACAACAAAGGAATACTTTTTTTTTTATTGAGTTACCAAACAATGCCACACACATAGCAAAACCCCCTATGTTACAAACAATGGGTTTTTCCTACTCATAGACCAAATACAAAATGTATTGGCCTGGCATAGGCAGGTGGTTAAGGCACTCGACTTGTACTCCGAGGGTTGCAAGTTCGAATCCCCGTCACACCAAACATGCTCGCACTTTCAGCCGTAGGGGCGTTAAAATGTGACGACCAATCTCATTATTCGTTAGTAAAAGAGTAGTTCACGAGTTGGCTGTGGGTGGTGATGACTAGCTGCCTTCCCTCTAGTCTAACACTGCTATATTAGGGACGGCTAGTGCAGATAGCCCTCGTGTAGCTTTGCGCGAAATTCAAACCAAAATGTATTTTGAATCTGGTTTTATATAGTTACTGTTTTTTTCATGTGTGATGATTGTATATATATTTTTGTCTTTTTACGTGAAAAGTTGATTTGTAAATCTGAGTGTGTGTATGAAAAAGCTTTTGAACCTTTTAAGGTATAAAAGTAACACTTTAGATAAAAGGTTTTTGTTTTCTCTGAGACAAGCTCTTCATCTGCAAGAACTGCTTATTTTCACTGCTTTTTATTTGGTAATGTGTTTCAGTTTTCTTTCTTTTTCTACCAAATTTGATTATTAGATAGTATTCTAGCACTTTTTATATAGTGATGACACGGATGCCTAAATTAAAGTTAATCAAAAGTCATCTGGATTTTCTTCTTTACAGGTTATCAGAAGATATATATAAAGAGATACCTGAGATAGTCGCTCTATCTTCGCTGTATTTCCCGCTTTTCAGTAACTCAGAGTGTCTCGAGTCGTAAACCGCCGAATAGCTAAGACCGAAATTTCTTATTTTCGTTCATCATCATCTTTCTTCAACAGGCTTGGCGCCTACCCAGTTGTAGCAGTCACTATAATTTTATAGTTTTCACGATCTTTGACAACTTACTTATTTTACTATTATTCTATGCAAACGTTATAAATATTTAGAATACACTATAACTAATAACCCACGTACGCCCTCTTAAAAAGTAAATGACAAGTGTTAAGAAAAAATACTTGCTAAATAAATAAAATAAAACTATGTAGAGCTTGCTAGTGAAGTCGAAAAAAATCAAACAAGACAGGAATGAAAGTAAACATATTACTTGATCTGATCCGGTTAACGATCACATAACAAACTGGGTTGTCTCAACTTTACATAAAGAATAAAATTCCTACGTTATCGGCTTCCAAAATCTCTAGTCTTGAAATGTTACTCCATCATAAAACAGTTATTAAAGTAGTATTATAAAGTTAACTAAAGGAAAGGTATAATGATGAAAACTGAAATAACATTCAGACACCAAACTTTCGATATACAAAATGAGGAAACGAGTAATGCAGCGAAATTATTCTTCATGTAAAGTTAAGAAGGCTTAGTTTGTTACGTGATCATTATACATATCAAGTTATATGTCCACTTCCATACCTATCTTGACAGGTTCATATTTTCAAGTTCTGTAGCTAGTCTCATATAAACTATTATTTAACGATAATTTTGTTCTTAATATTTGTAGATATTACTTTCCAAAAACATCTGTGTCTAGATGATTGTTTCACATGCAGGTTGCCAACTTTTGTTTCTTTTTTTTTTTTTGTTTGCTCGTAATTATCTAATACCTATACTTACATTAGGGTCGCTGAAGGTCTTCATGTTTTTGTAATAATGCTGTATTCACACACACGTGATTTAAGGCACGGTTACCTTTAGATACATTCCACACTTTTTTTTTTCTTTTTTGATGTTCTGAGAAGTGGGAAACAGGATATTTTCCTAGAGTAAAACATCTTGCTTCCCACCTTCTCAGAAGGCTTACTTAAATTTACATTGTTTCAGAATACCTAAACTAGAAAAAATCTTCGTTCTTGAAGCTGAATAGAATAACACTAATGTTAAGTACAGGGGATTTATCTTCTATATGTAATAACTCTGATGCTGTTTTTTGTTTTTTTTTAATTAAGCACAAAGCTACACAAGGGGTTATCTGTGCTCTGCCCACCACGGATATCGAAACCCGGTTTTTAGCGTTGTAAGTCCGCAGATATACGGCTGATCCACTGGGGGGCGACTCTGTCACCTCAACTGTACGCAACTTGTCAACGTTGCATTTCACACTTGAAAATTTTTAGTGCGATAGATGGTAGCACAGTAATAAACACTGTGTTGGAATTTGTTCGCGAAACCTTACAATCTAAATTCCTTTCAAACATTATCCCCGAGGTCTACACATGTGGATTGTCCTGATATCCATTGTCATCTGGTTGTAATCCTTATAAATGTTTGCCTTGGAGTTATTCGAAAATAACCTACATATTATCCAGAGTGTACAGTTGCTTGGGTGGAATATGGAATTTCCCAAAGAGCAGTTCAAAGTGTTTGTTGTCCTCTGTACTCAGAAATACATTTTGTGATATAACAACAAGGAGGACATATTTAACATGTCGTTCACAGTCCACTGAATGTCCTCAATGCTTCTAGTGTTTGTGTCAATTATTGTGTAATTCTCAATGTGTTAAACAAAATATAGGGTGTATAAAAATCGCCATGCATGTACTCTTTCGTTTTCTTTAATATTCAAAGCGTTTAAATAAACAGAACACAAACAAGATAAAGTAATATAGAACATGTACATATGCTACATTTCAAGAGAGAAAAACAAAGTTTAATACCAATGAATAATTTAGATACATTTTGTTACCCGATTGTGTTTCATGCTTACAAATATTTGAAATCATGAAACGACAACGAGTTGGGTAATTACCAAGCTCGGTATTTTATGGGTAACGTTTTATAAAACAATCTGACCTTTTTACCAAAACTTGACAGGTTTGTGCTGGATACCTAGAACCACATACTTATATCTCGTATTTATAATGACAGCGAAAACCATAACCATAAACCTAATGTGATCCAATTGATGTACTGAATTCTAAAATGTAAAAAAAACGTTAAAACTTATATATATGAAGCCAATTGTACAGGAACAGAATTTTCAAAATATTGAACTTTAAAAAATACGGTCACCAAAAGCAAACAAAAAACACACACAACGAAACAATAATATAAAAAAAAAATACACTGTACTTGAAGAGCAAAGTCCAAATAAATAATTACTACGAGGTGTACTTCCGCAGGATCTTCGAAAGTGTTCTGTTTCAAGAGTAAATAAAACCAAACTTAAGAGTAACAAGTATTTCTATTTATTGCTTTCGAGGTTCGCATATCATTCTTCTCATGGTTAATGACATGCGCACGTTTCACTGACGTCACGGCAGTACAAATTTTAGTGTTAAGCGTCCCTTTTGTAACGTAATTTAGCGTCTACTGACAAACGAAACACTACTGTATGGTGGTTCGAGGGTTAAGACAGGCAACCGCTTTAGGCGGTCTTCGGCCCGCTTTCAGGGAAATAATACTAAGTATTCTGTTTGTTTGTTTGTTTTGAATTTCGCGTAAAGCTACTCAAGAGCTATCTGCGCTAGCCGTCCCTAATTTAGCAGTGTAAGACTACCCACAGCCAACTCTTGGGCTACTCTTTTGCCAACAAATAGTGGGATTGACCGTGACATTATAACGCCCCAACGGGTCGAACGCCTTAATCCACCTGGCCATGCCGGGCTGAGGATTCTGAATAAGAGTTAAAAAAAGTTATCACAGTTTTGAAGACAGGTGGCAGGATGGTAGCACGTTTTAGTCCATGTCACATAAAAATGAAATTAATAAAATATACAAGAAAGTGAAGACAAACAGTATTTTTGTGATAAAAACATAAAACACGGGAAGAAGTAGTTACAAGGTAAAATTAAGAAATTTAGCAGGTGAAGGAGAAGTTTACGAGAATGCTGAAACAATCTGAACGAAATAAAGTAGTGTATGTATATTAGAACTACTGACAAATGAAAAGGTGAAACATAAAAATAAAATATTACGAAATCTGTTATTCCGTCTAAAGACAGATCTTTACTATATATTTTATAAAGTTATTACACGTCATCCATTTATTTTGATTAGTTTTGTATTTTTTTGTTTTTTAGTCTTAATATATATGTTTCTTTTAATACGCGAAGTACCTTAAATATGTGAATGCGCTATTGTTTATATCTAAGTAAAAACCTGAGCTGGATATTTTGTGTATTTCAGATGCGATTTTGAAAAAAAGAATTATTATAAGTTAGACATTTTTACACTGATCTTTGTATAGTTCTAGGGGTTTCTTGCTCTTAGTAAACTATAGCAGAAATAAAGTAGGTGTCACTGAAGTTGCAAAAAATTTATGTAGGAGTGGAATTAAGTAACGAGTGTGTTAAGATTTGAGGTTGTTATTATCGTTCATTTTTATATACTGTTTTTGGTGAAAAAGTTATAAATAATAGTAATTTGCATTATGTATATATATTTATTACGATTATAATAATTATATCACGGTAAATGGATTTATTTTTCGAATGATCAACCATTGTTTCCAATTTGCTACTTGGACAGGGTACGAAACGATTTTCAGTTACCTGTAACCCGTAGGCCTATAATTTATATATAAATTAAGAATACACGTATTCCACGATGGTGATAATGATAACATAAATCAAGTATAATTGAATTTTTCACCAGGCTTTACGTTGGTGCTCCAGCAATAATTCCATGGTATTCTTTGATAGCTTGTTTAGGCAGAGTGTTTATGAGGAGTAAATTGGAAAGGACAAGTATTAAAGCCGTTCGAAACGTCGTTCTTTACACTTTGTGTTTCTTACAACAGGCGGTTGCCGTTCATTCCAGTTCACTCATCAGTAATTCCTTGCTTTGTTAGTCAAGGTGAACATATTTATTCGAAATATAAGATTAAGGATAAGAACATTCACTACAAGTTACAACTTATAGTTAATTAATAATTTTATTTAACACGACAAATGTGCATTATAAAAATAAAAGTACCAGTGTATGTTTCGTTACTCTATCTAACTCGCGAATTTTTTATAGCAAATTATTATATGTGCATTCATTAGTTCAGTGGTTATACCCTGATTATTTAAACATTTTGCAGTGTAACACTAACAGATTTCATGAATCACCTTTAAACAGTTACAGTAATTATATGTCAAAAAGTATCTTATGTTCTTTCAGTGTGATAAATTGCACATACAATTATGCCATTTTTCTAGAATTGTCATTTGAATATGTGGTCTATTTAATTTTTCCATTACCATTTATTTGGTAATGTAAAGATCTTGATGGAAGGTATAGTTACTTCTGACTTGTGTATTTTTTATTACTTTCTTATGCAGCTTACAAAGTGTATTGTAAAATATGAGATCAACCTGCATCTTACATGAATTATCAGTGAAAAAACATTTAGTTCAGTTAAATATATCAAAATGTATTTTGGAACTTCACTCTATCCTTATCTCTGGTTATACTCTATTTTATGAACATGGACAATAGCTCTGAAGAATAATTTCCACTGGGAAAAGGTTCTGTTATAAAAATGTCATGTTCAAAGCATACCACTCCTCCATGCTTGCCTTTCGTAATCTATCATTTGAGTGGTCTGATTACAGAGAAATTAATAGGCACTGCATCCTGTGGCTTAAATGGTACATCTGTAAATGGAATAGCACAAATACCAGTTTCATTCTGCAGTTGCTTGATACACACGAGAGTTAAATATGTGTATGTGGTGGAAGCAATCTGTATATGTGTATGTGGTGGAAGCAATCTGTGTACATGTGACTTGTTTCTTTTTTTTTTCAGATGGAAATTATTCTTGATTATGATGCATACTGTTATTTGTGACTCATGTACCACTTATGCCATTGGCTTTTGTTTCTGTAGACCTTCACCTGTTATAAGACTACATTTTGCTTAACAATATCAGGGTATGACTTGTTGCTTCAAGTAGATTAATATTCCTTGGTTTTCCATTGCTGTTAAATACAAGGCTGTTACATACCATTCCCAAAGTGATCAGTTTTTTTATGTCATCACACCACCTAAAACATTTTAAAATGTAGTTCTGATTCATTACATTTTATCAGGGCTTTACAGTGACCATGGTTCATTTTAATATGATAATGTATTCAACCTTCTGTAGGTGGCATATGATATTTTCTGTCTGGGGACTGCTACACATTGCTAGTTTTACTTATGATGTGTATTTATGAATTACTTAAGTTCTGTTCTTGACAGTATTGTCCGTAATTTGATTGGTATCATTAAGTTGATCTAAGCTCCTGAGGATCATTGGGATAACTTTCTTATATTTTAGTTGATAGTTTATTTTTAATATATCTACATTTTGTACAGTAATATATGAGCATTCTTTAAACTTCTCTATAGAAATCTTTTGCAAACAATTATAAAATTATCACACAATGTTTTTTGAGGTAGATAAGGATTTCAACATAAGTTTAGACAAGAGACAAACAAGTCTCCCTTACATGTGTTTGTTGGCTAAAACATAATGTTCATCATTAGATGTGAAAAATTCAAATTGTAGTTCATGAGTAGTTCTAGACACCTAGTAGTCTTGTATAATAAAAAGGTGGAAAGTAATAGATGTAAATCACTGGTTCACTATACGTAAAATTGCCCTATAAAATAATTGGACTATTCTTAAATATAGAGTTCCAAGATTTTGTAATGGAACTGGCAAGTCTAAAGTCTAAGATTAGAATTTGACTCAAATATTTATATTTTTTTATTAATTCATAAAAATTATGTTTCAAATTCAGGAACAGTTAAACAGCAGTTAAGTTTTGTGGAGTTATATAATCTGTTTTAACATGATGCTCGGACAGTGTGGACTCGTAACTATTTTTCTTTTCAACATTTCTGTAGCATTCTTTAATTATTACCTTTAAATTTTTAATAGTTTGATGAATATAGATCTTAGCACATGATTACTAAATCTTACAAAAAGTAGAGCTGGGTGATAGTGGAGCTTGCTAATAAATTAGTCATACAGCTCATTAACCAGTTATTCTCACAAGGTGACTAAAATGATATTAAAAAAAATCAACTATTCGTACATGAGATGACAAAAAAATTACCTTATAATGGTGAACATTGAATTTTGAAACCCATGAAACCACAAACAGACCCATTGTGTAGCTTAGTATTAATCAACAAACAGACATATTACTTGGATAGTTGGAGTAATGAAAAACAGGAATAATTTAAAACACTAATTTTTCATTAGTTGATGTTTTTGTGACTACAGTGATTTCATTTTCATTGCTGAATAGTTGGAATTATTGGAAATGCTAATTTTGATTATTTATTTTACATGGCACTAACGAACGTAATCCATAATCACAGGCAGCCACTATTAACCTGCCTACTGTGTAGTATGCTCCATATTTATAAAAAGCAGTTGATGGGTCTTTAAGTGACAGTAAAATAACTTTAATATTTTATTTTTTATTTACTACCTTTATAAAGAGTTTGAAACAGGTATTCACCAATAAAGATTTGTTTTTTTCTCATAAGGCCTACATATTTATGTGTTGCAGACAAAGAATTTATAGCATTTTTTTTCTATCACCAATTTTAATTTAATTCAATTATTCAACACCAGCTGGAGTATCCATCTCCTGGGTGTAAAATCATGATTAATGAAGGGTTATCTTAGGACGTGAATAATTGCTTCCCTAATATGTAGTTGTTAACAAAATGCAAAGATGCCCATAAAAACTGCAAAACACAATGTGAAAGTGCAAATTTGCATGTATCTCAGCAAGAGCCAAACAAAACTTCAAGACACGTTTGGCAAATATTCATCAACAGAGGGATGTGCTGAAAACGCAAAAGTGAAAATTTTCATGTAATTATGCATGGATCTAATGAACCTCCATGCCAATTTTGTTTGTTGAAGATCCATTCACACCCTGCAAAGTAGTTATGTGGACATACAGCAGACAGTACTATTATCTTTAAATAGATAAGTAGTTACATGGACCTACAACAGACAGTACTATTATATATATATCTAGATAAGTAGTTACATGGACATACAACAGACAATACTATTATGTTTATATAGAGAGTAATTTGAATTGTTTACCTTTGTTGAGGGACATTCATGTTTTTATATCAGCAATGTAAAGTTCTCTTGACATATAATCCCTATTAAAATCCTTTATTACTTAAATAAATGTGGAATGATAACTTTACTTTTTTAGAAATGTTACATGTGTGCATTGTGTAGTGACCTGTTTAATTGTTTCACTGAATTAGTTCATTTGATGTTTTGAAGGTTGATACAGATGTGTGTGCTGGGACAAGTGAAATGGATCCAAACTTACAAGTCAAGACCACAAGTGTAGCAGATTCTGATAGAAGTAATGACAGTAATCACATAGCCAACATTTCTTGTCAAATGAAAGAAAAACTGCATCTACAGTCACAAGATCAGTCAGATAGTATATCAAGTAAAAATGAAGCAAGTTCTAAAGTTTCCACTGTTAATGGTTGTATTTCTGATGGTCTCTCATGTCACAAGTCACTGGACTCAGCATCCATCAACGGTCTAGCAAAACATGCTCTGGAGAAGCTAAGACAGTGTGATTACGTGTCGTGGGAAAATTGTGATGGCAGTGATATTTTCTGTTACAAGACTGACAAATTACATGAGAATCAAATTTTTCCACATGACAGTTCACAAAACGCTTTTGTAGAGGAGTGTTCACAAAAGTGTCAAACTACTTTAAACCAAAATTTTGTTTGTGGGGTACACAGTAAGCCAATCTTTGGACTAAGTTGCCAAACAAAGAGTGATGTAAACACTGCTTTAAGTACTTGTGATAGTGAAAGTATACATAAAGAGCAAGAAGTGAAAAATAAAACTGTTGAAATTTTTTCATTGAAAGGCAAACTGCAAGAGAGCTTAGTGTCAAAAGGATGTGAATGTACTTCAATATCTTACATTGGATATGAGTCTGAAGAACAGATGCCAGAAATAATCCAGCTCATTCAGAAGGACCTGTCGGAACCTTATTCAATTTATACTTATCGATACTTCATTCACAATTGGCCAAAGCTTTGTTTTTTGGTAAGGTAAAAAACATTTCCATACCATGTTGCTGTGTATGTATGTTAGAAAATGCTGAAGTATTACACTTTTGTTGGTTTTTTTTCTCATTTTATTCTACTGGTGTTTTAAATTTAAAGATCACTCTTCAGGATATATTTTTACTAGGAATGTATAATGAAAACATACAAAGATCATTTTTCCACTAAGCATGAATGATTTAGATTAAATACATATATTTTACAAATGTACAAACATATAATACATTTTATGTATGAATTAAATACATTAAAAATGCTCAAAAATAAATAAAATTAGTCACTATACTTTTCTTTTTTAAAAAAAATCTTAATCTAGTTATTTCTTCTCTTGTTATTATAGGAAATAAATGTATTTATTCTAGAATTTCATACTCTTTTGTTTTAAAAGTGTTTTTGTATTAGTAACTGTTTTCATGGTTTAACAGTTCTTATTGGCATTATACAATGTTACTTCTGTCGTCTTACCACTGTCTGTTTAAAGCGGTGTAAAAAAATTTATAAAATATTTTTAAAAAATATTTAGTGTTTCACATGTTTATAAGAGAGAACATGAAAATTTATTTCTTTTAGCATTTTGAATTTTCCCAAGATATATTCATTAAAATGTTTCCTGGCATATAGTGGACTCTTTTCTTTAAACATCTAACATTGAATTTATGTAAATTTATTACATTATCTGTTTTATCAGTATGGAATTCACCACAGTTTACACATTTTCAAAGATATATTCTTGGAATTACAACTAAATGAGATGTTAATAAAAAAAACATTTCTTGTTTCTTAGTTTTATTATAACCTAAATTATATAAGACATAGTTCTTTTATCACAACTGAAAATACCTTCTTTTGGTTTATTAAATAATCTATACAAATTTTTAGCATGTCTTAATAAAATTAAAAATATTATTATTTAATATATCTGTCAGTTTTTTACATATTATTTGTTTTGTTTACTAACAAATTAAATGCGTGTATAATTCATTGCAGTGGTGTGCAATAATTATATTTTCATTACTTGCTTAACAAAATGTTAAAAAAGAAAAGTAAGGCTTAAACTGCCTGTATTATTTTGCTATCATTATAGTTCAGGACTAGAGTAGTGGTTTTAGTTTGTTATATTTAGATCAGTTAGGATTGGCAACTTTAGTTTATCACTACTGATACAGTTAAAATTATGACATTAGGCTTAACTTGCTGTTGTTTTGAGACTGTAATACTAAGTTATGATAACATTTCACAGTTGTTAATTATTAGATTGAAATATACAATTATCACGAGCTTTCAGTAAGTAAGAAATATAATTTGCTTCTCTTGAGAGCTGAAATAATTGTTTCCATTCTTTTTAAGCTTCAGATAATTTAATACATTATTAAATTATTTAAATTAATAGCTTGTTATATGTAAAATTTTAGAAATACAGTTTGTATTATTGCAACAGTGCTGCAGAGTAATGGTGCCAGTACCAGGTAATAGGGTATTGTAGTGTTAATATGTAATCTGTTAATTAAATATACAGTTATTGATTGTGTTGATTAGAAATAGAGATTAAAGACTAGTTTGGAAACTTCAGTATGGCCATAGATAATTGAAAGATAAGTGACAGTGGAATTTGTAGGATATTATCAGTGTTTGAGAATTGTTGACATAATTACAATTTTCAAGAGGTTCAGAAAAACATCGCATAGTACACTTGAAGAGTTTGTTTGCTTGAGGATAAGTTAGAAACTGTTTTGAGGAAGATTGTTACGTTAGAGGAAGAAATTATAGATTAGGGACAGAAATAAATGAAATAGGATGAAAGGTATGGTAAAGGTTGCTTTCAGGGAGGTGACAGTGAGTGTGTTGAGTTTATCAGTGTGAAAAATACTTTATAAAGTTGAGGCTACAGAGGCATGTTTAGTAAGCATTCAGGTATCATTGTATAATAGACTTGAACCTTTGGCTGCTTGAAGAAAGAATTTTTTAGTCAAGTGTTTTAAGTAGTGGAAAGCATAGAAAAACTAGAATTAGAATTTGATTGCCAGGTGATAAAAGTACAGGATAGTATAGACTGTGTTGACAGTTTATTGGTTTTTAATAATATTCTCTTCTTGTAGTACATGTAGAAGTAAATGTTAGAAGTCATATATTGGAAGAGTAATTTTCAAATATAAATAATTTCTTCAGAGGTACAAGGAGAGAAGGTGTGTGTCCATTTTGAAAGTAGTGCTCCATAGGCAAGGTGTGATAATGAATTACTAAGTGTGATTCAAGGGTTAACTAAAAGATTGTCAGGCATATATTCAAAATGATAGATTACTGAACCTTTATGATGGTTTTCAGGTTAAGGGTAAACTTTGCTAAAGATGGACTTAAAAAGGTTAAGTAGTAGGATGTTTGATAGATGTTCTCTGAATATAATGCAAGTTAAATTTTCATAGTGGTGATAGACTTTAAAAATTTAAAATAGACAAACAGAAGTTTAGAAAAAGATTTAGAACCATAAGCTGAATAAAAGTTTTAAAATTATGTCTGTCAGATTAAATACACTGCTGGCCAAAATCTTAAGGCCAGTGAACATAAAGAAAAAAATATGCATTTTGCTTTGTTAGACTTTGAGTAGAGCTTCGAAAGATGACAATAAGAAACGGGAAAATAAAAATAAAAAACTTTTTTAGCATTTAATAGGGAAAATGTGAACACTATGAAATTAGTCTAAATACTAGCTGGTCAAAAGTTTAAGGCCGTACTGAAATGGAGCATTAATCGGTAAACACATAACGAAATTTAGTCATTTGTGTTCAAGCATTAGCATTGTCAACATCTCCCACTGATACCTCCTGTGTTACATTGGGTAAAAACATGGCAAAGGCTGAAAAGTTGACAGAGTTTGAACATGTCAGAATTGTCGAGCTGCAAAAGCAAGGTTTCTTTCAGCGTGCCATTGCTCGTGAGATTGGGCATAGTAAAACTGCTGTTGCAAATTTCTCAAAAGACCCTGAGGGATACGGAATGAGAATTTCAAGTGGTTGGCCCAAGAAAATTTTGCTGGCGTTGAGCAGGAGGATTCAACTGGTTGTTCGGCAAGACACCAGCCGATCATTGAACCAGATTAAGGCCCTTATGGATGCAGAATGTAGCTCAAGAACAATAAGATGGCACCTACAAGAGAAGGGCTTTAAAAACTGTAAATGTCTTCAAAGGCCATGCCTCCTTCTACACCGTGAAACAGCTCGGTTAAACTTTGCTGAGAAGTACCAAACATGGGATGTAGAAAAATGGAAGAAGGTTTTGTTCTCTGATGAGAAAAAAATTTAACTTGAATGGTCTAGATGGTTCCCAACATTACTGGCACGATAAGGATATCCCACCTGAGACATTTTCTGCACAACACAGTGGAGGAGGTTCCATCATGATCTGGGATGCTTTCTCCTTCCATGGAACAATGGAGCTTCAGGTTATACAGGGGCGTCAAACAGCAACTGGCTACATTGGCATGTTGGAGAGAGCATCCTTATTGACTGAAGACCTTCGCTTGTGTGGAAATGACTGGATTTTTCAGCAGGACAATGCTGCAATCCACAATGCCCACAGGACAAAGGACTTTTTCATGGCAAATAACATGATTCTTTTGGACCATCCAGCATGTTTGCCCAAACTGAATCTCATTGAAAATGTTTGGAGGTGGATGACAAGGGGAGTACATAGAAATGGATGTCAATTCCAAACAGTGCATGATCTTCGTGAAGCCATCTTCACCACTTGGAATAACATTCGATCCAGCCTTCTGCAAATGCTTACATCGACCATACCAAAGCGAATGTTTGAAGTTATTTGCAATGACGGTCGTGCATCTCACTAGTGAAACCTCTTGTTGGGCATTTTCCACCTTGTATAGGACTTCTTTTTGGTATGGTCTTAAATGTTTGACCAGCTGGTATTTAGGCTAATTTCATAGTGTTTACATTTTCCCTGTTAAATGCTAATCAAGTTTTTTATTTTCCCTTTTGTTATTGTCATCTTTTGAAGTTCTACTCAAATAAGTGGTTGAGTCTAATAATGCAAAATGCACATTTTGTCTTTATGTTCATTGGCCTTAAATTTTGGCCAGCAGTGTATGTATCATAGATTCAAGAATAAACTTAGTTGCTGTAATTTTAATATTAGGAAGAAAATGGATGAGTTTAGAGCTGTAGTTGAAGTATAAGAATTATTAAAATTAAGTTAAGTTTGGAGAATGGTGATGTTAAGAATTATTTTGAAACCCCAGGATATTTTTATTTAATAGTGATAGACATTTTAAAAGAGGGTGTGGGGTGACTTATAATACAAGGGATGAACTGCAATCTGTTGGTACTGAAGATATACAATAAAAAGTAGTAGTCAAAAGGCTGATTGTGTATGGGTTACAAATTACAGATGGGGACTTTGAGGGTAGAAAACTTTAAGTTGATAGTTGTAGACAACCACTTGATCCAACAGATAAAGTAAATGTGAAATTGTTGCTAATAAGAATATTGGTACAGTCATTTGGGAGACATTTTAAGAATCATTGATTGGTATTGTAAAGAGTCAACTAGTGAGGAAAAAAATACATTTCTTGAATTCATAAAGAATGTTTTATGTTCCAAATGATTAGAGGGGAAATAATTTTTTAGTTTTTAATCATTAACAAAGATATGGTTTCAAAAGATGAAATAGGGAAGCATACTGGAAATAAGCAATTATTGCTTAATAAGGATTGATTTTTCCTAATTTTCAGAAAACCAATTTGAGTGTATGAGATATGATTAGTGATTTGAGATATTGAGTTGAAAGCTGATGTGGAAAAGACTTGGTAAAATATTAGAAGTGATCTCTGCTTATCAGTAAGTGTGTTAATACCCATAACAGCCATTCTGAGATACATTAGAAGGGATTTGTATTTAAGATGGGCATGTTCTCAAAAATCAGGTACAGAAGTTATCAGAAGAAATCAAACTGAATTGGCTGCTAAAACATAATGAGAAAATCATGATAAATGTGGTAAGTGATGAACTATGAATTGACATAGAGCAAAAAAGATTTATGAAACTTAAGTAAAAATATGGATTTCTTGAAAAAAAATAACTTAGAAAACCCAAAGGAGCTTATAAAAAAATTTGATTAATAATTGACAGTAAGGGGTTTTTTCAAATAAAAAATGTTAAAGGTTAGTTAAAAGTTTAAAGTAGAGATTGGGCCCATAAAAATGCTTGTGATAAGGATTTTATTTTCTTTGAGCTTATAAGACTTTTTTTTTGAGAGAGAGAGAAAATTTTAATTTTCAACCTGCTCTCATACAACCCAAAATGCTTATCAAAATTTTAACAAGTCATACCAGTCTGTTTTATTCATATCACAAGAATAAACATTTCTACTAGTCACTTCAGTTTTGCATAACTTAAACTCATGGATATTTAAGGATAATTGGATAACACTTGTTTAAACTGATCGTCTTTCCCTGCATTATTTGCAGTTGAAGAACGGATGATGTCATACTATACCCATGCTTTGTCTTCCAATTGTTTGACTAGTGAGAATTGAGATTCTTACTTACATGAAGTAATTTTTGCATCATATACAGGAAACTACTGAAAATGTGGTAAACTGTAATATTAATAACAACATTGTTGCTGAAGTGGGAAAGTTTAACCATTCTTGTTGTGCAGTGATGATTCAAAAAACATATTCACCTGTTTATGCATACAATGCTGCACTAATTTCAACTCCTAAGATAGACAAGCATAATGGTAAAACAAATGATAAGCATGGCCAGATCAGTTTTTATTCATATTATGGGTAAGATTTGCTTCCTTTCTCTTTTTCCATATTTGGTCATTAGTCATTCTTTTGAGGATGTTGAGATATTACAGTATCACAAAATAAATTGATAAGTTAGACAAACATTTCCAAATGATATTTAATTATAGTAAGTGGGAGTTAATGCATTTAAGTTATCATAATTTGGTTCAAATATTTAATGTAAGTGGGAATCCAACTAACAGTGATCTTCAAGAAAAAAATCTTGTCATAATGGTTGATAAGTCACTCAAGCAATTTAAGCAGTTCTGTTGTACTAGTAGTAAAGCTAAAAGTAATAAATTGTGAGTCAGAAGAGCTAATTAACTCTAGACTGTACAGATCACTAGTTGGCCTCACTTAGAATACTGTATAGGGCTTTAGTCTTAATTTTGTGCAAAACTGCACAAGGGCTATCTGCTCTAGCCATTCCTAATTTAACAGTGTAAGACTAGAGGGAATGCAGCTAGTCATCATCATCCACTGCTAACTCTTGAGTTATTCTTTTACCAACAAACAGTGGGATTGACCATAATATTGTAATACTTCCATGACTTAAAGGGTGAGCATGTTTGGTGTGATAGGGACTGGAACCCACAAAATTAGATTATAAGTTGGCTTTCCTTACCACCAGGCTGGTTTTTGTCTCCTTACCTTTAAAAAGATAGTGACATAATAGAAAGAGTTCAGAGGTGGAGTACCAGGATGAATATGACAATGTAATGGTTATTTTGTAGACCAGTTAATCTTAATTTTCTCTTAAGAGCTGATCTTATTAAAATTTAGGTGATTATTTGGAAGACTGATAGGATAAGTACTTCCATTTTCATTGTCTATATTCTAAAAAATAATAGGATGAAAGTACACAAGTTTATTATTTGAAAAAAGCAGACCAGGCTCTACTTGAGACAGTTTCATTCTTCCAGAGTGGTGATTGATGTATCTAATAAGTTGCTCTTGGCAGTAGTAGAAATTGGCACTTCACAGGAATGTAAAAGGAGAATCAATGATTTGAAAAAAAAAAAAAAGGGGGTGGGTTTAAATTTTTATTTTTCTCAAAGTTAGTACCCAAGGGCAGTCTTTTTGAAGAACCAGATGGATCTTTATTATCAGTATATTGTCAGAAATATTACATTCTTTTAGTTATCTAATGGGAGGAATAAATGTTTGATGTTTTTAAAATTTCAATGAGATAATTGAGGTATTGTATTAGTTAATAAATTTTAAATTAACATTCTCAATGTTGATGTGAGAGGCTTAGCTTCATACTTATTAATCAGCAAGGAAATATACTGGATTATATAAGATTTTAGATAATAATGATAATAGTATTAAAACAAAAAGACAAAAATTTCACAGACATTTAAAAGAATTTGGAAACCAGTATCAGTAACACCTAAGCCATCTGAGTTAATTAAGCTGTTAATAGAGATTTCTAATAACTGGCTTCCCATTGTTGTTCAGTACTTTCTATTAAATTCTACTGTTCTGTTTATCATTTCTTATAATTTATTTGCTTTGTACATCTGTATATGTATTTCAACATTGTTTCTAACCGTTGGATAAATATAGGACTTTTTAGTGTGTTTTTTTTACATGTTTGTGTAATTTGTTGTTGTTTTTTTATTCTTTATCACTACTGCTGGTAATCTAGATCTTTTTCACTCCTAACTTCTTGAGATAATTTATGCCATTAGTATCTTATTGATGTAATACACAGACTGGCAAAGCATGACTTGTTGATTGATGGTTTGTTTAGTATTACTTCGTAAGACTGATAAATACTTTTCACACAGCAATCTTTAGTGGCCTTTTTGCATTTCTCCTTAGAATATTATAATATTTCACTATAAACTTTATGATTAATGCAATCTGATTATTCTCACACAAGACTTGCATATGTAGAATAATTAAGAATAGTAATAATCAGAAACAAATTTTGATTAGTTTATTATTTTCATAAATCATGATGTTAGATGGTTAGTCTGTTTGTTTGTTTGTTTTTGAATTTCGTGCAAAGCTACTTGAGGGCTATCTGCGCTAGCTGTCCCTAATCTTGCAGTGTAGGACTAGAGGGAAGGCAGCTAGTCATCACCACCCACTGCCAACTCTTGGGCTACTCTTTTACCAACAAATAGTGGGATTGACGGTCACATTATAACGCCCTCACAGCTGAAAAGGCAAGCATGTTTGGTGTGACAGGGATGCGAACCAGTGACCCTCAGATTACGAGTCGCATGCCTTAACACTCTTGGCCATGCCGGGCCATGGTTAGTCTGAACAAACGTGATTTAATCAAATGTAATAATAAGAAATCATTATAACAATATTTTAACTGCTTGGATAGTTGAAATAACTGAAAACTAATAATCAGAAACTTTAATTTTTATTAGTTGATTGCTTCCAAGATATTATAATTTTGATTATTTTACAGGATATTGAGTTAATCGCTGTGCTCTGTTCTACTGCACCATTTGCTGACTATTTTTGCAAGGCTTTTTATTTGTCATAGCTCATTTTGTGAAAATGTTTTATTGTCCAAGTTTTGGTTGAAAAATATTACCTTTTGGCCAATAAATGAAACCAGTAATTGTAAAAAAATAATGTTGAATACAGATACCTTGGAACTCACTGTATCTTAAATAAAAATGGCAGGTATAATGAGTAATTAGTATAGAATAAATTTGTTTCAGAATGGCTAGTATGGGTATTAACACTTATTGATAAGCAAAGAACAGCATTTCTCGTCATCAAGAGTAGAATAAATTATTTGAATAACACATCTGCAGTCTATAGTATCTCTGAGAAAAGAAGTAATTGTAGCTAGTAGGTTATATAATGTTCCTGAATAAGTATTATTTCAATATTTTTAATGGAGGTTTAATTTCAGTATTTTTTTAGTTAGTATAGGGCATTTTTAGGTTTCATTACTGTGTGTATATCTAAGCCTAAAGTTATTACATTAGGCTTGATACTAATCATAAGATCTTCAAACATTTTCAAGTGATTACTACAATAATTGGCTAAGCAAAAGAGTTAGATTATGCCATTCAAGGGCAGGAGTGGAGGATATAATGATATATCAAATGATATAGCATAGAGTGGTAGTAGAGTTAGTCTTTGTGGTGTACGTGAGACAAATGACAGGGAAGAGTTTCTTTTGGTGGTTATGATGGGAGAAGGATTTTAGGTGGAATTTGTTACACATCACTAGATGAAACTACTAAACTTATTGAGAAGCTCTACAGGAAGATTTGGCTCTCAGTATTGTTATAATTGTGGAAGGTTTTAATTTCAGGCTCATGGATTGGAAAATGTTAAGAGACAAATCATGAAAAGTATGGGTTTTCAGAAACTGTTCAGGAATGTTTTCTTGAACAGTTAGTTAGAGAGCCTATTAGGAATAATGCTATTTTAGATTTTGTGTTAGCTTGTAATAAGGAAATGGTTGATGGTGGATGGTGAGGAATATGTGGATGCAAGTGATCAGTTATATTGCTCAAATGGATTTGATGTTTTGCTGCTTGTGGAGATAAAGAATAATGAAATTTTGGTTTTAAATTTAAGAAACAACAATAAAATAACTATGTGCTGTGGATTGGGCAACTGAATTAGTTAGATTTTCTGATCAAATGTGGAAAAAAATTATAAATATAAAATGTAATGGTGTAAGATTTGGAAGGGTTATAAAAGATTAAGTTGGTTTTATGGGATATTAGAAAATTTAAAAAATATAGGAAAAAGGATTGACTGAAAATTTAAAAATTGGAAAGAATTTATTCAAATTTGTTAAGGGTAAATAAAATGTTAGGATGGGAGTAGGACCTTTAAGTAGTGGTACTGGAAGGCTAATATCAGATGAATGTGAAGTGATGAGTCAGTTGTATTAAGTTCTACTTTTTCATCAGTTTTTTTTTCATGAAAATTTAAGCAACATTTCTTAGTCTGGAACAAGGTTAAACTGGGTGATCACAATAATTGTGAACTTGTAAAAAAAAAAAAAGAGAGAGAGAGAGAGAGAGAGAGAGAGAGAAGGTTTAAAGAATGATAAATTATCTTGACTGGATATTATACACCCAGAGGTTTTGAAAGAGATTAAGGATTGTGTATGTGAACCAAAAGATTGAAAACTAGCTAATGTAACTCCTGTTTTCAAGGGAGGTTATAAAAATTGTCCTCGTAGTTATTTATCTCTTAGTCTTACATCAGCAGTGGGAAAAAGTTTTTTTAAAGTCTAATACCAGATGCTTAGCAAAGTCATTTAACAAAGTTTAAATCTTTCTTGAATAGCATGTCTTCATTTGGGGATAAATCTTGTCTTAATAATTTCTTGACATTTTTTGAAGAGGTTAATACTTATGTAGATGAGGGTGTGATGCCAAGTTGGTATTTTTGAATTTTTAGAAGGCATTTAATAAGGTTGAGATGTTTTTGTTTTTCTCTTTTTTTTTTGACTGGATCAACCTATACAGAACATAAAATATCTTTATATGATTATTTATTCTTGTGTAAACCTAACTACGATGTGCTGTAATTGTCTTACAGGTTGAGTTTAATTGTTTAATCAACAAACTTGTAAATAACCCTAACAAAAGAATCTGTACATAAGTTATGTTACAGCTGTATGTGGCTAATGAAATTGAAAGAAGCCATACATCTATTACATTATTCCCATTTTTATTTTCAGATGATAAAATATTAAGTTAGCAGAATGTGCCATCTTTGGTAGAGAAGAAGGTATTGAACACCTTGGGGAAAAAATGTTCTAAACTGCACTTTTAAGAAATTCAAGAAAAAGTTTGTTTTCCTGCACTGTTATTAATTTTGTGAGAACTTTCAAAGTTCCATTTCAGAAGAAAAAAATTCTCATAAAAAATGATCCTCTCTCCACACCACACAAATACTCATTTAACTCACAAACCACAAGGATCGTGTGAAGAAATATTTGCCAGTATGGTTGTTACCAATGTATTAATACATTTCTAATGCCAGTATATCATCTTATTTTATTTTCTTTCTACATAAGCAGTTCATAGAATTTATTTGACACTATGTACAAATTTTATATATAAATGTGTATGTATTCTGTCATTGTGTCTAATATTTTCATAATGGTATTTTGTTTCTTTCCCAGGCCATGGATGGGAAGAAATGTGTAGGTGCCATTGTTTGCAAGCTGGACGTTCACAAAAAGCTGATAAGAAGAGGCTATATTGCTATGTTAGCAGTGGATGAAAACTATAGGAAACAGAGAATAGGTATAGGTGAAAGAATCATGTTTTTAATCTTATAAAACATAAACACTTAATTATTAGGTGCAGTGTAACAAAATATAACTTATTCTGGTAAGTCCTCATGGAATAAATATAGAGTTTTGTGTAATTCTATGTTAGGTTTTGACATGTTAAAATTTTGCAGGTGTCATTATAAATGGTTTACTTATACATCTGTGTATATTTGTATGGATGGTTTACAAAGATTGAATGGTAATGAGGTTTTGATATGTTTTTCAAAGTTTGAATTAAACAACACAGAGACATTTAGTATTGATGAAAATGGTTTGCTATAACTATCAAAGGTAAAAAATACCAAGCAAGGTGAAAATTCATTTACAAGTAATAAAAAAAACTAATGAAATATGCCAATATTTTGCTGTAAAGTATTAAAAAAAAACCTTATTTAGATGAAGAAACAATAAAACATGAGTCTGGTAGCTGGTAGATCCCATCTATATTTTGACTTCTCTGCACCTGTGTCCCATACTGTTGATGACATTTCAGATGACTTGCTGGGGCAGCACAGTCTACTCCTAGATAGGAGTAGCTCTGAGATCTTGGACAGTTGTAGGAGTAAGTTGTCTATCTCAAACTGCTATTCATAACAAGGGAAACAATGGAAAGAAGGATCTCATCCATGTAACGTCAGGATCCTTCATACATGTACTATCTTAGACTGTGATTGAACCCTCAAGGCATCATGATAGACAGTGTTACAGGCTGATTATCATCCTCCTTTATATATCCAGACCACCACATGCTGATCACCTGAAGATACACAGAACCTGCTTTCATCTATGAACAGTAGGGGAGTCCATGGTTAAAGTGTCCAGGTGACATGTTATTAGGATAATGTCAATTTATTTGGTTTTCGGAGTTAGTATAAGGACTCTTAACTGGTATCCTGTACCTAAGGTGGATACTACAGCTATCTAAGGATTATGAAAATTAAAATATATTCATGAGTAAAATGGAAGTTGGTTTATTAATAACAGTGAATCAGTTGCAAAAGAATATGTGATCAACAATAAGAGAAGAACAATCAGTCATAAGAGAGGAAATGTTTTAAAGAAAATATGTTAATGTGTTTATTACTTTTTGCTTGAAGATTTAGTATTTCCTGCATATTATCTCTTAAGAAAACATTTTCATAAAAGAAAGGAAAAAATAATGTACAAGTGAGTTTTAGTGTCGTATATAAATGTTTAAAAATATGTATAGCCAGCCTTTTCATGTGCTTGTGAACACAAAATGTAAGATGCAATTTTTCATGGTAAAACTCAAGAACAGAATTTGAGCCTTGAAGTTGTAAACCTCCCTGAGTAGTATCCTACCATATGTATATCTGTTTCTGTTCTATCCAAAATTTTCAAATTTTTTCATCCATGAGCCATCCCTATCTATACAAACAAAGTGATTGCTAACAAGTTGCTTATGTCGTAATCAACCACGTACAAGTTAATTCACAAAGGTGTTGCTCTCCAGTAAGAAACCTTAAACTATGAATATGTAACCTGCTTTATAGAAATTTTGGTGAGAGAAAGGAAAACAGCAGAAAACTGAACAAAAAATACCTTACACATGACAGAGGAAGTTCATTGGATGTGGCCAGATACGTGTGAATGGTTGTGACAAAACAAATGGTAACTTGCTATCAATTACAGGATGATAAGGGTTTTCTATCTGAACAGTTCTTTGCAGGGTTTTTTATTTGTTGCAGGCTACTCATATACTGGGAAATCGTTACTTCATGTAGAGCTTAGTAAAGCAGAAATGAACTTTACTATTTAGAGACTGTATTTATGCCAGTTGTGTAGTAGGAAATCCGTGCACTGTACAATCAGGATCCAAAGAAATTATTGCTATTTCACTGAAGAATTTGAAGTCATGTTTTAATGTACTAAGTGTATTTTCAAAAAAACATGGCAAGTTTTTTAGTAAATATTACAAGTGTCTAGAACACAAAAATATTTTTAATAAAGTATTTGTATTAACAATTTGTGAATTTATGAAATCTTTATTGATTATGGGTGATTAAAAGGTGTTTTATATAAAAATAAAAATACCTTTCATCTTAGTTATGTTATTTCATTGGCATTACTTCTAGAATGTCTTAAATGAACATTGTTGTTGTTGTTTTTTCATTAGGACTTTGCTCCTTGTTTTCTCTACCCTTAAACTAACTATGGTGCAATCATCAGTACACAGTGAAATGCAAATTTGAAAAATGTAAAATTAAAAGTACTTTTTTTTTAATTGACTGCATATATTAACAGATAATCACAGTTATTTATCGTGACAGTTTCAGATGTCTAACACTTTCATAACTGCTTTCAATTAATTTTATTGTTTTATTATTCTTTGAACCATGTTAAACTAAATAATAAAACAATAAAATCATTAGCAAAAGCTAATGATAAACAACCTGTCATGTCATTCAGTAACAGCCTGTACAGATTCCTTGAAGAGACATTGGTCTATTTGCTGTGTCCACTGCAGGGAATCAAACTTGTATTTTAGTGTTGTAAATCCCTAAACTTGTCATACTCTCACTGGGGAACAAAAGTGAGTAGATGAAACTATTTATTGTAGTGCACATTTTTCAGTTCTGATTTGGACACTATAAACTATTAAACTCTCTAGTTGCCCACCCAATTCCCCACATTTAATTTTATCAGTTCATAATATGGATGTTAATGTAAGTTATTTTCTTTGGTATGGTAAACTTAATGATGTTGAGTACACATGTTTTTAATACCCTTAGCATCTGAGGTTACTGTGACTATTATACAAATATTGGTCATATCTGAAGGCTTGTACTATCAGATATTATGCTTTGATGTTTTGTCACATTTTTGTTTCTAGTTACATTTTGCTTAGTTGTTCAGTTATTGAATTCTTGTTTTAATGTATCAATTTGTGTTTCAATGATTAATCATCTTGCTTACTTGTCATAGGTAGCAAAGGGCAAAGAAGAAAAATAAATTTTGGTGTATATGTGAGTTTATACTTAAATAAATGTTTCTTATCACCAAGATGGCAATTTGAAATTTAGTTTGTTTTTATTATGATTACTTAATTAACATTTCTGATTTTAGGCTCAAATCTGGTACTAAAGGCAATTCGAGCCATGGTAGCAGATGAAGCTGATGAGGTTAGTATACACAAACATGTACGTGAATATATTTAATATCAAAGTACAGATTTGTTTCACTTTTTATAAGTTGTGTATGTAACCTTGTTTGGAAGGAAACCATAAGTTGTTTGACTAATTTCTGTTTATATTAATGATTGAAAAACATCTATAAGGATAATCAACAATAGTTTAATTCAAGTTGTAACTGTTTTGAAGTTAGTTTTAATTCAAGTTGTAACTGTTTTGAAGTTAGTTTTAATTCAAGTTGTAACTGTTTTGAAGCTAGTTATCTAGTGTAAGATTTTTATGGCTTATCTGAAGAGTAGTATTTCATATAATATTTGAATAACAGTAATTTATCTTAATTTATATTGCTTCACTGACATAGAATCACACATTTGTTTTATATAGTAATACAATTAATGGATAGAATAATTTATCATTATCAACTATAAGAGAAATGATAGATTTGTATCATTAAGAATTGTGAGAAAAATAGTATAGCTGTCTGACTGTCATTATAAATTACAGAATTAGTAGAAACGAAAGAGATGCCTGTTGTTGTGGAAATGGCAGAATAGTTGCCTGGCTGTTATTATAAGTTACATGAGAAACAAAATAGCTACGTATCATTGTAATGTATGTGAGAAACAAAATAGCTACATATCATTATAAGTTATGTGAGAAACAAAATAGCTACATATCATTATAAGTTATGTGAGAAACAAAATAGCTACATATCATTATAAGTTATGTGAGAAACAAAATAGCTACATATCATTGTAATTTATGTGAGAAACAAAATAGCTACATATCATTGTAATTTATGTGAGAAACAAAATAGCTACATACCATTGTAATTTATGTGAGAAAATAGCTACATACCATTGTAATTTATGTGAGAAAATAGCTACATACCATTGTAATTTATGTGAGAAAATAGCTACATACCATTGTAAGTTATGTGAGAAACAAAATAGTTACATATCATTGTAATGTATGTGAGAAACAAAATAGCTACATATCATTATAAGTTATGTGAGAAACAAAATAGCTACATATCATTATAAGTTATGTGAGAAACAAAATAGCTACATATCATTGTAATTTATGTGAGAAACAAAATAGCTACATATCATTATAAGTTATGTGAGAAACAAAATAGCTACATATCATTGTAATTTATGTGAGAAACAAAATAGCTACATATCATTGTAACTTATGTGAGAAACAAAATAGCTACATACCATTGTAAGTTATGAGAGAAACAGAGTAGCTGCCTGATTGTTGTTATGAATTACTAGGAGAATATCAATTGGTAATGAATTATAATTCAACTTTGGTTTAAGTTTTTTGATGATTTAAGATTCTTTACTCTTACATCTTGCTCATTGTTGAAACTACATATTATTTAAGTGTTTTTTTAGTCTGCAGTCCTATCATATTATTGATTTAGATATTTTAGATACTTTTTAATATGCGTTGGTCTGAACAAGAAGTATTTGATCTCATATAATCTCTTCCTCATTCAGAACAAACATATCAATAACAGAACTGGGTGATTAATTCAAATACATCGATTAGCAACTCTTAAAATAATTGACTGACTGAAATTATTATCATATTGATTAAAATTGCAGAATCAAATATGTTAATATCTATCAACAAAAATTCAATAGTTATATTGGTATTTTGAAGATTAGTAGGAAAAACTCCATAAAACTACTATTTGTTACATTTTAAGCTTGTTACAAGGTCTGTAGTACATCGTATGTATGGTACACTTTTATGTAAAACAATTTAGTACTTAAAATAGTAACCAAATTTAAAATATTTGTACTTGGATTTTCATATTTTGTTTTTCTAATGAATTTTTTGGGTCAGATTTTAAGTCAATTTTAACTTCAATTTTAGAGTTGTAACACAAATGTTTTAGACTCGGTTGTTTGTGATTTGTCTGACATTTATTTATTGTAATTGGTAAAGAAAAATTATCTAAATTTTAATTTCTGCAAGAAGTTTCACATTTAAACAGCTCTATTGTGTATTGTTTATAATTTTTCTGCCCATCCCAAAAAATAGTTTTTCCTTGAGAAACCATCATTCGTTCTCAGTTTTAATGCATTTTGCTTATATTTTGTTCAGGCTTTGGTTGACCCCCTTTTTTAATATTGCATCTAGTGGTTTGATCATACCTTAATGAAACTCAGCTTTGTAAACAGTCAGAAAGGAAGTTTAAATATTATTAAATAGAACAAGAATTATAGTTTTCACTTATATCTGAGTAAATAAAGTTGATTTTGTGGGAAAATATCTAGTCTGTGCTACTGTGTAGTTGACCAAAGGCATTCAGGTGGAAGTTTTGAAGATAAGACAGAGCTGGAAATGTTTCCATAGTTCTCTGAATGCTATTTTCAGTATGTGAAAGTGTTTGTATGTTTAATTATATCTGAATTGTGTTAGAGAAGCTTAATTATTTTTAGTGAGCATGGCAGGTGAGAACAAAATAACCTGCAGACTTAACTCTTTATTTATTTAATATAATTATTTTTATTCATTTCAAAAAAACGTACATGAGTAAACTGATTAATTAGCTATTTAATTGTTTCTAATTTCAATTATGATTTAAATGAGAATATTACTTCTACAGGGTCGTCAAAATTATTCTGTTTCAAGAGTAAATTAAACCAAAACTAAGAGTAACGAATATTTCTATTTCTCGCTTTTCATGTTCATATGGCATGATTTGTGGAATGTACAGATTTTATTGGCTTTGTGACAGTAGAAATTGGAAACTGTGACATCATCTTAACATCTACTGACTGATAGCATACTACTGTATAGAGGTGCAAGTGTTTAAAAAGGTGTGACCCCTCTAGATGGCTTTCAACCCCATTTCGGGGACACTACCATTATCAACAATACTAAAAGTTGATTTAAAAATTTATTTTATACAAGATTAGAGATGGATTACTGCATAGTTTAAAAACAAGGAAATTAGTGACTAAGTTTAAATTGACAACAGTGATTCACCAAGTACAAAATATTTAGATTATTTTGAAAACAATTTGTGAAAAGGATTTAGATAAAGCATAACCTTTTTCAACCAAATGTGGTTTTAAATGAGGATCACCAGAAGATGTCTGTTATACTAATAAGGGTAGTTAAAAAAAAATTAATTTAAAAGAAAACCTGAAAATATGAAGATTAACTTTATAAAAATAATTAGTTATTTGAAGGTAACTGATTAATGAGCCTGACAATTACCTACAATGTAAGTAGGTAATGCAACAGTTGTAAATATTGTTTACAATAGTTCAAATAGTGGATGAAATTGCTTTAAATTTGACATGAACTGGTTCTAAAAGTATGTAGTTTCAGAAAATTTGATTTTTTTTCTACTATTTATAACAAAACTTGTTATTTAGTGTAGTTATATATACTTATACACTAAATAATTTAGATGCACTGTGATTTTAAGTGTAAAAATACTATTTTTTTTTATCTTACAGTTTTCACATTTCATTTACAAGACCTTTAGAACCTTCTGAATTAGTATCTAAAGTTTTTAAGATAAATAATTATATTTCATTTTCCCTTTTCTCTACCATATTCTATTTGATGATAATAACTACAGTGTAATAAAAAGTTTAAAAGTAGGAAATTAAAATGCATGCATATCTTTTAGCTTTTTGTAACATTCTTTGAAACTTTTAATATGTGTAATTTCACATCTTTATCTCTTTTCAATTATAGTTTATTTGTTTTTAATTTTTCTTTCCAGTTCTTTATCTTTTATTCTTTTTGCTTGTATGTGAACGTATCCCTGCAGTGTTATTTTGTTATTAATGTTTGTGCACAGTTTTTTCACTGACCAAGATGAAAGGAGTAAAGAAACATTAGTAATTATGAATTACAATATAATGGAATAGTTTGCTTAGTATTATTATGAATTATAAGGGAAAGAGAATAGCTGTTTCTTGATGACGAGAAACCCACTTGAAATAAAAATGGATCTCAGAAAGGCTGGTATGAGTATTAACACTTTTATTGATAAGGAGAGAACAACGATTCGACCTTCCTAGGTCATCTTCAGATTAAGTACACCCCCTACAATCCTGTACTTTATTATACTCTCATCCCCAAGACGTGTCCATCAACGGTCACATTCAAACACTTTCTTTCTTAACCTGAAGATGACCTAGGAAGGTTGAAACGTTGTTTTCTGCTTATCAGTAAAAGTGTTAATACACATACCAGCTGTTCTGAGATACAGAATAGCTGTTTGATGTCATTAGGAATTACTAGGGAAACAGAATAGTTGCTTGAATGTTATGAGTTACTAAGGTAGCAGAACAGTTGCTTGAATGTCATTATGAATTACAAGAGAAACAGAATAGCTGCCTGAATGTTATTATGTAGGAGTTTTTATTTGTCTCTGCTGGTTCAAGTATTGTCTTGAATAGCAAAATATATTGATCTACACAAAATATGCTAGTTTTAAAGTTTAGAATGATCACAACGTTCATAAATTTATATCACTGTATTGTGTTAATGACAAATGATTAAGCAATTCTTGAATGAGATACTAGGCTAATGTTGTAATTTCTCATATTAATGTTGCTTAAAGATATATTTTTCAAATTATATATTGAACTTCTTAAGGTAGGTGAAGAACAAATGGGAATCACCTAATCCAAGAGTTACACATCTTGAGATTGGGAAGGACCTTGTGCTTTTCCACTCACAAAGAAAATTTACGATGTGTTCTTGTTCTGTGATAAGAATTTTCACATTACACGTAGTTATTGATATTACATTATTTTTAAATGAACTTTTATTTGCAGGTTGTCCTAGAGACAGAAATCACCAACAAACCAGCTTTACGACTTTATGAAAACTTGGGCTTTGTTTGTGACAAACGACTTTTTAGATATTATTTGAATGGAGTAGATGCACTTCGACTCAAACTATGGCTTCGGTGAAAGTCTGGACTCTTCTCCTGTTTGTTACTTCTTTCACAAGGAACACGAAAAAAAATTTTGGTTGTCTGTGCAAATGCAAACTGCAACGAAATTAGAAAATCTCATCACTTTGAATATTGTTCCCCAAGTTGTGTTTAATCCTGGCTTGTCTCGTGTGACAGTTTACAAGGAATTTTGTTTCTCTATCACAGTAGTTTTAAAATGTATCTTTGCCTAGTGGGGTTGGGGGATATTCAGGCAAAGTTGTATAGCATTAAAAAAAACAACAGTGCAGAGGCTGATGTTGTTTTAATGTAACTGTGTAAATTGTAGGGTTCTTGTTCAAACATTTGTAGTTTTTGCAATTAAAAGTTAGATAGACAACATGTAACCTGAATAAATAAACCTTAGTTTTTATTTAAAAAAATTAAAAGTTCTTTGCAAAAGTAGGTAAGCGATTATATAAATGTATTTTCTAGTATGAATCTTGAGTGACTGTGTAAAAAGTGTAAGAAGTGGACTTATTGGTAAAAATATTAATTCTAATGAAATAGCATTGTTTGTGTTTGAAATGTTTTGTTATATCATTAAATTTTTATATGAATATAACTAATCAGCAGTTAAGAATGAACTTTATATGAATAAAATTAAACTTGACTGCATATATACACTTTATATTGGTGTTTTAGTCAAAATGTGTCATTTAAAATTATAGATAAAACAGAAGTATTAAGTTTGGAAAGAAATGTATCTAATAGCCATACATTTAAAATAATTAGAATATGGGTTATTATATTAGAGACCTGTTTATTAGTATTTGCAGTATTAGTCCTTAATTTTTTTACAGAATTATAACAATGTTTCTGGATTGACGACAGCTACAATCATTTTAACAAACAACGTTTTTTAATTAAATTTAAGTACTGAGAAAATCAAAGCTTGCATCCACTGGAAGAAGTGGTAAGTTTGAATAAATTTTTACGTGTTAAATTCATAAATTATTATAAGTGAAATTTCAATAAGTAAAATATAAATACACTGCAATGTTTAAGAGTAATTCTTGTTTTGTTAAATTCTATTAAATTAATCCAGCAACATATTTTTCATAATAAGTGAGCTTTCACAATGCAGTAACAAATATCAATTAATTTTGAAACAAGGAATTTTATAATAGTTTATATATATAACATAAGTTAAAAAACATGCTCGGCTGCTTTTAAAAACATAGATATGTGCACCACTATACTTGTTTTTGCTATACTCTGAGGTAAATACTTTCTTCTCTTACAATGTGCAGTTGATACAGAGAACTCAACTCTTTTTTTCTTTGTTTAGTCTCTCAAAAAGGTATTAAAGTCAATTTAACATAATGTTTTGATCTGTTGGCCCATCCTCTAAACTAATATAAACGTGAAATATTGAACCCAGCTCTTATCATTCATATACTTATCAACCTTCTCTTAAACTTACTGCCTCTACATCTGAAAGCAACCTATTCCAAATGTCGGTCACCCTGTTAGTGAAATAAAACTGCCTTAGCACCTACAAACCCAAATTTTATATTTGTTTCCCCAAGTCCTACTATTCTCATTGTTAAGATAATCAACACTATTAATTCCCTTTACAAATCTTATCTACTTCAGATATATCATTATTAACTCTGTTTTTTCCTCAATATGAGATATTTAAACTTCTCCTCGTGTGACAAACTCTTCAACCCAGGCTCTATTCCAGTAACCCTTCTCTGAACCTTTTCCAACAATTTAATGTTCTACCTGAGGTAAGGAGTGCATGATTGAACACAATATTCCAAATATGGCCTAACCAGTGACCTGTACAATGATATTATAACCTATTTAGACTTGTATTCAATATTTCTGTTGATACAACCTAAAATCCTATTTGTCCCTAACATTGGCAACAGCTTGGATGGCTTTAGAAACTAATTGACTGATGCACCAATATTCCTTTCCTTCAAGAGACTATCAAGGTTATTTCCACCAAAAATATGATTACTCACATGTATTATCTTGTGTTTATCATAATTAAAACCCATCTGCCATTTATTTATCAAACTTAGTAAGTGATCTAAATCCTTTTGTAAATCAGCAGCATCATCCTCTTCACAGCTAGCAACACCCAAGACCTTAATATTATCTGTAAATTTAAGTAATTTATTGACTGTTACTTCAACTATGTCATTGATGTAAATCAAAAAGAACAAAGGTCCTAAGATCAGGCCTTGAGTTACACCATTTCTAATGTTAATTGAGTTTGATTGAACTCCATTTATAACAACCTGCTTTCTTCCATCCATTTTGCTAACTTATCCACCACACCTATAGAGACAGTTTGTTTTACAAGCCTTTTATGTGGCACTTTGTCAAATGCTTTCTGAAAATCCATATACACCAACTCTACTCTTTCATTCATTTATGTCAGCAGTAACCTTTTCGAAGTATGTCAAAAGATTTGTAAAAGGAAGATTCTCCCTTAGAGAAACCATATTAACTATCCAATGAAATTCTAAACATTGTTAAATGACTTTGCAAAGTATCTTTTAACAGACTTTCCACCAACTAATATAAGATTAATGGGTCTATAATTGCTAGAACAGTTTTTATCACCTCTCTTGAAAAGGAGTTACATCAGCTTGCTAACAATTTTCTAGCACCAACCCACTATTCAAGAACTGACAAAGAATAGTAGCAAGCATCTAATCTTTAACCTCCTTCAAAACTTATGGGTAAATATTATGTGGACCACAAGTCTTACTGTTTTTTAAACTTTCTACTTTTTTCTTAACCAGCTCAAAATTAATGCAGTCATCTTGTTTGATCTCATTTCCATTTATCAACTGTTTAAAATGTGGAATACTGCTTAAATCTTGATTAGTTAAAACAGAAGAAAAAGCAAAATTGAATAACCCAGCCACATTAACCATCGCATACTAGCCTTCCTTTATAATACTTTAAGAGTCCTACACCCATTCTAATATTTTGTTTACCCTTAGTGCATTTAAAGAAGTCCTTATTAATTTTTACATTTTCAGACTTCTTCATATGTCCTTTTTGAAGTCCTAATTTTCTGTTTCACCAACTTTCTTGATCTGCTGTCATTTAAAATTCATTAAATTTGTGATGTTTCTTTAAATTTATCTCTTGTACACTTTGTGAGCCAACCTGTGTTTTTACTTGCATCTGCCCTTTTCCTTTTATATTTTTGCCTCGAACACTTAAAAATTTATTTTAAAAATGTTTCCATATCTTAGGTTGATTTCTTTTAAACAATTAAATATTTGGTGCTTCAATTGTTTCTGAGACCTTTTATTTGTTATTTGTACATACAAACATGTACTACATCATTTTGTAATTAAAAGTAATAATACACAGTATCCACAAAGTCTTATCTTTTCAAACAAAACTTGTGTGATCTGTGAACATAAGATTTGTGTGGCATGTATTACACTTTGTCGTGCCTTCACTGTCATTCAAGGTATAGCTTAGATCAATTTGATGGCTCTTCACATATGCAATTTGTAGTACATCTATTATTAGTCCATCTATAACTTTTTGAATTCACTGCATAAATGTGGTTTTGTATAGTCAGAACAAATCCAATTTACCCAAAATTGTCCTGAGAGTTTGTGGGGCATTTAAAAACAAACAAAAAAAAACGTACTTTATGATGCATTAGAAACCACACCTAGAAAATCTTAAATGTGAAAAGCCAAAGAGGCAGAAACAGAATAAAAAGAATACTGTTAATTTCAGGATATGTACCTACTACCTGGTGAAAGTTCAGAGCCATTAGGCAATGTAATTTGGGAGTTGTAGCCTTGTTATGGACTGTGTTGGTTTGTAAATACAATGATACTATTTTTGCACCAAAATCAATTGTATGTCTATAATTGGGCTAAGTACAACTAAGTGGTTAGCACGCTGGACTGTGGTTCATGTCCTGTTACTTATAGAATAATAATAATAAAAAACTTTGTGGCCATGGGTGCATTGTGAGAATGACAGTTGACTCCATCTATTTAGTTTAATAAGAGTTGGTAATGGTTAGCATTGACTAGCTGCCTTGCTGTAATTTAAAACTTCTAAATATACAGAGGGCCCTAAAGTAACTTGCTTTGCACAGCAAACAATTATTTATAGGTTCACATGTTGATTACAGGACCTTTTATAGCATGAATCACAAACACTGTTGGGCTGTTATTGAAATTCATAATTGTCTCTATCATAATATTGTACTCTCTCTTTGTCGTGTGTTCATTACTATCTGAAAACTAGAAGTCAGCAAAAAATATATCTTAATTTAAAAAAACTGTGCCTAATTAATGAGAAAAAATTGCCTTCAACAACAACAACAAATCATTGTTAGTTACCTAATCATCTGGTGGTGTATTGATGAAATATTTTACAAGTAGTGATATGACACAAATACTAAACTTGTGTGGTTATGTATTCAATATGAATTTCACTGCATATTTTTTTAAAAAAAAGACTACAAATGTAATGGAGTTATGAAAGCAAGGTTTTCTTGGCTCCATTTGGTTGGTGTAATTATTATAAATTTCCAATGGTTCAATATTCTCAAGTAATACTTTAGTTTCTGTAGTTCAAAAATGAAAGATATCAGTTCATCTTGAAACTGGATAGATATGAAAGTTGTGGTAGAATTTTTTAAATTTCTAAATACTAATTTCTCTTCTTTCATATTCTATGCTTTAATTGATTTGAAATTAAATGGTAAAATCTACTGATAAAGGGGGTAAAAATTCTTGTGTATCATATGAAGTAATGGGTTGTGCATATAACTTAAAGTCTTTCATTCAACATTCTGCAATTATCAACGTTTTTACAGGTGCTTCCTTATCTGTTATATCTCAACTGTCTCATCTCTTCAAATTATTTTACACTCTCTATGGTTCATACTGTAGTGGAGAGAGTGAGATGAGACAAGACTATGTTCACATTGGTATAATGTAACTAATGATTTCTGATAAAGTTCCAAGTTTGCTGGAAGTAAACAATAACTGTATGTAAAATCTCTTACAGCAATGTGAAATATTAAATACATCTGCTTTAATAAAGTTATCCATTATTCTTTTTTCCAATGCTGTTTTAAACAGAAGTTGAGTACTGGCAGGCAAGTTAACTAAATGCCCAACTGAATACACATTTTAATAATTTGTTGACACTGATTTGCTGCATCTTGTTCTAAATGCAAGATGCTTGCATTCATTTTGTAGATGTGGATTATTGCAAACCTGTTAAGCGCATTGTAGGGAAGGTTTGGCCATTTCTGTGCGAGGTTTGTAACTGTTTTCCTTTTCATCACATGAGGTACTTGTATTAGCATGGGTTAAGTCACATGTAAACAGAAACTGTGTGCAAGCATTTTATTTTTTCCCAACCTGCAGAGTGGGCTCTTTGAGTGAATTAAAGTGTTCAGTCTGAAAGAGACACTTAAAAATGTTTTATTACAGCATTACCTTTCCTCCTTCATTTCATGCTCCTATGAACTTATAAGATGGAATTTAGCCATACTTGTAAAACATAATCTGACAAAGTACCAACTCCTGGTGTACCATGAAAAGAAGATCAATACAAGGGTAAAATGTGGCTTCCTTTTCTTATGATTTTTGTAATATAACTTGATGTGCTTACATGTCCATAGATGATTATGAAAAGCAACTAGAACAAATTTGATCTCTTTATAAATCAATACACACTTTAAATATAAAAATACTGAAAGGACTGCTTAATTTTATGTATAAAAGTAATATTTTTAAAATACAGTTAAGATATAGTTTTCCTCCAAGATTTTTAAATCAACATGTATGTAATTCCCTCATTCATATTTCACACTTAAGCATTAATAAATAATGACAACAAAATAACATTATTCACATAAAACATCTGATACATCGCCTGTTTAATAAACTATTCAAAAATATAAACTGTTAATATGAGAAAATAAACACTAGATCTGATTTTCTTTTATGTTTAAACCACTAGTAGCAGATTTAATTACAGCCTCATCCCTCGTTTTGTTTTAGCACTGTCTGTAGATACCACAGTTACTGTAAATGGAATATTTATGTACATAAACATACACAGCTTCAATTCAGTTGGAATGTGTTGTGCAGAACACAAAACTTCCATTACAAAATAAATGTACAAGAATCATAACATGAACATTAATTAATCAAATATTACTTTCTACCAAAAATCTGGTTCTTTTTCACCTGAAATTAAACCTTTTCTAACTATATGATTGTGTGTGTAAATCACAAACACTCATGTTTGTATATCTTTACAAGGATTAAATTCACAGGTTTCCTTAGCTGTATTTTTAATTTTTACATAAAATCAATTCATTTTGTAATTCATCATTCATTTTCTTTAAAGATTTTCTCTTTTTAACTTACTACTGTTGTAGAGTTGCCTATTTTTCTCACAAAGAGCCAAAGGTTGCCTGGAAGGGTCAGTTTTAATCATTCACACCACTGTACACTAGCATGTCTGTCAGTAAACACTACAATGATGCCACATGAGGGATGCTTAACATTGCAGGTTATTTTGTCGTGATATCAGTAAAACTTGTGACATCAGGAATCATGAGAGGGATAATCTAATGCACTCGTTAGGCAACAACACAGCATGATGTATGAACTTCAAAAGCAGTATGTTAAAATATTTGTTGGTAATATTGTGGTTTTATCTCCAGAACACTCAGGGAACTGTGAAAGTACACTTAATTTAGAACTCTGACAACATTTATGGCTGTTGTATTTAATAAAACAAAACAAAACTACAATACACACCCGTATTTTTGAACAAGTACTATGACAAACTACTGTGAGAAAAATAAACTATCTTACATAAAATGCTAGCCATGTGCACAAAGTGAATAATTTGTAAATTCAAGAACCTAACATTGATATATAGTATATCAGTGATAAATGCACTATTTTTTTTACTTCAATAACTTAATGTTAACAACAAATTAACCCTAATTTTTGTAACAAGTAAAAGCCAGTTTTACAAAATCTTCGTACCACGGTAATAACGTGTTAAGTCATCATGTAGCACCTGTAATGTTTTAACAAATTAGTTTCATATAAAAGTTCTTTTAATTTCGTGCAAAGCTACTCGAGGGCTAGCTGTTCTTAATTTAGCAGTGTAAGACTAGAGGAGAGGCAGCTGGTCATCACCACCCACCTCCAACCCTCAGGCTACTCTTTTACCAACAAAGTGGGATTGACCATCACATTATAATGCCCCCACATCTGAAAGGATGAGCATGTTTAGTATGATGGGGATTTGAACCCACAACCCTCAGACTACGAGTTGAAGGCCCCAACTACCTGGCTGTGCCAGGTTCATGTAATAAGTACTGTAACAAAACATTGTAGTAAACCATCACACACATTTTCAATACAAGTTTTACAGAAATACGTTATATTATCTTTCATTAAAATGGTACAGTGGGATATACTACCTCAATACCAGGGTAATTTTGTGGTAGATCTTTGAGTAATATCTCATTAACATGGTATTTTTGGGACTTGGAATACATAAAAAAAATATTTCTGTTAAATCAATGTAGAAACTAGAATATCACAATATGCTTACGAGATACCATGAACAAAAGGATATTACTACAATATAGTATAAATTTTTGTAACTGATATTTCAAACTGCTGTTACTTGGTGAAACTTCATTACTACAAAATTGAGATGAAAAACAAAGACAATTGTACATTTCACACAACTTTAAAGGCATTTGTTTCCCCAATACCTGATAATGTGTTTGTCGATCCCCCCCCCTCAATTCTGTAATAGCAGTTTAACTACAAAAGGTTTGCTTGCTTCTCAATGGTTCATTCAGAATTAATGCATCTTCCTTGTATATTATGCATTTTGACTTAACACACACGACTAAATCTTTGGTCACAAAAACTGAAATTTAGTACCCATGTTTTATTTACTGTAAATTTCTTAAGACTACAAAACCTTGTACAATTGTATGTTTATCTGTTTCTAAGCTGAACACTTTAAGCTGTTATTTTATCACAGACTACTAAGATTGCTTGTTATTTAATGACTAAGTTTTTACAATAAAAATAAGTTCTTCCAATATTTTTGGCAGCTCCAAATATAACAGTTTAGCTGTTGTGAGAGCTTTTGTTATTCCTAATAAAAAAGTGCCAGGTAACTTTTGCAGCTCCAAACACAAGTATTCTACATTTTATCAGTTTTGTGTGTTTTTTTTAAATTTTATTAATTTGGTAAAAGCATATTTTTATACTTAGTACCATAATACAAATAATAGCAGTTCCATACTAATGGCATTTAAAATGCTTTACATACATATGTATGTATTATAAATTATACAAATCCTACTTACCGTATTCATTTGTCACAGTTAGTTTTAAAGAGAAAACAGAAAGAGACAAAAAAAATATCAGATCTTGAAAGCATAAGAATGTCAGGCCAGACAAATTGTGTGTATTTGAAATATTACAAAATGAAGTTTTAATTTAGAAGTGTCTTAAATTAAGGGTTGGATATTGCCACCTACCCTTAGCACTAGGTCCACCTGAGCTTGTTTATTCATGCGTATTGCCACCTACCCTTAGCACTAGGTCCACCTGAGCATGTTTATTCATGCGAGTGGAGAAAAGATTACCAATTACCATTAAAAATAAACATATTTCCCATTATCACAAAACAATAAGTGCAAGATTTTGCTATATCTAGTAACAGAAAAGATATTATGGATTTTACAGAATACTTAAATATATATTATGAAGAAGGTGTCCGAAGTTAGAATACAGTATGCCACCTCTAACTACAGTGACGTAGTGCTACCAGCTTCTTTAATCGTTGTTGACACAGCTGAGCAACGTTCTTCAGTTCATGCTAAAAAGATGAGGGAAGAAAACGTTACGTGAACTGTGGGAAAATACATCACTGTATGCAACATGAATTGCACTCATGTCTTGATAAAAAAAAAAGGTTTGTTAGACAAAAAAAAAACATGTTCATTGTTGAATAAATTGGTTTTAATACACTGAAAAGAAAGTTGAAAATACTTTTTGAACTTAATATCACACAATTTGATCTTTACTTTTAAACCTACAAAAAATCCAGTACAAAAGCATCTGAATCTATCTCTAAATTTTAATTCTGCAAGTAGATGAGAAATAGATTGAAATATTTTTAAAAAATCAGATTTTAAATTTAATGTTAAAGAGCAAATCATTTAGTAATGGCAATTTTTATGATCTGATTTAAAAGCATAATAATTAACCCTTAAACAGCAGGAATGTTGCAGGTGGCAGAATCAATTGATGATGGCTGCTATTTAAGGGTTAATTAAATACTTGCTACACAAAAGACAAGAGTAATACCAAACAACTCTCCATTTTGTTTAAACACTGAATTTAAGATATTTAGCATATATGTTTTTTTTCTAATACTATTATGTAGATATCTGAAACAGCTACCAGTTGATTTTTTACCTACTATAACAACACTGATGTAATTTCACACAGATTTTTAACCAAGGAAAACTGAGTATTCCACCAACAGTATTGTTTGAAATGCTTATTAATTATATATGACAGTCAAACAATGAAAACAATCATCACAGTTCACATACACTAGATAAAACTATTATTGCCACTGTAATGTAATAGGTTCCAAGTCCTAGATTTTTAGGCTGTGGATCAGAAGATTCAAGGTTTAAGTCAATCCCTTTAATAATTAAAAATAACCATACAATGATGAGTCCTGCTGACTAGGTGCTCTCCCTGTGATCAGTAGTTTTAGATTATAGACAACTATCTCCAAACTCTAGGGGTCTCTGTGTTGCATGTCATAATGTTCACATTGAAATACCAATACATAAGAGATATACTGGGATAGCAGTAAGTCTTCAGATTTATAACATTAAAATCATGGCTTCTGTTCCCCCCAGTGGACACAGCAGATAGCCCAATGTGGCTTTGCTATAAAAAAAAAAAACAGTTATCCCCATTTTAAAGTTTTTACATCCAATAAGCCTTCTGGTGCTTCATTTAATTAACGAAATAATTTAAGTTTGTCAGGTGTAAATTATATCATTTTTCATTTATGAAATTAAGTCAAATTTACAGGTCTATTATAGACATTAAAAAAACTTTAAATTTTGTAAAGGATCCTTAAGTTCTGTTTGACTTGAAAACACTAGGGTTGAAAGTGCTTCCACTGAGTGACATTGTAGGCATAGTGTGCTTTAAATGACAGTTACAGTAGGTGGGAAAAAAAAAAAGTAATTTAGCTATATGCACATGCTTGAAAAAAAAGAAAATATACATTGATTAATATTTATCATTAATACTCCACTATTTAAGAATTAAAGATGAGTTTTAAAATAAAACCTTTATAACAATTGTTTATACATTTCTTTGCCATTTCTTGTGATAAAACATCACAAGAGCACGATTCCTTTATGACAGAGCATATCTTGACAGAATATGGTACAATTTAAGATATTCACAAAATAAAGAATTTTGATCATGAAATATTATTTTCCAGCTTCGTAATTTGCTTGTTCTTTAAACATTTAAACCTTTTCTACATATCTGGTAATATTTAATTTAAAAATACATTTAAAACATTAAAAGGTTTTTAAAAAACCCCAAAACTTTTCCAGGAAACCATACAAATATAGAAATTTGGAAATATCTGCATTAGAACTAGTTATAACAGAACAGGTTTTGCACAGTAAACTATGGCATGTAATACTAAATTGACGAGTAATACTGTTCATTTTTTAATATACAGTAGACTATTATCATAATTACTAAAAACATCACTAGAGTTATTTGTCTACTTTTGTAGTATTTTTAATTTATGTTCCTATGAAAAGAATAAAATGTGTGAAACAACCTTCTAACACATGAGGATTACAGGAATACTTTTATGCAATACAAAAGTGCACTGAGTGAAGCACGAGACAATAACCAATTAGAATGAAGTTAAGAGTAAATAATTAAATACAAAGCAAGGTTTAACGTAAGTGTATGTTGTCATAATAGATACCAAAGTAATAACTATAAAACAGCAGGTACGGATAAGTGGTACTTTATTTCCATATTCTTTAATAAATATTTATCACAATTTCTATTGAATAAAATCCTTAGAATTTCAGTCTGGTTTGTATTAAAATTGTGTATTAAATGTACATAGCTATAATGACTAGTACCTGAAGAATATGCAGTCCTTTTGTTGAAAAGGCTAACAATTCTTTAACACCATCTCCTATGATGTCCAAGTACGCCAAGGACAAAAGAGGATGAGAAAATGATCGACGAAAAACAAGTTTATAGCATCCTGGGCTGTCGTCTTTTTTCTCTGATTTGTAGATGAGCAATTGCTGAGAGAAATGGTTATGAAAACATCAAAAATGCAGGAAATTAATTGAAGTAAAATGAAAAGTGTAGATTATTTGGTTTATAAAGTTATTTTAGGACAACAAGAGATCCATTGTTATACTTAGTGTCCCATCCATTAACCAGAATTAAAGGAGATGCTTTGATATGTTTTCAAAGTCTACAGAAAAGGCTAGCCTTAAGCTTAGAAATATTAGAATATCAAATCACTACACAGAAATGCTTCGAAATTTTCCAGATGGTAATGAAAGACAGGTGGAACTTTAATTTGGCTTTCCATGCCAACATTCATTATAATATTATCAGTGTCGCATACAACAGCTTGTTAAAAGTTTAGACTTGAAACCACAAGCTGATCACGTGACAGCAAAAACTGCAGTTTTAATTACCGTTTTAAATATTTATTTTTAAAATAAATAAATCAAATTAAGATAACATAAAACTAAGTTATAATGTCCTTAATATTAAAATATGTTTGTATTAAAGTGGTTTAATTAAATTTTCAATCTAACCCAGTAAGAAGCACAGAAGCAGATTTAAAAATGGCACTGAAGACACAGAATTAAGCTTATTTTTTAAGACCCAAAGTACTGCTGGTATGGTTTCCAAGGGCTATGTTTTGAAGAAATCTCTTGTCTACTACACCTGTAGCCCTTCTGCAACTATGACCAGATGTTTCAGAGTATTCTTCTGTGGCCTAGAAGCTATACACCATCTATACAACATTTTAATAACCACAAACTGCAAGATGTTCAGGATCCGTATTACCTCAGTCTTGGTGCAGCCCTGCTGTAGCAATGGAGTTGTTCTCAAAACTTAAGTTTAATTTCATTCATTTCTAATAGCTTACAGTCTTCACACAAGTCAACACCAATAAAAAAAAATCCATAAACTTAACATTGTATCAACAGTAGATATATTCCATAATCAATCAAAACTAACCTTTTTTGCTTTACATAATTTTAATCATTTTTTCATAAAAGCCTATTACATAAGAAACAATTGTTGCATAAATTTGCAAGCCCTAAGTAAGATACACATAATCCTCTACAGTATTAAGTTTGAAAAAGATTTATAAACTAAAAATGTATACATTTAAATAAACTTCATTATCCTTTAATTTGTAGGAGCAGTGTATATATAAAAAAAACTTAAAGTTAGCCTGTATCATTCTAATATTTATCAAGACTTCTCTGTAATAGCCTTAAGAAACATGAAAAAATTCATTCCAAAGACCAACTACACTGTTAGACAAACAAAACTGCCTTTGCTAAATAACCCTGCAAGTATTTATACTTGTGTACCATTAATTGTAGCAATCTCATTATGTGGGAAAAATGATGATACATTTACACTATCAGTCCTCTTAGCAATGTCATAAACCTGAATCAAATCTTCCCTAGTTCTTTTCTCAATAGAAAGCAAAGTCTGAGAGTTCTCAACCTATACTATAATACTAACCCTTTTCTATCAAATAAAACAGCTTATACAGCTTTAGGGCTTTTATGTGTCACCTTGTCAAATGCTTTCTGAAAATCCAGATAAGTAAGTAAAACCTATACCATTACCCTCATCTACATTTGAAACCATCCTGATTATACAAAAGAATTTTAAACTTTGTTAAAAGACTTTGAAAAGACTCTTCTATCAGACTTTCATACACCTTTCCAATTAGCACCTGTTCACTTGTCAAGGACTTACACACACACACAAATTGAAAGTTACTCTCATATCTAATTATTAACTTCTCTCAAAAACATAGGGGAATTATAAAATGGTTAAGAACTTTATCATTCTTTAAACTTCCAAATATTTTAAAACACATTCAGAATTAATATGATAATCATGTTTGCTCAATTCCATCAAGCAAAAGTTTGGCATGACAAACATCTCATAAATAATATCCATCAGTAAAAATGGAATACAAATTAGAGTTTGCTAGCACAGCCATCCAACAATACAATATCTGTCTTTCTGATATTTGATTAATAGGATGGCCTTACTCCCAGCTGCACATTTTGCTCCACCTTAAATGTATTTAATGAATTATGTGCCGTTAGGTTTTACCTTTTCAACCGACCTTGCAGACAAAGAAGAAAAATGATAATTTCCTAATTTACTGTTTCACCCATTTCTTTATCTTTTGCAATCTTCTAAACCTCGTCATACCAGTCAATTTAAATTTCTTCAAGATGCTTATTTCTAATTTTACCATTTACACCTTTTACCATCACCCCCCTTTTTTTTAAATAAGGAACATGTCTATCTTGAATATTTAATTTTTTCATGTCTGATCAGTAACTCCAAATAATTCAGTTGCCCAATTCACAACAAATAATGTTTGTCAAATCCTCAAAATTTGTAGCCAAAAGTTTTATTATATTCCTGATCTCTTTATACAGTAAAATAACAAATATTTAGAAATGATCACTGACTATCAGCTTTTCTCACACTATCCACCTTATTTATATATATTAGAAGTTAACAATATATCTAAAATGGCCTTATTATTAGTATGCTTCCTGTTCAGTTTTGGGAAAAAACCATCTTGAATGGTTTCTCATATTTCTGACCTCACTAACATTGAATACAACAGACAGTTATGCTATGCATGAACAACAATTAGTTCACTGTAAGAAGTGTGAGACAAATCACTACAAACATTTGAGATGGTCAGCCTCACAAGCAGAGTAGCAGTCATGTTTGTAAAGACCATAACTTTCAAAACCTCTACACCAGGCAGAGTTGCAACCTGCTGTCAAATGTCAATTATATTAACATCTTTCAAAATCTATATTTTCTAAAATGCAAAAGCTAATTATTACAGATACATGAACTTAAAATTTAATAGCTTATGACTACAAGCAGCTAAATATGAGTTTTGCAAGTTAATACAGTGTCATAGATAATACAACAGAAAACTACACCCTAAATACAATACACTTAAATCTGACCTGCCCATAAGTTCCTAGTGCTATTTCATTTTTTCCATCCATATTAATGTCAGCTACAATCCCACACGTCACACAGTCATAATAATCACTCTCTGGAAGAATTATCTGTTGAGTCAGATGATCTTCATAAACATTCCTGCCAATAGAGACCTTATTATATACAAGTGTTGATGAAAATGTGGTTGAACATTCTGTATATTGTAAAAAACACACAAATTTGTTTTAGTACACGTTTTACTTCAGTTACAGGTTTTCATAAAAATGACAGTTAAACTTGCTTTATGTGTTTCAGCATATATTTTTCAAATAGCAAGTTACTTAAACAGTTTTGTATATCTTTTGTGTAAGGTTTAAACATAGTTACCATGTAAAGAGCTCTTTATTTACATTACAAAATATCTATGAAAGAACTGGTAAACCACCATATCAATAAGTGTAATTACAAAAAAACATTTAATGTCCAAAACAAAATTTATCTGCTTTAAATTAAAACTATTTTATAATTTACTGATATTTCAAAGCATATATTGAAAAATTTCAGAAATGTCCTACTTCAACTAAAGTTTACCTGTCATATTTCAAGATTGTTTCTGCAAAAGTTCTGTAAATTAACCACTTGTCAGTCTACTTTTTCTATGTTAATTATATAGTTTTAATCAAATCAAGTTTACAACACCTAAATCAAGTGTACATTTTAATCATTTAGAAATACACAACAAAAAAACATTTCATTCCAAAAAACTTTCGTTAAAAATATGGATTCCATTACGACAGTCACACAGATCTTGTATCTTGAAGATACACTATGCAGAATGTTAGATATAACTTAAGACATACAAAAAGAAGGTTACGTAATATTTGTTCAATTTCATATTTTTTAAGAAATTACACAAACTTAAAACAAAAATATTCAAACAACACTTTGTGAAAACAAAACATGTAAAGATACACTATTATTCATAAGTTATGTCCAATTAGAACACATGCAAGCTGAAGAAAGTCCTTCACAGTAAAAAACACTCATTATAAGTAAAAACAATGTTTCTGTTAGACTTTTCCCTCTTGGAAAAGGTATGGGGGTCTGAGGTAAAAACTGGAAATTATGAACAGTTGCTAATTTCACACCTTGTGTATGAAGATCTGCCATCTAAATCATTTATTTCTTGCACTCCTGATTTTTCAAAATGTTCCCAACTTACCAGTAAACAACCGATGGTTCTAGAGTACTTACAACCAGAAGATGTATTTCTGGTAATTGGAATGTTATTTCTTTATCACCTCTCAGTTTCTTCAGCACATCTAGATGTGTCAAAAAGAGAATGAATGAAATAAAAACTAATTCACTCAAAATGGGCATTATTTAAACACTAAACTAATACATAGATTTTGTTAATATTTTGTCATCGTTATATATCTTTGATACTGCTGCAACATCATTTTACTTTTTTTTTAACAAAAATACAATTTTTGACAAAATGTTCAGTTCTACTTTTACTTTTAAATTATTATTTTACAAAGTATTGTATTTGTTAAATAATATCCACCTCAAAACTGTATTTTAAATACCATTTATCAGAATTACTTTAAAATACCCTTTGTTATTTTGACCTAAAAGACCTACCTATCTACAATGCATGCATTCTTTAAGCCTGTCTGTTCTGTTTCAAAAGCCAGTACAAATGATAAATCACTAAGTAATTTTTAAAATATCATTAAAATATTCACAAAAATTAAGAAACTTAAAAATAATTTAAATCATTAAGTATGAAAATGCACTACAACACTATATTAAGACAGCTAACAGGATTTAACCCTATTCTACATTTATTAATTCAGTTTCATATTTCCATGTTTATTATCACTGAATCCTTATATAGTTATTTTACCACATTACTAAACATTTTCTGAAACATCTCACAAATAATGAATAAAATAAAGTTGTTCAAAATAAAAAAAGCTTTAAATCAGAACTTATAAAAAACAATTTCACAGAAATAATACTTTGTAAAACTTTTGATATCTGTTGAAAGAAAAAGAAAGACTAGAACCTATTTCTGCTAATCTGTTCCTGCAGTTACTTTAGCAGTTAATGTTGTAACCAAGAGTAAATATACTGACCGTCTGTGATAAAAGATGGAGGAACGCAAACATTTTTCTCAGTAAAAAGTTTAACCTGTGATATTGGACTGTCATGCTCAGTACACATCATTGTCAAAACTTCTGGGCCTACGAGATATAACAGAAAAACTTAAAACTTGGGTTTGAAGTTCAAGAATAATCAAAACATTATTCAAAATATTGTAAAAGTATGCACTACCTGTGATTGTACAGTTACTTAAAATAATGTCTATCCTCACAGTACAGACATGTACCCTTCAGACACATGTTCTTAGAATGAAATCTTGTGTTTGTTATGCATAAGAATTCAGAAAATGATTTCATAAAATGTATTTTTGATCATTTTTATTTTTCAGTGAATTTTGGAGTTAACAGGTTACATTCCATTCATATCTTTCTCTCTCTCTTTTATTGGCTGAAGAAACAAAATGCCTGCATGTATCAAACTTCAAGCAACAGTTATTTTTAGTCTGTTTCAAAGAAAAACTAGCACTTTACAAAAATGTATCAATAGAAATAAATGCATAGAGAATGTCTGTGAAAAGGCTTGCCAATAAAACATGCATTTTTATTTGTTAATGGTTACTAATATTCACTTATTCAAGAATTAATTCATTTAGTCTGTAAAACGAAATTGAACAGAATATAGAACATTGAACAAAAACATTTACAAAAACGTATCAATAGAAATAAATGCATGGAGAATGTCTGTGAAAAGGCTTGCCAATAAAACATGCATTTTTATTTGTTAATGGTTACTAATATTCACTTATTCAAGAATTAATTCATTTAGTCTGTAAAACAAAATTGAACAGAATATATAACATTGAACAATTTATTACATTGATTTTATATAAATTCAAATGGACATGAAAGTGGTAGCATACCAAAGCTTGAGGAAGATGTTAGTACTAACCATTCCTATTCACATTAACAATGCACACTCGTATGTAGCCATCCTCACAACCAACAGCTGTCAACCTCTTTGTGTTCTCTTCAATATAACAGATACTGATTGTATGAACTCTAGAAAAGACCGAAGTAAGTCTAACTTTTACTGTCAAATTCTTTCCTGAGAAAGATTTAATGGTTTGGATATCCACATTTTCTTTACTTAACAAGTTATCCATATATTTCATCAAATCAGAGATATACTATACAATACGTTGGAAAAAAATACAACAGTGAAAGGACAAATATGCAAGTAAACATATTAGAAAATAAATTACAACTCAAAGCTTTACAAAAGACTCAAGAATGAATGATCAGAGCACTATTTCACAACAAGAATTAATCTTAGTGAGAACTAAGCCTGGTCTATTTTAAAATACAAGGTAAAAACTTCCTTATTTCAATAATTCCATTATATTTTTTTCTCCAATTTTGATAATCAAGTAAAATGAATTTTTATACAAATGTTTCACAGCAAACAGTGTATCTGAAAAGTCTGGAACCACAGCTAATTTGAATCTTCTTAATTACATATACATAACCAATTATGGTGTTATCAAAGCACAAGCAGGTTGAGTTAATTCTAATTTTAATCTACACTTGTTTTGAACGACAAGGACAGTGTGTGAATTTCATTCTATATACTTCATGGTGTGCCTATAATTCCAGACACCCACAGAATACCACAAACAAAGTTACTGACAATGACAAACCTAGCCCTAAATAATCTAGTAGTCAACTTCTACTAATAACATCAGTTCCAATTTAAATTTTTAGATTGAAAAACAGATAAGCATCTCTCCCATTGATCTGTATAAAAAATTAAATTAATGGAAGGTGTCATTACACTAAAAATAACTAACATTTGTCCATGACAAAGAAATCCATTAAAACTTTATTGTCTTTTGAATGTGCTTTACCCCCCCAGTGGCTCAGTGGTATGTCTGCAAACTTACAATGCTAAAAATCCAGTTTTGATACCTGTGGTGGGCAGAGCACAGATAACCCATTGTGTAGCTTTGTACTTAATTCAAAAACAAACAATGTGCTTTACCAACCTGTTTGATCTTAAGTGTTCTTCAGCTGTGGCATAGTGTCTCATAGAATGGCTCTAGGTTTTTCTCTTTTTTTCAAATATAAACATTTACCTCATAGCTCCATCACCTCTAGACCAATTTGAGATGTAAATACAGTTCTAGACCCAGAATGTCAAACCTTTTGATTTATGTATTTGATCATGCCCAAGGTTTTGTAGATTAATTTGCTATATTCCTACTTAAAAGAATTTCCATTTGAAGGTTAGGATATTGGAAATCTTGACAAGTAATAAAATTGAATCAGGCATACCTGTGCCTTATGCTTGATATTGCTGGTACCTAAAAACATAGCTAATAAAAACAGGTCTCAAATTAATTTACTCTAATTCTGTCTAAAAAAATTTCAAGTGCCACAGCTGCTGATTATTCACTCTTGTTTAACTTTCAAGTCACTTATATACTAAACATTTTTACTTTATTGTAGTATTTCTGTAACTTGGGAAATTAATCATAATAACTGTTGTTTGAGGATTGTTTTCTAACTTACATGCTGGGTAAATCATCAAACTCTGGGAAGAAGTCTGCCGTAGCTTGTTCAAAAAAACACTGCTGGGAGTGATCCTGGGTTAAAAAAAATTCAAAATTTAGAGTTAAAATGCTTAAACAAGTATATTAAGAAATGCATCAAGTTAACTTTCAGAAAAACTAATTATCCTTTAATAACATCTTAAAATGTTTTACTCCCTCTGTTGCAATTCATTGAAGAATCTAGTTAAAGATACATAACACTTTAAAATGTTTATCACAGTTTATTTTACAGTCAGAAAGTTCACTTTTAGATAACTATTCACAACTTTTTATATCCAAGTCACTACTATAAGAACTCGTGTTTTCTTGTTCATTTCATTTGATATCATATTCACTTCCATATAGTAATTATGAACAACAGTTAACATACTTGTCATATATGCCACTTAATGAGTTTAATTATAGTTTTTGTTCATTCATTATTTTTAGTACTTCAAACTGGTTATGATTTTACTAATTACTTCATTATAAAATCTTTAAAATTTGTAACTTTCACCAGTTTAACAACAAAGACTTTTATGTATTGAATCCTAACTTATACATTAGATTTACTCTTGAAAGGTTTTCAGTCTCTCTGAGCTTTACTTATCATTAGTGAATGATGAAAATCTACAACACATTCTTTCTTACCTCTCTATACAAATGGACCTTGCAATCACTCCCACTGAGAAGACATACAATTTCTGTTCCTTCACTGGTGTAGAGTCTAAAAAATATATATACATATACACAAAATACATGTACAAGAAAACTTGCAAATGTTTGATAAATAATTTAAGCCAAATAAAACATACACAAGACATTTCCCATATAATTAAATGCTTAAAATTAATCCTGATGCCTACAATATTTTAATCAAGATAATATTTTTAATAACCAAAGTTCACATTGCAAATAAAGCTTTAAACAGTCATTACTTAAAAAGTTAAAATGTAATTTTTGAAACAAATTTTGTTCACCATAAAACATTCTAATCTATAATGCAATACTGCAATTAAGAGTTTTTATTACAACAGGTTTTTAAAACATTCTGTTTAATGCACATCAATTATTATTTTCAATTATGATGCAGTGTTCTAATGATGTACACATTTTGTCATAGCACTGTATTTTTCTCAAATATCTTACAAATTTTCCAAAAGTAAAAGTGGTTTTGAGTTAAACTTCTTCAAAAGTCAACACATTCTAACACAATATACAAGTATGAGTTAAACTTCTTCAAAAGTCAAGGAGCCTTAGTAAGATAAAAGACTGCATTAGCCACAGATTAAGGTAAGTAGCTAGTGAGCTAGATTATTATTATGATCAATTATCATTCAAGTATATAGTTTAAGAATAAGACTAAAAGGTTGCTTTTAATCCCTGCTCAGTAACAAGTGAAAGTGAAACAGAAATTAGTCCTAGCTTAAAGTATATTTTAATATAAATAAAATATTAAATTCTTAACACACATTTGAAGGACAACAAGAAACCTCTTGGTCCATGAAGACTGTTCTATTCATTTCAGTATCTATTTGTCTATATTCAAACTCCAACTCCCCAGAAACTCTTCAAACCCTCTCTTGAATTTTCCCAATCCTATTACACCAACCAAATCTGAAACAAATCTATCCAAAAGGCTGCCTATTTTGTCTGCAAATAAAACCGTATAATTTGCAGATAATTTTAAAACATTATCCCCTAGTCCTACCACTCATCATTAAACAAAATTAGATGATGCACCATTACTATTCCCTTTATAATTATAAGGACTTCAATCAATCTCGTCTAATGTTTTTGAAGACCTAAAATTGTCCTCATATAACAACTCTTCCAATCAAAAAATCATCCTAGTAACCTATTTTAAACCATTTCTAACAACTCAAATGCCTTTTTTAAAGTAGCCCAACACTGAATACAATATTCTTTAAGGCCTAACCAGAGATCTGTACAAAGAATAGAAAACCATCTTTTACTTACATTGAATATTCCTATTCATGCAACCAAAGATTCTATTCATTTTCCTACTGGCAACAAAACACTTCCTGGATGGTTTAAAACAAATCGACTAACCACCAACATTCTTGTTCTATAGCACTACTAACTTATTTTGCAAAACACTTTTAATCAGTTTCCTCCAATGCTTTTGCCACCATAGATACAAGAATCACTAGCCTATAACTACATGGACAATGCCACCTTCCATAAAAATAGATATAATATTAACTAGATTCCAGTCTTCTGGCCCTTGCTCAAAGACACATGAATATGGGTATTTTAATACAATCATTCACCACTTCTTATAACCTTCCAATGTTAACATTTTTTTTTGGATCAAAAATGTATTTCCAATATAACTCACCTTCTGTTACACTCTTCCACTCCTCCAAAAGACTGAAGCAAGAGAGAAAAATCATACCAATACTTAGATGGGCAAAGGAAAATAAAACCTAGCAGTCAAGTAATAGCTGTAGTGTGAGGGAAGGTTAGTATTATTAGAAATACATTTTAGAATACTACATTGATAATGTTGAGGGACCAGTGAGGGTATTATTCATATAAAATGCATCTACATAGAGCAGAATTATGCCAATAGAATACACTGGTTTACAAAGAAATTGAGGCAAGCACAAAAATAGCTGTTTTAACCTAATTTGGGGGTGCTGAATTCAGATTTGAAATCCGTTTTTACTCATCACCTCTAGTTTTTTAGATATGCATACTGTAAATTTTGTACACATACTGTACATAAAGGCGTATATGCATTCAGGGTTAATTTCTAATATTGTGTGACTTATGTCTTCTTTTTTAGTTATTATGCAATAAATGTAAGTGATAGCATTACATTATATATAAAGCTATATATCAAGACGGATTTTGGCAGTTAAGCGTAGCCAACACGTCTCAATCAACAGCCAGTAGTGCACTGGCAGTCAGCTCAGGAGGTTGGTGTCCCTCGACAATTGTGTTACACAATCTTTTGGGTATATATTTGTATTACAATTTCCAACGACGCACATAATTATTATTGCCTTACATATGATTTAATTTTACTTTGTTTTTTTTCAGATTCTCCAATGGCTTCAAGCTCGTCAAAACACCGAGGATGCCTCAACAAGGCCAATTCTTTCTGCTACGTGTGTGGGGACTTCACGACAGTTGCACAGCGTCGAACCATCACTTCCCTCCTCAGAACTGCCTACTTTCATTATTTTGACTGTAAAATTGGTGATCAGGACAAATCTTGGGCTCCAAACATCTGTTGTAAACCCTGCTACAATGGACTAACTGCTTGGTTTAATGGCAAGAAAGCGGCTTTCAACTTTGCAGTCCCGATGGTTTGGAGAGAGCCACGAAGTCATGCAGATGATTGTTATTTTTGTCTAACAAATATAACTGGTTTCAATGCATCTTCTAGAAAAAAGATCAAATATCCCAACCTTCCATCTGCTATGAGACCCGTTCCCCATTCAGATGATCTTCCTGTCCCAACACCTCCAGTAAATAAGGATCTTTCCTCATCAGATGAAGAAATGCCTCCAAGGGAAGATTCTGCCAAGTCAATCTCTTCCGAAGATACTGACTCTTCTTATTCAGGAACAAGTGGCAACGAGCCACACTGGATCACGCAAGAAGACCTGAATGACCTTGCTCGTGATTTGTATCTGTCAAAACAGCAGTCAGAGCTCTTGGCTTCTCAGCTTAAACAGTGGAACCTAGTCCAGGAAGATGTAAGGATCACCATTTTCAGGAATCGGTTTGTTTGTTTGTTTGTTTGTTTTGGAATTTCGCACAAAGCTACTCGAGGCCTATCTGTGCTAGCCGTCCCTAATTTAGCAGTGTAAGACTAGAGGGAAGGCAGCTAGTCATCACCACCCACCGCCAACTCTTGGACTACTCTTTTACCAACGAATAGTGGGATTGACCGTCACATTATACACCCCCACGGCTGGGAGGGCGAGCATGTTTAGCGCGACGGGGCGCGAACCCGCGACCCTCGGATTACGAGTCGCACGCCTTATGCGCTTGGCCATGCCAGGCCTCAGGAATCGGAACAAAGACCTTGCTTCATTTTTCGACATGGAAAACAAGTTGTGCTACTGCACAAATGTACCTGGCTTGTTCACTTTCCTTGGTTTGCCACATAATCCTTCAGACTGGCGTCTTTTCATAGACTCTTCCAAGCGAAGTCTCAAGGCTGTGCTTCTGCACAACGGGAATAAATACCCCAGCATTCCCACTGCACACTCTGTCCATCTAAAGGAGTCCTATGACAATATGTAGCTTCTTTTAGTTAAGTAGTTAAGTACAACCAGTACCAGTGGAGTCTGTGTAGGGACCTCAAGGTCATTGGTCTTCTTATGGGTATGCAAGCGGGCTTCACAAAGTACTGTTGCTTTCTCTGTCTCTGGGATAGTCGAGCTGTATCCCAGCATTACAAGCAGAAAGACTGGGGGTCTAGAAGCACTTTCGTTCCTGGCGAACACAGCATCAAGGAGAATCCTCTGGTTGACATGAAAAAGGTGCTTCTTCCTCCTCTTCACATCAAGCTTGGTTTGATGAAGAATTTCGTGAAGGCCATGGACAAAAATGGTGCTGCCTTCCAACACTTGTCTACTGTGTTCCCAGGTCTCAGTGCTGCTAAGCTCAAAGAGAGCATCTTTGTCGGACCTCAAATCCGAGAAGTGCTGAAGGATACTGATTTTGAGGAGCTTCTTACCTTAAAGGAACTGAGAGCATGGGATGCATTTAAGTCAGTCTGTAGTGGCTTCCTTGGTAACACACGCGTACCAAATTACCAAACCTGTATTGAGAAGTTGCTAAAGACTTATGAGGATATGGGATGCCAAATGTCACTCAAAATTCATTTTCTCCATTCCCACCTCAACTTCTTCCCTCCAAACCTTGGAGCAGTGAGCACGGAGAAAGATTCCACCAAGACATTACGAAGATGGAGAGCAACTACCAAGACAAGTGGAACCCCAGCATGATGGGAGACTTCTGCTGGATGCTCTTGCGTGACATCCCGGAGGCAAAATACACCAGATCATCTAAGAAAACACACTTCTAACTGTCTGCGGTACTATGAATTGTGTACATTGTGTCATCCAAGTATATTTATTCCGTCAATGTTCTTTATCTATCCTGTTTTATCTGTAATAAGCTGCTGCAACTGTTGAAATAAGCACGCATATACTCTGTATATACTAAAATGAGACTATTTAAAAGCCAGAAAACTAGAGGTGATAGAGCAAAACTGTTTATAAATTTGAATTCAGCACACCCAAATTAGTAAAAAACACCTATTCACATTCTTGCCTCAGACAAAAAATATTTTTTTGTAAACCAGTGATATTAAGAGTTCTTGTGGGAGAACCACACTGCATCCAGAATAAGTATGCTCTTCACCCAGAACCTAATTCATGCACTGCTGTGTCCCACGGGTTGGGGTTGGAATTACAGAGCCATGATCTATAAATTTCATGTTGATAGCTGGGGAATTTGGACCACAATAATATATAATTGTAAGTGGATCCCACCCTGTCACTATAGCGATGCATTCTGAGCCACAGGAATTATGACAAGAAGGTAAGCAAACACCACAGTGAACAAGCCCTTTCCTCAACCTGAAGAAAAATGAAAGACAACACCAAAGGCCCTGAATAATGGAATCCCATAACCATAGTCAATCTGAAGAAACAGAACTCATTTTGTCCACAATAATGAACACCCATCCTCACTCCCCAGCTAAATGAGCAATGTAAATACCAGTTGCTCCCAAATTTATGGGGCCAATGGGGAACAATCAATGACCACTCTGCAATAAGAATTATGAGACAATGGGCCCTCTTCCATGAACAATGTACAAAAACCAATATTCATTAAAAAGAAGAGCCACACTCAACCAAACCAGATAGCCAAGCATCAAATCTGAACTGGTGTTACAAGTAAGCTCCCACAGAGACATCTAAAAAAAACATTTTCCAGGGTTTTGGGTAGGATGGTCTCCAACTTTGCCTTCTTTTCCAAGAGTGGAGCAAAGTCACAAGAACACTCTTGAGGAATAACTTCTAACCACAACCCCAGTGACTGGAAACTGGAAGAGCTAAGGGCTCCTAAGCTCCATTAGTAGAATATGAGAGGGGAGAATGCACAGTTGGGAAATCCTGAGGAGCAATGCTCTAAAAACAATGCAACATTGAACCAAGTTTACTAAATATTTAAAAGCAAAATGATTTATGCAATCCATTGATCAGCAAACAGTCAAAATATCCTTATCCTTTACTCAAGATACTGGAGACTAAAATGCCAGTAGTTGGGTGTTCCAACTATTGGCAAATGCACTGATCATCTATGTCCTTAACCAAGAACAAATCCAATGGTAGGCCTCTCAAAAAAGCATTCATTATTTTGGGAGAATTCTATTAAGTCAAGAAAATTCATCTGCCACCATATTCATCACCACCAGAACAGAGCAAGCTAGTGGGATGACATGATGAGAGTTGGTCCAATAAAGAAGACCAATATTCAATAGTAAAGAGATCTGGACCAAGTGACCCCTTAACGAAAATAGTAAGACACCACTGTGGAACTGTTGGAATGAAGTATGATGATTTTGACCCTCAATAAATCTCCAATAGCTGGGGAACACAAAGTTTCAAAACCTGAAGATCTGTGGGAGATGGGAACACTACAAAATGAGTGGAAAAATGGTGGCAGTGATGTGAAATGAATGACTAATCCTGATGCAACAATGTGTAGTATATCAATGGATCTACTGTAAAGATTTTCCATGTCTAGAAATCCTCAGAGCACAGCCACACAGATCCCAAAATTGTACTGTACTCATCATCACCAGCATCATTCCAATTGAAGAATCTCGTGGATATGGGCAGAATCAATCTTGGATACCAACTGAACAAGAAACTGATGTCAGGGGATGAGATACTCAAACAGGGGTGGAACTATGACTCCTTACAGAAGTAGGAGCTGAGAGAAGATGAGATGCCAAAAATGACAGGGTTGAATGCAGACAGCAACATCAATGATTAAGGACTATCTGCAAGAATCAAGGGTCAGAGAAAGGAGGCCTCACATCACTCATGGATGGCAAAAGCAGGTAGACAAACATCCTCCAACAGCACATCTTTGCTCCACAACATACTGACCAAGAGACTGGAAAGTGCAGAAATTGCAATTAAACCAAGGTAGATGATAACAGTGGTCTCGACTTGTCATCAAACTGATGTGGCAATCACTGAAAGGAGAAACTTCTGAAAAAAGGTGTAGGATTGACAAATATCTCAGCACTGTAGCTAGGGTCAGATAAATCCTAGAAAATTGTGACCTATTCAAGATGACCACAGACTCCATTCTAGAGCTCCACATTTCCATGTCTATTTTCTGAAACATGTTTCCACCTGATGGTAGTACATGTCTATTTTCTGAAATATGTTTCCACCTAATGGTAGTAAGCCAAAGTATGTTGTTCTGAAAAACATCGTGGGCATGGCATAGCTGTCTCTTCATGAAACTGAGCAGAAAAGTTCCCTGCACATACACAATATCTGGGGATGGAGGAAGAACTAAGTACTTACCATTGATTGACTGATTTAGTGTTTTATGGCACAAAGCAGCTAGGCTATCTGCGCCAAACCTTCAGTAAAAAGGTAAAAATAAAGTAAATGTAGTAAAATACATAAAAGGAAATGAAGGTAAAACAAAAAAGTATAAAACCAATGTTGACACCTAGTCTACAACGTTAAAGAGATAAAGCAGAGTAAAAGAAGTTGTAAAGTACTTACTCTAGCAAAATGGTAATGAACATAACCTGCCAGGAAGACTAACAGGTAAGTTCAAGAACCACCATCAGTCACCTGAAGTTGGCCTTTCCAGTCCTGATTCCGGGTTTTGTGTCATAGCAGCCATTATCAAAATGTAAAAGAATAGAAGTTTAAAAAGACACATAGCAAAATCGTAATAATGAGTAGCCAAATGTCCAGTAAAAAAATAAAAGTCAAGTAAATGGAGTAAACTTTGTAAAAGTAAATGAAGGTAAAAACAAAACAGCAATTGAAACAGAAAATGGCATAAAAACCAATGTTGACATCCAGTCTACAAAGTTGTAAAGGACTACCTGTAGCAGAATGGTAATGATCATAACCTGCCAGGAAGACTAACAGGTAAGTATAAGAACCACCGTCAGTCACCTGAAGTTGGTCTTTCCAGTCCTGGTTCCGGGTTATGAGTCAATATGGCCAGTACTAAAAATTTAAGTAGTAAAAGTGTGAAATGATATGCAGCAAAGTATAATAACAACTTCGCCAGGAACTAGCAGTAGTTGATATGCAGCAAAGTATAATAACAACTTCAGGAAAATGATGAGTTAAAAAGGACTGGCAAACAAATAGTTCAAACAGCAGCGTTAGTCATCTGAAGTTGGCCTTTCCAGTCCTGGTGTCGAGTTATTTAATGTTCTGGCCATTTTCCAATGTCAAATTGAACGAGAGAATAAAACTGTAAAAAAGGAACCACAATTAAAAAGGTGTAATGAATAAATATGCAACACTTAAATGAGATTAAAATAGTGCAGTTGGAGTACTGCTTAATGGCATAAGAACGAAAGAGCCCACTGAATTATCTGATTTCAAACCATCTGTATAAATGGGAACTGAATGAGTGTTCGAAAGATGTTCATTAAATAAAAGATGGTACTTCCAATCTGGAGTGTCGACAGGTGAGAGCCATTGCAATTGATGCAATGAGGGTCCATTTCACACACTCTGCCCGAAGTCTTGATGGCCAAGAAGGTGGAGGAACAAGCAGAAGTGCGTAGGCATCATGGTCCTTGCCACTGCAGGTTTCAGAAATGTTTCCTGTAAGAAGAGACGAACACAATCAAGGAACCACAGCATGATGTCTTTGAGTGACTGAACCGTTGACACTGGAAACATCAGAGAGGGTTTGAATGTATGGCCACACTCTTCAATTAAGATAACCTGCCTTGATGGTGGCAGGCAGACATGGTGACGCAAGTATCAGAATAAAGGCACTGGTCGGCACCATAATTCCATCTTTGCAAGTGGAGATGCCCTGACTGAAGAAATTCCTTGGGTGGAGAAACAAGCCAGGTTCTATGATTCTGGGTTGTTCTTCAAATCCCTCTCAACAATAACTCTTCGTGATGAATTCAAAGTAGCATGAGGTGTAACCTCTATAGGTATATTCCCAATTGCCTTTGAATGCAACAGGAGTTCACTGTGTTAAGATGTGGATGTTTCCACCAAGATGTCACCATATCGAAGTTTTTTTTTACTGACTTTGAAGAGCCAGCAAGTCCCTCTAGTCCCTTTTGAATGAAAAAGGGAGACATATGCCCTAAAGATTTGTTTGAAAGTGAGTACAATATAAGAAAATGAGAAACAACAGGTGGTACAGATGGTGAGGATTGCTGCTCAGAATCTTCAAGACGTGGTCGTTTACCTATAGACTGTGTTTTCACTATTTTATTAAGATTTTTAATTGGAGTATCCATAATAAAAGAAAAGGAAATATCGGTGCCCACTGACCCCACCCACCATGAAGTCCAATGAGAAAATGCACTACAATATCAAACAAGGACACTGCAGCAACGCCAAGGTTTCGTGAGCACTATACCCAAACACCAGCATCAAATATAATGTCCACAACACCTGTTGAGAACATCCAACACTAGTACTTGGTTGACCCTAGCCCAAGTGGACCAGCCAACTGACCCAAGGGGGCCACCCCAAGGCCCCCCATCTACAGGAATTCAAGGACAAAGTGGTGTGTTAGGGTTGGAGCCCTCAACCACCAGGAACCTCTCCTCCCCCCTTTCATGGGTTGCCACGCACAGCAAACACATGGATGGATGTTTAGATCCCAGAGGAGGCAAAATGAAAGAACAGAATCTTTCCTTAGAGGTCCCCTCAACCCGTACAGGAATCCACACCGAGGGGAACATTAGATAAGTAATCCACTTACTAATATTCTTTGTCAAGTGTCATGTAAAAGGCTTGTAATAGGTATGAGAGATGAGTTAGCAAATTGGTTAGAAGAGTAACTGAAAGAAAGCAAATAGTTGTTACAAATGAAGTTCAGTCAAAGTGGACTAATGTCAGAAGTGGAACATCTCAGGTCTCAATATTAAAACCTTTGCTCTTTTTGATTTACATCAATGATGCAGATGAAAAAATAGTCAATAAATTAATTACATTTGCTGAAGACATTAGTGTCTTGTATGTTGCTAACTGTCAAGACAACACTGCTAATTTACAAAAAAGATTTGGATCATTTATTAAGTTAGGCAAATATATGGCAGATGGGTTTTAATTATAATAAATGCAAGATAATGCATGTGGGTTATCATAAATTTATGTCAAAGTAGAAGTCATCTTCAGCTAAGATGGTTTCATTTTTCTAAAAGGGTGGTTGGCCTTTAAAATGTGTTGTCTTTAGATGCTGAAGAGGTAGTACATTCAAGTGAGTTTAAGAAAGAGCTTGATAAGTTTACAAAGAATAAAAGCTGGCTTTAAGATTTATTTTAGGTTAGAATATGAAACAGCCAAGAAGGACCAGTAGGTTCCATGTTGTTCCAAAACATCATGTTATGTTATCCCATAATTTTCCTTCCTTCACCATTTCTCAAATAATGAATTCCAATTTTAACATTTTCAGTTATTATTTCTTTATGTGCCTTTAGATTTTATATCCTTTTTAACCAACTCTCCTGATTTTCTATAATTCTGCAAATGAAAACATAATAGAAATATAGCATACAATACAACAGTTTAAAAAGACCTACCAACAAGACAGGAAGTTTAGAAGACCAACTAAATTAACAGATATTAATAAAATGGGCAGACACACTCTAATTTATTATTATTATACATTTACACTTGGCTACAATTATCAACATCAGAAATAACACTAGTTGTAAGATTTAACTACCAACCAACCCCTTCAAAATGGATGAAAACACAGCCAGTAAATTTTAGGCTATGTAATCATACTGTTACTCAAAGTTCATTTGGTGTATTTAAATAGTGTTTCCTGCAGTTCCTACTGGTTTTAAAAATAAATCTTTACTACAACTCTGATATTTCTTTTACTTTTTATTTATATCGATGAAGAAGAAATGACATCAACTGTAGCTTACCGTTCATGTGTTAACTGGTATGGAATAAACTCAAGTTCTAGGCTCTGGCAACCCTCTGAAATGATTAAATCAATATAAACAAACATCAAGATGTACATAAACTTGCTTCTTTTTAACTCAATAACTATGGGAAAACTGTAGATTTACTTCTGTTGTAACATATAATAATACAGGTTTTAAAAGATTACCTTTCCTAGAGAGATTCTAATTACTAACAAACTTGTAATCAAAATCTATTTCATATAGCAATGGTGAGAAAAAGTGTCATACATTTCCATCTAAAGACATTTTAAGTAGTAAATCAAAGAAAGCTCTGGGTACAGGTGATAGAACATTAGTTTGTTGTTGTTGTTGTTTTAAATTAAAATGCAAACTAATTCACACCGTACAGAAACAATAACACAAATACAATTTAATCATAACACAGCTATGCATCCATCAATGGCCACTGTATACTTGTATGTAATAAGTTTGGTAATAAGAGGGGTACATGCATATACTGATAGTTCTTGAAAATGTGAATACAGCACACATCATTTTACACAAGATACATACATACACCAATGGTCCTTGTAAATATTAAAGGTCCAAATAAAGAAAGGTGAATGCATTGGTCATTACATGATGTAGAAACGAGTTTTTAAATTTCTTTTATATTAAATGTATGTACAAAATCCATACAAATACAAGTAAAACAAAACCCTAAAAGAGCCGATACATTTTGGAACAAGATCTACTTTCAAAACTACAGTTTTGCATGAAAACTTCAGATTTGTTATTATTATTATTATTGTAAAAACTTAAGTTGTATCAATTATTTTAAATTTCCTCAAAACCATAAAACAAATAGTAAATAGCAAGTTATAATATATTTTATTTTGTTAAAAACATCACACTTAGCATGCCATTAAACTTAGAGCTGTCTTCCACATTTTGCACATTACAGTTTAAAAAACGTAGGACCAGAGACTGACACAATTCATAACCAACATGTTGCTCTTTGCTTTTGTTGTTTTTCATAATTAAAAAAACAGAAATAATCCAGAAAAATGAACAGATAACACCCAATTTTCTACATCATTTCTTGTACAGAAAGAGTATTTATAGGTGTATATGCTACATACTTACGAGCAATGGTGTCCAGATCAAATACTCTTCCTGGTTCCCAGTCTGAGTAAATGTTCAAATACTGACTTGACTGACTTTCAGAATTCTATAGAAGACAAAATAAACCCACATTTTTTTCAAAAGAGGAAGAATTTAATTCTATTTAGGGATTATATTTCTAAAAACAATACTTTAAAATAATTAGTGAAATCCAACATGATATTAGAGTTCAAAAAAATTTCATCTCTTTACTGAAATTATTCAGGTGAGACATGAACAAATTATACTTGAATCACAGCATTCAAACAATACTTTTTCCTCACTAGTAGCAATGAAGCAACTCATGAATGGCTAAGATGAAGTGACTATTGAACTATTTTACAAAACTGACTGAAATAATATCCATTAATAATAATTTGGAACTCAAGATAACTAATTTCTATTGATGAATTGTAATATTCTATGCGATATATTCATTGTATTAAAGCCATGGGCACACATACTAAAGAACTGGACAACTTAAGATATTTTTCTTTTACTGTCTAGTCACTGATCCTCACATATATAATGGTCTGCAACTCCAAAATGATACACGTATAAAACTACAAAGAAGCATTTCAAGACAATTTCTAAAATAACTAAAACAAATAATACTCTTCATATCTGTGCTGTTCCTTTAAATGCATATCTTTTACTACAAATAACTGTTTGTAGGAAAACACAATCTGCTGACCTAAAAAAGATAAAAAGTTTTCGACAAAGTAGCACACTATGTACAATACAGGAAGTTATTTCTGAGAATTTACCTTTATAAAAGTGATTCCAATAACAAAGTCATGATTTTCTAATGACTTGTTGAAAGCATCAATAGAGATTATTTCTGCTCCAGCTATTAAAAAAAAAAAAAGTTTTATTTTCCGTATCTTTGTAACAATCTTGAAACAAAACAGATTTATACTTATCTACTAAATGGTTTAGTATCTTGAAGATAACTATGCATTTAACTCAATAAAAAAAACAAAAAAAACTTAACATTTATGAAAGACAAAAAATGAAAGTAGGTTGGTTCCAACTTAAAAGCTAATATACCAGTGTTAATATTTTTTCCAAATTTCAGGTAAAAATATCTAAATATCAGCCAGTTCTACTGCTCTAAAATTATGTTTATACACTGTTATCAAACATAAAGATTACAATGTTTATTAAACCCTTTATTTATGGAAAAGATTAAATATATGAAGTCACAAATTTAAACGTTTTTTTTTGTTGTTGTTGTTTTGTTTCTATTTCCTCCAGAGGCATAGAAAGACATTTTAACTCAAGCCTGAAGTTACCCTGGAAGGTGATCCCAGATGCAGGGGCTTTGAGAGGCAGAGTCCCTGCAGTTGCTGACAATTTGTTTAGATGTCCAGAAGAAGTGAAAATTAATCATAAACACAATTATTATAATTCTAGCTACAATAATTGTGCAAACCAAGATGTGAACCACAAGCTCTTATGTTTTACAGGTGCACTAGCACCTTATTTCCTCTCCTGGTTTCCATGCCTCTGTCCTCCATATAACAAATATATTACACACATTTTTTGACTGTGTAGTTTTCTCTATAGAAATGCAATTACCTGGAATGTATGTAAAATTTATTTCTCTAGTAGAAGGAATACGGGTTTGTGCATAATCCACACAAAAAACTTTTCTTCGAAGAGAAGCAACCAAAGCCTTGTTTGTTGTTCCCACAGTTAGAGAAGAAAGCCCATAAATATTACCCTGAGATGGTAATTCTGAGAAATGAGCTTCTTGGAAGGAAATGTCCATTGAAAACTTCAAAATATTTAACACCTAGAGAAGTGTACAGATAATTAACTATGCTATTAAAAATTATTTGATAAATTTACAATTTTATAAGCACAGTTCTTACTTCAAAAGGAAACTGAAATGAAATACTAATACATATTTATGTCAAGAGATCTTTCAGTTTGGTGAGAGGTAGTATACCATACCACAAATTATCTCCTTGCTTCTTGTTTGGCTAACCTTTACCTTATAAATCCAAATGGATCTTTAAAAATTAGAACATTTACTAAAGAAATTTCAGGGGTCCCTAACAGTACAGTTAACTATAAAACAAATGTTATATTAGTCACTCTAGTTAATTATATTAATATTACCCTGCACTGTACTCAGTGATCATAATACACAATAGATATAATTTCTTCTTTCATGTTGTTTTCTCTTTTTAAATTTACAACACTTTATGTAAGCTAACTATACTAGAAGGCACTAAAAGAAAATCATAAGAAAAATTAAACTCAAGGTAACATCAAAATTCACCAATGTCTGACAGTGGATTTTTTACACCCGATGGGGGAGGGGATGATTTTTGCAACCACTTATGTGAACTGTTCAACTTGCAAATTGGTAATCTCTGATTACGTGAACCTGAAAGCTGTAAACATGCAGTCACAGAGTAATCTTGTTGCCACGATACTTGCATGTATATTTAGGCCTACTGACTGATACTTACAAACTATCGCTTTAGATCGAAAAGCTTAGAAGCACGCCTATATTAAAGATGTACATTTCGGCTACTGAAAAAGCTTACATCTAGGCCTAATTATGTAATTCGATTGGTAAGAACACGAGAATCACAAGAACAAACACACAATTTGTAGGCCTATGATGCAATAAAACAATTCAACAGACCAAACTGTAGGTGGGATGATTGTATGCACCATTCCCCCTCCCAGAATCTACGCCTCTCTCTGTCTGACACCTGAAAGCTATTCAGCAATACATCTAATACTGAGTGAGTGATACAAAAAGTACATGTTTTTACATTAATTAAATTTAACATCTGCGATTGCATTAGTGGTGTAACAATAGTGTATAGTAACACCACGATTATATCAGATACGCTGAACTCTACGTATAGAACTTGGAGATAAATAATTCTTTCACTAGTAATAGCGGTAGAAATTATCAGTAGTAGACTACAATTTAATAACATATAATAATTAGCAATACTATTTCTGAAGACTAGTATAGTAGTAATCGTAACAATGTTATGTAATACTAATGCCAACAATTTTACACAAATTAGAACGAAGACGACGCTGAAGGCCAGTATAACATACCTTAAATATGCAATTATGAGGCAGAAATGAACAATTGTTTAGACAAATTATACATCCCAACGAACTTCGTTATAATTATTTAAATATTTTGTCTCCAAGTTTTAGTCGCATAGATACCACGTGACGTTTAAACTTTTCCGAGCAGTGGACTTCCAGAAGACCTCTACGTAAGTTCAACTTGTACTTGTTTTGAATCGCTTGGTGTTTGAAGAATTGAAGGACGACATCAGCCAGCATATCAAAAAGTTATTAAAATGATAAATAAATTTATAATTTTTTTTTGCTATAAGAAGCAACTGAAATTATGTATAGGTTAATAAACTATTTATAGAACATGAATGAGAGAACTATTTTGAAAAACTGTGAAAACATCGAATAAATTTTTCAAAGCGAAAGGAGTTCCAAAATGTCAAAAATAGCCACATAACTCTTTCCAAAAAGGCTCGGCATGGCCAGGTGGGTTGAAGCATTTGACTCGTAATATGAGGGCTGCGGGTTCAAATTCCCGTCACACCAAACTTGCTTACCCTTTCGCCGTGGGGGCGTTATAAAGTTCGGTCAATCCCAGTATCCGTTGGTAAAAGAGTAGCCCAAGAGTTGGCGGTGGGTGGTGATGACTAGCTGCCTTCACTCTAGTCTTACACTGCTAAATTAGGTATGGCTAGCGAAAATAGCCCTCGAGTAGCTTTGCGCGAAATTTAAAAACAAACTTTCCAGAAAATGGGATAAACAATACAATAAGAAATAACATGACTAAATGTAAACGGAAAGTAACAATCAGAAGCGAATTATATGTCAAAGAGACCTGAGGCAAAAATTTTCTACCGAGCCTATTATGGTCACGACTAAAAATGAGGTAAAAACCCTCAAGGTGTTCTTTGCTTTTCGAGAAAATAGAAAAATAATACCCATATATTTCAAAGACTTGCCTACAAATTAATGAATAACATTAGATGTTTTTGGAACAGTAGAAGTGGTGCTCTAACATAGACAAATTTTGTATTTGGACAATAAAGTGAATAGACAGAAAAAACCTCGTGCACACAATCTCAACAGCTCCCGTATTTACATACACACATACAAACAAACGCACAAACATACACACACTTAGATGACACCTGTAATCTCATACTATGCCCAATAGTATTAACAGATCATGTTATCTGTACTTGGTTAAACTACTATCTTCCTTGCACGTTTTTTGTAACAAAGGTATTTATGATTTATGTCAAGCTATTCTTACAAGTAATTTACTGTGTACAAAAAAAATTAGTGCAGTTAACCTTTCTTGGCACATTGTTGATCGAAATGAATTCTTTATCATTTTTTGTGTCGAGATCGACTTTTATCCCGAGCATTTGCTTGACAAAAGACGCAAGTACATCCTTAAGATTATTAGAACGTTTTGGAAAGTTGATTTAAGAGATTGGTCGCATATCACTCACAGCGTACTTTGTTCTTTGGATTCTAACGACTTTGTAAAAAGAGTCCTTCTCTGTAGATAATATCAGATTAAACAATTTATTTTTCTGTGCAACTCTCCAAGCTTGTAGAATATGTACTGATCAGGTTTTGGTGAAACTGTAAAGGCCCTCTGTAACCATGGACTCTAAGTTTTGGAGAATCCCAAATGTGCAACTGAGGCATCGCTAGATATTTTAATGTCTCTTATAATTATGCCTAATAAGAAGAAATACAATACAGGAAACAGTGAAGTATAAGTACACACGTGTTTAAAACAGTGATTATTATAGAACAACGATGACTTTAGAAAACATGTTGAGAAATTTTCCACTGCATATTTAGTCTGTAATGAGTTGACGCTACCAAGGTCAGTAAATGGGTTATGCAAGATATTAACGCTGTATTAACAAGTGGAACCAGGAATAAACTTTAAATTAACGAGCTTGAAATTTCCTAAAATGGAAGCCAGCTTGTACTTTGAAATACAAGAGAAGAGGCTGGTGATTCATTATCTCCACTTATGGACAATGGATTAGTAGGACTATTTTTGTTATTAGCTGTAGGTTAGTTGTAGGTGGTGTACATTGCTAATTGATAGAACGTGAAGATTCTAGGAAAAATCCATATAAAACCTCATATAACAGCCAAAAAGTCAGAGCACTCTCTCCTGAGAAATAAATTGCTCCCAGACTCCAAAAATGGCTATCCTTCTCTCCCTCCAGAAGAAGAAATTGTCTCTACTTCTGCATGAGATTCCTATTCAACATGGAATGTCAGACTGTTACTCGCCCGAACTCTCTGTAAGTATTTTAATACCATTATTCTTAAGCATTATTTATCTTAAGTACTATAAAATTAATGAATGTCTAGCAAAAGTGGTATTAAAATAGTCAAAGTTCATCAACTTGAGAAAATGTCTGTTGAATGTAACTATTAAGCACATAAAAAGCCAATAAAAAAGTGTTATTGAAATCTTAGTCTCAGACTTCTTGCTGTAACTGTAAAGTCTCGAAAGTGCTCCATTCGCCCACTGTATCCTCACTTAAGAATAAATAAATTGTGTAACAACAGGTAGTATAGTCGAAGCTCTAACGGCTAAGCCTAACCAACCACTCGGCCTGCCTCTTCACCGTTAGACAACTGAAGTTTTTACATGTCATTATTATATTGTATAGAACAAGTGACAGTCTTTCAATTATTGCTGAGAAAAATCTGAGCTTTGTGGAAAATTGATGGTGAAAATTCACTATCCTTAGCATACCCTTCGTTTTACTGCATTTTGTTTCTTAATCTTTTAAATTTCTGTCTTGCATCGTGACAGTTGTTGACCTCTTTTCTCATATTTAGGAAATGAATCTTGCAATTCCTGCACGAATGTCTCGACAGATTTTGGTAGATGAAAGGTTGTACTGACACCTAATTGAATTTTTTTTTGTAATGAACGATCTGTCTAATGCTCTATAATTTCATCATATATCTCTTTTTAGTTTTTCCAGTGGTAACATAAGAGTTCTTGACTCTAAGCACACTTCAGGCTTTGCGGGTTCATTATCTGTAATCAGTTTTTGAGTCTCGTATTGCATATGAATGGGCACTACATCTTCTAGCTGATAATCTCTTTGTCGTCAGAAACCCTAGTTTTTTTTCAAAAACACTGTGTAGATACTTCCAGGTGGTTAAAGCCGAGAAAAACACTTGACGTTTCTGCACAAAGGCAAGAAATGAACAAGCTACAGTACAACGGTACACAGTATAATGTCCAACCAAAATGAGTAAATAAACACAGCAGAAATCATAGTGTGCTAAGGGTTCTTCACTCTGATCAAAGCTTGCATGCTAAAATATTTGTCACTCATATTGTATGCATTGTGATAAAACTTCTCATGGCAATCGTGAATTTTTATATCATTGTTTTCAAGAAAATTAATGAAAATTTTAGCAAATGCATCTCCTGTGTGATTGCTTATTGGTGAAAATGTGGCAAATTTCTCTATAGGACCGTCATGCAGCATGCGTTTAAAGATCATTGTCGGTTGATCCATGTGGAGTATATCTGGAGCAGGATCAACAGACACTGAGTAATACTTGAGACGTTTCTTTTATAATATTTGTGAGAACTTCTTTTCACACGATTTCTAAAAATTCATCACATACGGTTAAGTATGAAATGACATTTTCCCTTATTTGCACATTTTTAAATGTGTTCAGTAAGAAATATACCATACTCAACCAACAGATCCAGTTATTATCAGTAATTTCTACTATCCACTGAACCAACTACTTTATTTCTTTCTCTGAATGTTAGCCCTCTGCACGATAGAAACTTTATGACTAAGAGACAACACTCTAAAACTTGTTGCCATATTTCTTCTCTGATTCCATCTGTTTTGTTAAAGTATTGTCGATTTATCCACTTTTAATTGTTACGAATAATAAACTGGTAACATAGCTTTGATTTATCGAACTTGTTTTTCAGCATGTTACCAGTCAGAGTAACCTGTTGCTGCCGGGAAAAAAAATTATTGCTGTTGAAACGATTTGCAGATAATCCAGAAGACCCTTCCATGGTTATTGGCAAAGTCAGAATGTCCCCAGTGGCACAGCGGTATGTCTGCAGACTTACAACACTGAAATCTGGGTTTTGATACTTATGGTAGGTAGAGTATAGAAAGCCCATTATGTTGCTTTGTGCCTTACTTCAAACAAAGCAATGCCAGCTTTTCTCCATTCAGTTGCTCACAATAAAGAGTACTTAAGCATTGGCGATTATACCTATTACCCGGAATCGATTTTATAGACGCATTAAAATCCTCATCCATGTACTGGTAAGCAGTAATCTCCAACACACAAACAAAAATCTCTCATTTCATCAGAAACTTGTGTCCATGTTCCAGTGTTGAATGTAAAGGACGAGCAGTATCTTCATCTCAGTTTCAATAACTGATTTCTTCCTGGTGGTTAAATTTGACGAAATTGACAGACGTTGGTGTCGTGAGTTGTGGTCTCTAAATTATTGTTTTCACAGTCTTGGTTGGTGGATATGATTTTAGCTCTTTCTGATTGAGGATGAAAACACGATTTGATGTGATGAGGTTGACGGTCATTGGCATCTAGAGATTCAGCGTCTACGGTGTTTCTACTGTCTCAACTAGCGATAGTTTAGCAGTGGAGGGCAAAGTCCATAAATCTGTTGTTTTACTAGTTTTAGCTAATACTTTCTCTAATTTTCTTTCCTCCTCTTTGTTTGACTTTAGTTTTCCAAACCGCTGTTACGTTTGGAAGTGTGTGTAACATAAAATGAACTCTTAATGAATAACGTGTGTGAATGCGTGAGCACACTTTTTGTGTGTGGCATAAGGTGCGGGAGAGTGATATTCAGAATGAGCTACTTATAATACTTTTATAACCAACGATCGCGTATCGTTTTCTGTATTTAACTCAATGGTTTCTGGTTTTGTAGTTAAATTATCCAAGTCATGGTGGTTATTAAATTGTAAACTAGTTATTTACAGCTGATACGTGGGCCAGTGAAGTATCACAACTAATTACGTAATTTTTACTGAATAATAACTTGTATCTCAGAGCGGCTGGTATGGGTATTAACACTTTCATTGATCAGCTGTTCTCTGCTTATCAAAAAAGTGTTAATATCCGTACTAGTCATTCTGAGATACATTTTTGTTTCAAGTGGGTGTCTTGTCATCGTGAATAACAATTTGCAAATTCTGTTCAAGAAACAAAAACAGTTGGGGCCCGGCATGGCTAAGTGCGTTAAGGCGTTCGACTCGTAATCCGAGGGTCGCGGGATCGAATCCCGGTCGCACCAAACATGCTCGCCCTTTCAGCCGTGGGGACGTACAAGTGACGGTCAATCCTACTATTTGTTGGTAAAAGAGTAACCCAAAAGTTGGCTGTGGGTGGTGATGACTAGCTGCCTTTCCTCTGGTCTTACACTGCTACATATTTGTTTCAAAAACAAAAAAACAAACAAAACCGTTAATACAATATATCCTAAAAACTTACAATATTGTTAATAACCTTGCTATAGAGAGCTGAACTCTTTTCTTGGACAATATCCAAAACCTTTGAGAATGAAGAATCGAAAAATACGGATGATATCTTCAATCTGGAGTAGCACCTTAGGCGTAGTCCTGTCATAGGCCTATTATTTACTCGTGTGATTAGAAACGGCGTGTCAAGTACAACCCATGGGAAGAGCCTACTTGACGGCATAATTAAAATATGGAATGAGGAGACTTTGATTGGCAATTGCTTATTATTTGAACAGCGTGACTAGGCATAGCTTGTACTTTCTTTAGAGTCAAGCCAATCAAATCTCTGCATCATACATGACATGATAGGTCTATCACGTCACACACAGACTCTTTCTCTCTTTTCAAAAACAAAAAGACTCTGTAGAATGATTTTCATTAAACATTTTCTTGAGAAATGAAGACGGGTTTCTTTATTATAATTTTTTTATGGTGAGCCTAGAGCTACGAAGTCCTCACTTAAATCTCCCTCCCCTTGCTGTTTTTTGGAATAATCGATTCGCAATCAGCGGATTCGAAACTCGCCGTTGCTGGACATCCCTATATTTTTTTCAGACGCGGGGGCATTATAGTAGGTCGCACTATTCGTTAGTAAAAGAATAACCCAAGAGTTGGGGTAGGTTATGTGGACTAACTGCCTTTTCTCCAGCCTATTATTGTTAAATTGGGGACGACTACCTAAAGGGTACTTGGGCGTTACCAGATAAATTTCACCCAGAATCACCAGTGATGTATCAGCATAAAAAATTCATCAACGGTTGTAAACGACTTCGGGTCTAAAAAATGCTGAAAATATGACAAGATGTTGAGTTTAGCAACAGGAAAGTAAAATTTCTGTAAGGTAATTTCCGTAAGTATCTGCTGTTGTTGCTGTTTTGAATTAAGCACAAAGCTACACAATGGGCTATCTGTGCTCTGCCCACCACGGGTATCGAAACCCGGATTTTAGCGTGTAAATCCGTAGACATACCGCTGAGCCACTGGGGGGGCCCGTAAGTATCGAAAGATATCTAGGCCTGTGACCAGGAATAATTTAGATGGGCTTTTAAAATATGATGAGACTCACTTCTACTTTAAGTAGAAAAAAGTAATTATTAAATGTTCTGTTAACGCCTCTTTAGTAAAAAGACCAGCATATTCATGCTCTACAATTCATAAGCGACAAGGATTATAAATTATAAAAAATGGGAATTTACAGCAAAGCTGTTTTAACTGTCACAGTGGTGGATTTAAGGTTATGTGGACCCAGGGGCTAATAATTTTTGTGAGCCCTACATCTAATGTAATTTTACATAGAATAAAATTATCAATGAGCGTCCATTAAAACCATGGGCCAAGGGGTAAGCCCCTTTAGCCCGTACCTAAATGCGCCACTGAACTGTAAAGACAAAGGTGTTTTCTTATATCAAAGCCATATCGGGCTATCTGCTGAGCCTACCAAGAGGAATCGAACCCCTGATTTTAGCGTTGTAAATTTGGAAACATACTGCTGTACTAGCGGGGGGTACAACGACAAAACAATTACATTGGTAAATTAAAGATGAATCATTTTTAGAATTATGAAAGCCTTAGAGCTTGTAGAGAACTCAGGAAATCTGCAAGAATGTCAACAAATGACCTTCTAAGAATTCAATTAAAAAGTAGAAGAATAGTTTAGAGTTCTGCTGTAAATATTTCAGAATAGTCTGGTAGTTATAAAGATATATCAAGGGCTAGAAAAGATATATAAGAGTTACACTCTGTTCTTCCAGTAGTCAGGTAAACGGAACCATATTGTATCATTCAAACTTATAACACACAAATGTTGAGAGCCTGAAAATGATATTTATTGCTCATATTGTGCATAGATATGGAGTCTCCATGGATATTGCTAAAGTAATAGTAAATAAATTCTTACCTAATCATGTGATGAAGGAAAACGTTTGCAGTTTCTTTGATTTTTGCGCCATACTAACAACCACTTGTGGAAATTTCACCAAGATCACTGACTATTATTGACTCTCACTAAGTTCGAAACTCGTTTAAGATGGAGTGAGGAGTGTGATTAAAAATTCTCGTCAATGAAGTATGCTTTAATAAAACCCCAGTTCTGAAATATCCAACTATGAGATTTTGTTGAGTACTGGTGTTGGTGATAATGGAGTCAGAGAAGCAGTGTTATTGCATTTACAAGATAAAGTAGGACAAATAATTGTGTATGTGAGTTATTCACATGTGACTCCTTAACACAAATATTGTTGTCGTAACCATTATTTTTATGGTACAGCTCTATGATTTTCGAATTGGTGTGAAATAAGAAATCTTAATGTTCTAGTACAGTATACTCACTCCTTGAGTTTATGGAAATAGAAATTTCTACAGCTCAGAGGTTGTACAAGGTGGAAGAAGAATTGGGAGTCGAGAAGCTGAGACCTACAGACAGAATGATTAGGTGTGGTGGAAATCCTTTATTGTATTCTGGACTTTTGATGATGCTCTGATGCTCCCCCGACGCTATGAGTTCATAATGAAGAATGAATGCCACCTGGAACATCCAAAATGACTGAGTGAGCTTATAAGGTTAAGGAAGTGGTGCAGAGAGATGAGTATTTAGCTGAAATATATTTTCAAGTGTGGAAATTTTAACTTATGGAATGTTACTCTTCTTTGCACCACAAAGTACTAGAATTCCACAGTGAAGATGATGGAGAGGCCCACGCAGAAAAATTATAGAGATGAGCTCTTTCTGAAAGCAGCATCAAAAAAGGAAAGCCCATGGAGTGTGACATTCATGGAGCAGGGGTAGTCTCGATCTGTATGTAACCTCAAGAATTAAGGATCATATGAATGATTTAGGGTGTCTGAGACACCCTGGTCTTTATATAGATCTTTATGTATTTATAGAAAGAGATACAGAGTGTTGTCTCTATTCAAGACTTCTCTCAATCAAAAATAGTCAGGAGAGGAATGAGGAATCTTTGATGTGTGCCACCAACAGGGGTTGTTTCAGTAATAGAAGAGATGACTGAGGTGACATTCATAGACAACGTCTGCCAATAAGAGCTATCAGCAGAGAAGACAGTGTGCACTCGCCAATAATTTCAGCAATTACTGAAGCAGAAAGGTATCTCTACACATACCATACAAATCTTGTTACACTTAATGCCAGTAGAAAGATCACTAACAAGAAACTGCAGTGTACTATAAACATAAACCGAACTCTAACCCAAGACACAAAATTAAACCGAAATAAGAAAGTCATTTAAGACTTTTATTAGTTCTGGTATTCTACACCAAACAACTTTATATAGACAAAATAACATGATTTAACTAGGTTACAAAATGAACAAGAATACTGATACTTACAAAACACAAAATAATCACAATCACTGAAACTTCAATTATTAAACATTACCAATAACCAGCTGTTGGATTATAGGTATTATATTCACAATTTCCGTATTCAAAGACATTTTAGTCTCTTACTTCAAAATACAACATTCAACAAGTAATGTGAATATATAGATATGTAATTGAGCGATGCCTTAACAACAATAAAAACAGATTAAATTTCATATTAGTTCTGTACAGTTTAAACATGTACAATCTCACCAACCATGCAATCTAAGTAAGATCCTGGATTTGTCCTTGAAGATCAACATACTGCTTCCCTCTGTCACAGTTGGTGAACACCAACAAGATTAAGTAGTTAAAACCCAGTATGGGTTGACCTAGTAAACACTGAAAGTCTTCTTCAGGTTCCAATAAATTTAAATAGTCACTCATATATTCGGTTCTTCCTAGAATGCAGGTAACACTAAAATTGGAGCTCCCGAACAAACTGTAACACAAGCTCTCCTCTTGAAACCATCCGACCTTCCTTAATCCGAGTAGTTTCTGAAAATAAACAAAAAGCTCTGACAGCCCTTTTACTTTCAAAAAGTCTTTACAAACTTCCACAGAGCCTCAGTTACAGTTGAAGTGTCTTCTGGTGGATGATATCATTACACCCCTTTAGACAACAAAACTGTACAGTTTACCCGAATTCCATAATGAAAATCATAATCTACCATAACAGTCTCTTCATGAAAGAAGGCATTCAGCCAAATCATAAACAAAGAACAAAATGCTGCTAATGGATTTTCACCATAAATCATCAGCAGCAGGCGTCTGTTGGAAAATGAAATGATCTGGGGGCAGTAGAAACCCTCTTCGTGATGAGAGGTGAATTGCCAGGAAAACGGCAGGTTGAGGAGCAACCTGAGATTAGGTATAATTCACAGTTTGGTTATATTCTATAGCTAGTAAGTTTGTACCCCTGAGGTTGAAAGTGTGAGGCTCCTAAATCTTGCCTACTAAATGGTACTTCTATTATATAAGAATACTCAGTCACAACAGACTGTGGGTTAATAAGAGAGAGAGAGAGCTATGGCAATGCTAAATGCGACAATACTGAAGCCAAGTAAGATTTCCTGTTTGGTATTGAAGGACCTGGATATTATTAAGTCATTTCAGGTAACCCATTGCCTCGAAATAATTATATCATAAACAGGTAATGTTATGTCTGGTCCTGAGATTTGATGACCTGGCATTTGATACTGTCAAGCATTTAACAAAGACACAATTATGGGGCTAATATATATTCATATTAAAGCTATAACAGTATTCTTACATAAAGTAAAACCGAGGTATGAATTAGGCTGAGTTCAAGGTTTGAAAGAGGTCCCTCGCAGAACAAGAGAGTTTTTACAAATGATTTACACCATTTACATTGAAGAACGTACCCTGCAATGATATCAACATATTATTAACACATTTTTGTGAATACTTTTGTCAAGGGACAGCTAATCGAGACCACGAGGCAACACTTGGGCTGCAGTATGGTTATACCCTAATAAAGTTTTTTGTTTTGTCTTGTAGTTTGTACAAAACTACACAAAGGGTATCTGTGTTAGATGACCATAATTAAATAATGAAATACTAGAAGGAAAGCAGCTAGTCATCACTGCCCACTGCCAACTCTTGGGCTACTCGTTTACTAATGAATAGTAAGATTGACCGTCACATTATAAAGCCCTACGACTGAAAGAGCAACATCTTTGGTGAAGCAAAGATTCAAACCCACAATCCTCAAATTGCGACACAAATACCCTAATAACCTGGCTATGCTGTGCCCGTATCCTGATGCCAGCAGTGTCTGTGTTGATGAGAACTGAACTGCTCAACGAGGACAAGTCACAAGAGAGGAGGAATTTGACATGGGTAGTTGTAGTGGCAACTCCCAAAACTAGCCGTTATGCTCATGCCAGTACTTTCCATCATGTTTGAGCCTCTCTCAGAAGTGAACTACAGTTGACAACACATAGCATTTCAGCACAAATAAACGGGTATCCTTTAAATGGGCAAGGCTTAATAGGTCCCTTAATGGTGCTTCTGCCACAGCAGATGAAACTATTGTCTTTTCTTGAATGTCACTACAGAAGAGAGAACCAGAGCATTTGCTATGGTTGTTGACTGTAAAATCATTAAAAATACAAATTGTCAATATCTAGCTGGAAATCAACATAGATGGGATATTTTCCCAAACTGATTGTGTGGCTGGTGTGCAGGAGAGCTGATAGCGAGCTGTAGCTTTTGTCATTCAGACTCTGCAATACAGGTGATGCCAACTCATATCTGGCCCAGGGAGCACATCAAAGACTATCTAGAAAGGGGTGTTGTGATTAACCTAGTATTTTCGGGAGTGAGGGTGCTTGGTAAGTAATTATGAAGCTATATAAAATATCAATGGAGTTTTTGATTTACACAGGAGCAGGAAGAACTCTGGTCTGTTAGTTGACTCACACTAGGTGAAAGTAGTTGTTGGAAATCCTGTTTGACATTGGCATTTTAGGGATATACATAATTCAGAAACCCTTGGTCAATTTTGTCTTTGTAACAGATGAGTGGAATTCTGGTGTCCAATGCAAATCATTACCAACCCAGAAACAGTGGACTGTACTTCTGTACAGCCATCTACACAGGTGGTGTGCCATGATTTATAGGGCAAGCAGAATGAACCATGTTGCTGTATTTCATTGACGTGAATATAACAATATGCGGATTTGTTAGAAGGTGTTCAATAGTTCAGATTTCTAAACCTGATTCACAGATACTGAAAACTCGAAATGGATGTTGAAATAATAGATAAAACTGCTTTAAGCACTTGATATAATGAGTTCTAAACTATGTAATTCGGCCAGTGTGATGTTTCAGATATTTTGGAGCAACTGATGGAGTTTAATGATTGATGTCTTGGTATTTAGCTAATTGTTTAAGTCGGTTATGAACCACATACCTAATTAGTTCTCAGTGGATAAAAGTGTCAAGATTAAAGTTAAAACCTCGGAAGTGTGGGATCCTCCACATGTAAATAGAATCTATTGTGGTTAGAGATACTAAGCTGAGTGACCCTGCAAACATCCTAGCCACTCTAAATTGGCCCCAAACCGTGAGGAGATAAGAAGTTTGATGTTTCCGTGGATTCATATAATATTATCAATTTCTCATGGATAATCTTCGCAATATTACGACCTTAATGTCTTCTATTTCTTAACCTGATGCACTGCTCTCCTTGGAGTATATATTTATTGAAGTTTTTGTGCTGGCATATAATACCAAGACTGTGAGTTCTTGTTGGATACAGATACCAATGATAATATAAGCAGAGGAGTAGTGACACATTTACAAGATGGGGTTAAATGGGTGATGATGTATACAGACAATACACTCACGTATTCTGAATACCAATACTACATAATGATAAAAGAACTACTTGCAGTTGTGGTCTTTATAAAGCATTACTGATATTATTTGTATTAAGAAAGTTCACCCTCAAGATGAATCAATATAATATATTATTAAAGTGGTCCATGAACTTTAAAAATGTGGAAGGAATTACTCCATGTTGAATTATAAGATTACAAGAGAATGACATGGTCATATGGCATTATCTAGGAGGCAAAACAAAAGAGCTGTTAGTGAATGTCCTAATTTAGGATATTGCATTGCAGTAAAACTTCGAAAACTTGCATGTCAAGAGCTCTGTGAAGACCAACTAAGGGACCCAGAACTAGCATGGGTGCTTTTTGTTACACAGCATGATAGCATGTGACAAGCATGGAATGAGAAACATCATGTGGGAACGTGCAGTCTTTGGCACTCATGAAAGCAATCAAAGGTACATAAAAGTGAATAGTACCATTTCTGCCAACCACCTAACTGTGATTCTTGTGTTGTAGCTAGCGGTGCCCAGGATCCTAGGATAACAAATTCTCTGTGATTTAAATAATGCAAAGATTAAAAATTACTATGTTGTCACAAGCACTGGAATTAATGTTGAACAATGTTTCTACTAGCTATGTTTTAATTATGATATTTAGCACTAGTGCAAGTATTGCACCACATGTGCTGAACAGAAGTAAACCTGACCTAGACACAGTAAACTCCAGCAAAGAACTGCTAGTTCTCCATTCTGGAGAATAACCTTGAATATCGCCAATTCTTTTCTCGAAATATTGACGTAAATAATACATGTTGATTGTTATTTATTCTTCACTAAGTCAGTCAAGGCACGTCCCTTGGTCAATACCTTATGCACTCTGTTGCTGAGGTGTAGGAAGAACAATGGATAGCTTACGCTAGTGCCTCTGAAGATATTCATATGAATCAGGACACTAATTTCATCACTTAACTATTCTCTTAGTTGTATACAGTGGTCTGTTTCAGTATATCTTCTTGTGTTAACGGTTGTTTATTATATATATGATGCTGTAATGTTGAAATGCAAATAGTGTTTGTTGCGGAGTTTAATTTCTGAATATTTGGGTGTTTTACAATATACTTAGCGCAGATAGACCTCGAGCGCAAAATTAAAAAAAACTATTTACTTTATGTAAAATTATTAATTATTATAATTACATTTATTACAAGTATTTTAATGTTAATTGAATTGTTTCTTTACTAATTGGTTAAGTCTTCTGTATTACTACGTAAGTATTTCTACAGGAGTGAAGGAAAGCTAAAACAATTTCCTGACTGATGCGAGAGTAAATTTAATGCTTTTAAAGGTGAATTTTACAGAAAAAAAGAAAACTTTTCAGTCAAAAGAACTACTCCTACTGATTTATTTTACAGGTTAATATATTTTATAGAAAATGTGTGCTAATAAATGAAACATAGAACTTGGTGCAGAAAGAGCTCTTTTCGAGCGGCAATCCGAACATTTTAGTTTTTACGTTTGCCTCTGGGAAAAATATTGTGTCATAATAGTTGCCAAACAAAATGCCAGCGCGTTTAATGTAAATAAACATGGCCAGTGCATACGGAGAAACAGAGGCGGAGTCTGTTTTGACTTTGTGTTCTCAACAGTGTCGAGTAGTGCCATATCAATTCAAATCTACTCTGAACGAACCTAGAATAGTTACTTTTGACACAGATCTGACAAGTTCTAGTCAGGATCAGCACCTTCATCATCTCTCATATGAACATCATCAGTATCATCAGCATCTGTCACTTGTGATACAAAGGCCTTCTTAGCAGCAAGTGATGATTCTGCAAAAATCAGTAAAAGAATTTATGTATATGAACAATGTACTGTTTACCAGCAATAGTTTATAATAAATAATCAAAATAATATTAACAAGACTAATCTGACTATTGAATATTGTTAAATCATGAATGAAAATGTCATATTCATATTCAAACTAACTTACCAGTACCACAAGCAAAATCTATTGTTGGAAGATTTTCTGTCTGGGTAGCTACAGTCTTCAAGCCAGATGGGAATACCTGTACTCCTCTGGAAACAGAATACCAGCCAGTCTGTGTTCCTCTTGGAATACTTGGGATAGGCTAAAACAATAGGCTTTTATTTAGGTATTGAAATAATAACATTATTTCACGGTTAGATTTAAATTAATGTAAATGAAATTATTCATCAATTATTTCAACTTATGAATGTTTAATCTAACAATCATGATCTACTTACAAGAGTCTGAACAAACACACTCTGAAATGAGTCAGCTCTAGAGTCTTGGCAGTCATCATCAGGGGTGGGCTGAGTCACAACTTCCTCTTCAAAAGTAGGCACTGTGTCATCAGCAGCACTTTCCTCAAAAACCGAAGATATAAGATTATATATTAAAACAACATGCTTTATGAGGTTTATGAGATTTACATTTAATATGACAATGTCAAAGTACTGTGCTAAGATTAATTTTATTATGATGAGTTATGGAAATCTGTTATGGAGTCTTTTATTTTTTACAAGTCTACAATTTTTTTAAATACATAACATGTACTTGATTACTTCAACATGTTCAAGACATAGTCTTATTTCAATTCATCTTGAAATGTTAAATTTGAAAAATGGTATTCTTCAAACTTTTCATGTGTAAAAATGATACAAAAACATCTACAGAATGATCTACTAGCTTTTAAACTTGGAATATACTCTATTTGGGACAGATTTGTCCACTGTCTAGACCAGGAAATCAAGGTTTCACTGACTTTCAGGTGCCAGAAATGCAAAACACGCTCATGAATGTGAAATGTGTATGTCTAGTTACATTTTTCAAAAACGTGTACTTTTTAAATTTTTATATTATACTAGTTATTGTTTATCGCTTTATACTGCACACATACCTTTAAGTTTGTTCTTTTCGTGATGGCAAGGGATGGCTTTAGAAGGGTGAGGAAAGATGGTGGGGACGATCCTGTCTACTGCCGATGTTTTTTTTAGTCTCAATCTGCCTGGCTTGAAACCCACGGAATCCAAAACAGTGGGATCTGACACAAAACATGAGCGTTCAAAGTGATCTTGACAAAGCTTTGCACGGTGTGAAAGTGTCTAGTTCTTACTATTGCACGGAAACGAAAAGAAGCTTTTGCCCGATGCCGAACCGTTTTTACAACCATTAGCAACGCAGTAAATCATGGTATCATAAAACAAACATAAAGTAGCAATATCAAGACAAAAAATAGTCTCACAAAGTATGTAATCCGAAAAAAGCACCGATAGATTTACATAAAACACCAGCACTGAAAGGAGAAAAATGGTCGGCGCGCAATGAAGCGTATTTGGCAACTATTACGTCATAGTTGTAAAACGTCACGGAAACAGCCGAACGACCGAGAGGAACTTGAGTTCGAGGACCCGCATATTTTGTTTCATTTTTACTCAAAAACTAAGGTGTTTAAAAATATGGCAACTACACAGGAATTATACCTAACCAAAGTACAGTTTCTAAGGCAGTTATTAAATTTGTTGAAAATTCACCTTTAAATCTTGTAATTAGGGATGGTTAGAATGCCTAAAAGTTTATTGATTGATGAAAGTACTGACAATACCCCAATTAAACAGTTATTTATTGTGGTTCGACATTTCAGCTCTGCGCTTAAAAACAAATAAACCTAATATTCAAATTGACTTACAGTTATATGTATAATTAAATTTGTACATTAACTCTATTATCAGGATATATAATACTTCGTTTATTACTTCATCGTTAGGAGCTTACTCCATTTATAGTGTTATGTAATGCACAAAATTCCTGGGAAAATACATTAGAGACTGTACTCTAGTTGTTTGTATATTTAATGATTTTTTACGCCTGATAAAACACTTTAGATTAAACAATATATAAGATATAACTGTTTCTTTTCATTTTGATCCACTTCTTTTTCATTAAAATAAGAGTTCAAAGCTTCTGTTCCATTAACAAATAGATAGAAAAACTTGATAAAAGGTGGTGTAGATTACATCACAGTCATAAGAATAATACTTAATATTAAACTTGTGAAATGTCGTGAAAACTGGTTTTATTATTTTAACAGTACAAATCTAGGTAATAGGCTTACGTACCATAAAAAGTAGCAAGCTAATTTCTGTCCAATCAAAGGTCGAAGTCTAAAATCGCGGGAGCATTGAATGAGACGAGCCCAAATAAGAAAGGTAGATTTTGGTTAAAAAATAAAGTATTTGTTTAAATGGTTATAAGGTTCAAAACTGCCGTGTAAGTTAAAAACCTTTATGAAATGAGTAATGAAAGCGAACGAAATACTCATGAAATGGTGGAATTCAGGTACTGATAATTCTAGTTTGTTTTCAAAGAAATGTAGTTTAGCTGTTCTTACCATTCTGGTCATACGTTGACGTAACTAATGCTTTAGGCCTAGTAATTTAACCCTCACAGAAGTTTATTAATAATCATATACTATTTCCATCAGTGGATAGAATTATAAGTGTAGGCCTAACGTATTGCAGACAACTTTTTATTACACCACTAATTTTAAATTTGAGAAGTCGTACGTATTTACTTTAAATTACATCTCAGAAAAAACATGTAAGAAACAATTGATTTCATAAACTAAGGGTTTCAAATTTATTTCATTTTAAAAATATTGTAGTAATTATTTTATAGATATAAGTTTGTGTTTCATGTTACAACTTGCATTGCAATAATGCTAGTGCTACAAATAATAGTAATTTATTAAACATAGAAGCGAGAGAAATGTGATTTTTTTTGGTACTGGTAGAACGATTTACTTAAGTCTAGACTATATTATAATTTCGGGTTTAGATTAAGGAATATAACTGCAAATACAGGTGAAAAAAATTATGCATCACATAAATGGCTCACCATTGGTTAAATGACAAGTCTAAAGTCTAAGCTTATGGCTATAATACTAAAATTTTAGTTTTCAAATCCATGTAGATAGTCCATTGACTTGATTAAGTGAATTTTTACACTGTCAGTTGCAATCAGTCTTTCTTATTTTATATTCAAAATTACATATTCAGTGTAGCCTGTGAATTTGGACTTGTGTTATAAATTAGGGCTGATGGAAACCTTTTACTTCAGCTTAATATTAATAGACCATTTACATTTGTTTATCTTTGAGTGCAAAGTTACACAGTGGTGGATGATTCACTGCTGTGTCGTTTTGTGCTAAAGAGTATTAATATAATGCTGAAAAGGCCTTTATCAGTCCTACTCAATGCAAAGGAAACTTTGTTCAAGGTGGTTGTTATTTATAATATACAATAGTTTATATTTTAATTTGAACATTTTCTCACTTATTTTTCAAGATTTCTTTGTTTTTTTTATGAATAAAGTATAAGTTAAATATTTTAGCATATAAACACAGTATATGTGTTGAATAAATAATGTTTTTATTCCATTATTTAGTATTCGTAAATGCAGAAAAAAATATCTTTCTTTGATATATTGTTTAGGCAAGAGTATTCATGATGAAACTTTATAGAATGGGTGGCAACTGCCTGTTGTGGAGACACAGATGTAGAGTACAACATTTCAAAAGTCTTCCACCTTTTGAAAGTCTCATCAGAAATATTATTGTTTGTACAAACATTACTTTGTAAACAATAGTATTTGTATGTATTCAAAACCATGATAAATTTATTGTACTTCAATGAGACCCAAAGGTGATGGATATACAAAAGTTAAAATATTGTTTAGGGGGGGTTATGTGTGTAGAAAGTTTAAAATTTAGTAACTGAAACTGAACTCAGTTGTAGTATAATTTATTTTATGTTTTTGGTGAGCTGCAAAGGGATTATATGTATTTCCAAAACCACATGCATTTTCATGAAAATCGTCAACACCTGTATTGACACCAAAAGTGAAACATTGTCTTCAGTGGAATAGGCATGCTTATTGCTGCTGTCATTATCTGAATCAGATACTTTATTATAACATGTCATGTTTAGTTCATCTGACACTCTAACCTACATAAAAGTTAGTTTGTGTCGTCACATGCGAATTTCCTGAAATAGGAGTAGTCATAAAAGCCTCATTGAGTTTGTTCATATATAATATAATAGCTTGATTACTGTCTGTCCAATGTGATGTTACTGACAGGAAGCCTTGAGGAAGGGGAATGTGCTGTGAAACATTAAGTGTAGTGAGTATTAGTATAATAAGCCTAAAGTAAATAGTAGTATGAGATTACCTAGCTTAGAGAAAAGTGCATAAAATTTATCACAAAAGTAAAAATATTGATTCAACTTAAATTGTATCTGAATCAAGCTATTTTCTGGTATATTACTGGTTTTTAATCTTACAAACAAACCTCTTTAACCAGCAAAGACTATAAATTAAAAAAATCAACACATATTTTTCCAGTTTTGTTGTCTGTACGTTTAATTTCACTTTTAGTACATAGAATAGTAAGAATATTCAGTTATATATATGTAGAAATGGCTGGTATGGGTTGAGAAAATTTTTTTATGTGGAGAAGCAAACAACGTTGTTCTCTCCTCTACATAAAAAAACTCTTTTCAACCCATACCAGCCGTTTTTACATGCGTTTTTCTCGTCATTATGGATTAATATTCAGTTGTACTTTTGTTACTATGCAACATAACATAAAAGCTATTGTTGGGACATAGTACTAAAATGCACTGGCTTTTTTATATATTTGAAGTTGTTAATCTGATTTTTAACAAGAATTATTCTATGAATAAACTACAAATTCATTTCATGAACAATCTTAATTTTGATAAACTTACAAAGAAATTTACTAATGCTTAAATGCATTTGTCTCTTTTGTTGTAAAGCTTGATTTTGCAAAATTTATTTATTTTAGTCAGCTATGAAAGGTTAGGGTATACTATGGGGTGGGGATGAAGAATATTTGCCCCTTTATTTCTGATAAGCTATATACTAACCAAACAAAATTGACAATTAATATTAACTTCTGATCGGAACAAAAAAATGATCTATGTCTCTTTCAGATATTTGCTGTTGATTCATATTTGTCTCTGTTGATGAGTATTGAGACTTGTTTTATGTTGCCAGTAGGAATGTAGGGAAAACGTTGCAATCTTTAAATGTATATTTATAATTTTTAAAGCCACAGAAATTAAATTATTGAATTACTACAACAAGTCATGTAATCATTGACCTTTTATGTGCCTGAAAAGTGCAACATTTATAAATACTTTGACCAAAAGCATGATGGTATGAATCTTAATGAAGAAGTGTTTAGATGAGATATGTTTCAGTAAGTTCATTATATAATGTGGGATATGTAAGAAGCAGCATCCAGGATTGTAATCTTGGCTAATATCAGATTAGGCACAACATTTCTTGGATCAAATGTAAAGTTGTATTCTTCATTTAGTAGTAAGCCAAGTGAGTAGCCTTGTTCATCACTTACTTTATGTAAAAATTATGTATGTTGTGTTATTAATGTGCATATGTCATACTTTTCACGTAGGCGTAGTTAGCCTAGTTGCTTTGCACCATAAAACACCAAACCAACCAACTAACTTTCCATGTAATGTTACATGTCATGCTGTTATTGCAATAAATAATTAACTTTAAAATGTTTTTGTTGTCTTACTTTCCACTGTATTTTAATTTAAAAAAAAAAATTATTTTTTTTCTATGACTTTATTTCCAGCATCCAACAGGAAAGTTTGAAGTAAATGTTTTTTCTGAGTAAGATTTTACTTGTAGCATTTTGTATGACTACAGAATTAATACTATGCCATGTGCCATTTCACCTAAAATTGTATATTTGGTCTAGATTTAGGTGATGTCAAACATAATTTGTGTTTGTGGTATTTTGTAGAACCAATTATTTCAACAAAATAAACCACTTAAATTATTCACAATAACATGTTTTAAAATTGCAACTGTATGCATATTTATAATCTATATCCAAAGTGATGTATTCTGTCTAGATGTAGGTGAATTTTTTTTTCTATGACTTTATTTCCAGCATCCAACAGGAAAGTTTGAAGTAAATGTTTTTTCTGAGTAAGATTTTACTTGTAGCATTTTGTATGACTACAGAATTAATACTATGCCATGTGCCATTTCACCTAAAATTGTATATTTGGTCTAGATTTAGGTGATGTGTTTGTGGTATTTTGTAGAACCAATTATTTCAACAAAATAAACCACTTAAATTATTCACAATAACATGTTTTAAAATTGCAACTGTATGCATATTTATAATCTATATCCAAAGTGATGTATTCTGTCTAGATGTAGGTGAATTGCATTACTGGATTTCTGTTACCTACAAAAAAAAGACTAAAATGCATGTTTTTGACATCAGTTATTTTGCATCATACTTAAACACTCTCATCAGGAATGCACAAGAGCCCTTGGGCATGATTTTTATGCTAGACCAATTGTTAGCCTAAAATTTGGGTTGTACATCTACTTTGTCACTTTACTTGCTGAGTATCAGATCCTTAGTCTAAACCAGTGGTTCTCACCCTTTTTTATGCCCTGCACCCCTAAAAAAATTTGATATGTTCTCGCACCCCTCACAGTAATTATTCATTTAAGAATAAAGGTGAAGGTGGCTAAAACAAATGTTATCTTGCACCCCTTGGAACGCTATCTCTCATCCCCAAGGGGTGTGAGCAACCCTGGTTGGGAACTACTGGCCTAAACTCATCTAGTTGCATTACTGCATGAGATTTTTAGGTTACTGGCTTCAGAAAGTTTTCTAACATTTAAGTAAAGGTAAAAGTACTCGCAGATAGAAAATATTAATGCTATATTTTATTTAATATATAATATTGAAAGTGTACTATATGGATAAAAATAAATACAAACCAAACCAAAACAGTTATTAAACTGTATACAAACAAATCAGTAATTTAAGAGTTAAAATAAAAACTTAATAACATGGTGATAGTAGGTGATTTGTTCAACTCACTACATAATAGTAACCCATAAAAATGTAATTATTCCTTTTCATACAAGTATTTAATAGAAAGTGGAATTGATTCAATTCAAGCATACATTTCATCATTCGATAAGATGTTTATTATAACCACTAGTAATGCTTCAGTAATGTTATTTTTTATTTCAATTGGAAGCATAATTTGTTCATTTAGTCACTTTACTGATAATTACAAAGTGAATTTGTATACTTTAGCAATAGCAATTTTGTTTGTTTGTTTGTTTTGAATTTTGCACAAAGTTACTCAAGGGCTATCTGTGCTAGCCATCCCTAATTTAGCAGTGTAAGACAAGAGGGAAGGCAGTTAGTCATCACCACCCACCGCCAACTCTTGGGCTACTCTTTTACAAATGAATAGTGAGATTGACCATCACTTATAACTATGGCAGAAAGGGCAAGCATATTTGGTGAGACGGGGATGCGAACCCGTGACCCTCAGATTACGAGTCGCACACCTAATCACGCTTGGCCATGCCAGGCCAATAGCAATTTAATAACAGGGGAATACTCATGGAAAACATTTGATACAACATTGAAAGATTAAGTGACTTTTATGAAATTAAACTGAACTCTTTGTGGTAATGGAGGTTGAAGCCCTATGGTTTACAAATACCACATATCTTATTCTTTTATGGTATACATTTCATAGTTGTACCAAATTAAGATCATGTTATAATTTAGCCTCACTACATTACCTTACATAGTAGTGTTTTGGCAAGGAAGCTATTTACTGTTTCATAGAATAATTTCATTTGTCCTTTATTGTGTGTGGAACTGTTCTATATCTGTCAAGTGGGACAAATATATCTGAATTAATGTTTTCCAATTTTGAAATGAGCTATAGAGAGAATGTTAAAGTAGTTTGGTATTTTTAATCAGATTTATTTTTTAAATTAGAACTTGCTGTGAAGTCTCATGGCTACTCTTTCTTAGATGTTTAGCTTGTGGATAATGGTGAACAAGAATCTCTTGACATTTGAGTTATTTGTTAATAACCGTGATTACCATTATCAGTTATTCTAATTATTCTAATACAAATACAAGGTTTTAATCTATAAAATATTATATTATGTTCTCTCTACAAGTAATTTTTAATTTTGCCGAGTCCAAGATGGTTTTCCACAGGAAAGAAACTGGCAAGTTCAGCCAAAGTGACCAACCTTATAAAAACTATATTAGAGTTAGGATAGAGAAAATAATAAATGGAATATAAACTTTTACTGAAAAAATATATTTGAAATTTATTTATAAAGTTGTTATATGTTACACAGATGAAACTTGAGATTTTGGAGATCCAGAAAAGTATTTTTAATCTTAACATGAAACCAAAGACAGTATATGAGAAGTGGCATTTAAGCAGAATTCTGAATTATGTATTCAGGAAATTTTTATAAAAAGCAAAAACTTGAGCACTGCATTTATTAAATTCAGATGTAAAAAGAGCTACAGGTTACAAAATTATCAACTGTTTACTAGGTAGTGCTACGTGAAAAGTATTCTACTACTTCAAGATGCTTTTACAAAACAATGCATATTCAAAAAACATATTTGGAAACAATGAGCAAATTAATCAGTAGAGATGACTTGCATCTTTTTTTGAGGGCACATCATTTGCACTGAAATGTTTTATCATTAGCCCTAAAGTTTCAAAGAAAACCAGCATTTAATGCAGATGTAGATGACATGAAATCCTCCACTATGCATTGTACAATAACTAAGAAGTGAGACATCAAATTGCAGTTCATCACCTTTGATGTGGAGCCCACATCCCATCATCCTGTCTCCCAGGTGAATGTTGGCACCTATGGTATGATTTTAGATTTAGTGTAGAACCAATCAACACAAGTCCTCACACATGTTTATGGTTGTTTGTATTCCTCCCTTGATTATATTCCTTCTCTGTTGTGGGTTACAGTTCTGTGCTTTTTCCTTTCCTTCGTGTATCTTTTATCAAGGATGTTATTGCTTTTTGGATGGTTCCAGTCAGTTTTACTCATGGATAAGTTGATTTCTATTACATAGACATTGTTTCAATACCAGATATTGGCTCCCCAGATTGATGTATCAAAGCTAACATCATACTCTAGAATTGGAGTGGTTCTAGATTCCCTCCAGTCTCTTGAACTTGAGAGAAAGATGGTATGATCCTCATCCTATCTTTGCATGGATTTTAGATGTAATTGACTTTCTGAGTATTGTACACTGTGTCCTAGCCACTTCACACCTAGGGGCACATCCATTGTTTTGCCCACTTTTATACTATTAGAGATTGTTACATATATGTTTACATGATAGGATCATTGTCTTGCCACAGTCCTCTCCAACTTGGATATAGTCCTCTCATTTTGCCTCCCTTGTTTACTACGCATTACACAGATGGGTGAAGAGTATACTTGGTTCAGAAGTGGTGCATTCTCATTATCTGATCTTTGGACCTGACACTCATTTCCAGGGGTATCATTTGGATGATTTTAAAGGGTTCTTCTGTCATTCTCTCACACCAATTCTGCTTCCTTTTTATTGTAGGATTCTAACTGAACAAAGGGATGTACTGTATCGGAAGTTATATTTTCATGTAATGAAAATGTATTTTCAACAGATACTTCCCTCTTCTTGCAGTTCCCATCCCACCTCCTCACTTTCCTTCTGTGCTTACATCTTTTACAAATTTCAAAGTAATTGGTTGTGGTGTACAGAGCAAGTCTCATGTCCCTTGGTGGTGAAGTAATGTATGATAATTTGCTTGAGAGATATGTTTGAATCGTTTGATTCCAATAAAGGAGAGAAGCAGCTTTGTGCCATGCATAAAAAATTGTTACATATAAAGGGAAGCCCTGGACAAACATAGCTAATCTTGTGAAGAGAGGGAAGTGCCTATCGAAAATATATTTTCAGTATAAGAAAATTTATAACTTTTCTGCATCTTATAAACAGAATAAGTTAATTTTGAAACAGTAATAATGTGGTATTAGTGTTAGGAAAATCATTAAATGTACTTATAAAAATTTCAAGTCAAAGAAAGCTTCTTGCATTATTTCTGAAAGAGGCATACAGTGGGTTGAAGTAATTAAAATTGAACATTTTTTTTCCCCCTTAAGATACAGAATGGATCTGATGAAATGTCTGTTTTAAAGGAAAATTTTGTCATGTTTTATTTTCAAGGTATAGTTGTCCTGTGTGCCTCTCACCTCGACTGAAAATGGTAACAGGAATGTGCCAACACAGAATATGTATAGGGTGCTTGTACAATAGGGAAGATGGCAGTCTAAGAACCAGCATGTCCAAATGTCCAACATGCCAAAAACCATCTGTGTTTCCAATTAAAAGGTTTGTATGTAACGAGTAAAGTCCATATTAAATATTCTTTGTATGTATATATGTATACAACTAATTCTTTAGTTTCTTTCAACTAAAATAGAAACTTTTTCAAACCTTGTACCTTATGAATATGTTTAACTATGTTGAAATACAAGGTGTAATTAAAATATATAACAAGATGAGACTGCTCCCTTTTAAAATTTAGACAATGTTTCAACCTAAATCTAACCTTTCACTTTTTTGTTGTTACCACTGTAGATTGTGTTTTCATGGCAAGATTCTAAGGCATAATTATTTTTACTTATGAAAAAATATATATTTTTTTTCATGTGAATTAATCGTTTTTTTAAAAATTGAAATATGAGGTATCCACTATGTATTGATGTTTGAAAAGTAAATTATGTCCATTCAATTAATTTTGACTAGCTCTGACTGTATATGTTAGTGACTTTGTCACTTTGTTAGTGATTTATCAGGTATTGGAATTTATTGCTTCTTAGCCTATAGAATTCTTAACTTAGAGATTCCTTGATTTGTCTGATAATCAAAACTAAACTTTGTTTATGTATTGATAAAAAGGCCTGACATTCCAGAAGATAACATATTGATTCAGAAGATGTTAGGAGTAACACAGTGTCCAAATAGTAATTGCTTTACAGAACTCTGGGAATGGGAGTTAAGTGACCATTTGAAGTAAGTTCAATTAGGTATATAGTTTAAAGTTTAATGTGTAAATTTATCAGAATGTTTGTTAATATCTTACAAAAATGCCTTTTTTGACTTGCTATTTATGTTGGTGAATTATCAAGTCCTTATCTTGAAGTGTATGCTGAAACATTTATATAAAGTTCTTTATAATAGTAGGGTAGCATAACATGAGGGCTACATAATTCAGCAGTTATGTGGAAGGCTGTTTCCAGTAATAATATATCGTACTTACATGATGAAGATAAGCTGTTATCTTCCTGTAAGATAAAAATGTACACTAGCTAATTTAAAGTTCCCCAGTGGCACAGTAGTAACTCTGCTGAAACACTAGACTGGTGAGCACAGCATAGATAGTCCATTTTATAACTTTGTGTTTAAAAACAATAAATATATAACCTACATATAATGCAAACTTTTGTGTTATTTTCTCTACTAAGAAGAGAATAATACTCAGGTTCTAAATATAACTGTGAAACTTTAAGATTTCTAAATTCCTTGTAATGTAATAATATTAAGATTTTAAGATGTTAATACATCTGAAATATATCAAATAATAACTTATTCTCCAGGAAATGTTCTCATACTCCAGTAAAAATTGGAACCTCAAAAAAAAAAAGTCATAGAAGTGCTAGCAGTGTGTCAGTGTTGTCTCCTACAAACAGTGAAAGAAAGATTAGGTGCAGGACACGAAGTCGAGCATTGGCCAAGCAGTGGGAAACTGTCTCAAACGTTCATTTGAGAAAACAAAGAAAATGACGTGCTTTTGTACATCTCGGTGAAGTATTCGCCAGAATGTTATAAGTTGCTAAAACATAAAATTGAAAGGATAAACGTGTAAAAATATATTTGGTTTTCACAAATGTTTCATTTTTGTGTGTGTATGTCTGTGGGGAAAAAAAAAGTGAATTTCATTACTTTTAATAGTGTACATAATGTAAATGTTATTCAGCATCAGTTTTTAACTGAACTTTTAATAATCTTTTTAGTTTCTGGAAGATATGTTACCTTGAAGTTACAAGTTTCTGATACTATGACAGTTTGGTTATTCAGTGTAGTACAGAAATAATAAATTTATTTAGAATAAACATTAAAAATCATTAATTTTTTTTTTACAGGTTAGTAATGTCATAAGGTTGTACTCCACTACAAGCATATCAGAATTTTAAAATTAATATTTTACTGTTATAGTTGAGATTAATATTGTTTGTTATACTGAATTAAGGAAAAAATATTGTGGATAGCTTCATTTACAAACTCTCAGATTTTACTAAATGTTTATAAGTTGGAGAAAATGTTTGGAATTTTTAGTTAATTCTGAGAGTAGGTAGTTATTTATCTATCAGTTATAAATTTGAAATAGTACAAACTATTTGTTTTAAAGTATAATTCAGTTTTTCTGTCATTTGTCTAATTTAGGGCTACATTAAGAAAATTGAGTCACAGGTAACCGGAAAAAGTTGGACCCCATCTTTAAAATGATAAATAACAAAAGACACAGGTTAAATATGCCTAAATATTTTCGAGTCACTGATATGTAATTGTCCATTACTTCAAATGTCCTATGTAATCATAAAATTTTAGCAAAATTGCCAAAAAGAATAAAAAAATATAAAATACATTTTAGTATATAGGTGAAGAGAAAATATTTAAAAAATAGTTCAAAACAATTAATTTTATTTTTAATAAAAAAATGTGTTATTTTATAAATTGCAAGACGTATGTCACAAAATGCAATCCATATAAAAATAGATTTTTGGTGAAGAATTCTTTCCACATAAGGGAATGTTGATGTTGAACCATGAGATTTGATTTAGGGATTTTTTATGGTGTATTAACATCTTATGATTTTGAAAATTGCAGAATCTATAGGTATATCCATTTTTTGTAAAACTTTTAATTCATTGTTGTTCTCGGGTCATAATGTTGATGTCTGGATTTTATTAGGATGTATGAATGATTCAGATTTTTCCCTTATGTCAGCTAACAGCATGTCACATATTATGTAAACACATTAATAAGAACAAATGCATTTAAAGTAAAATTCGTTTTTGTACTTGAACCATCATTAGAAGAAAAAAAATTATCTCCCCTCCATTTTGTTTTTATACAAGTTTTTTTTCCAATTATTTTGATTGCCTCTTTGTCATATGTTTCTCTGGCAAGCTCATTAAATTGTTCCAAGCTACAATGAAGATATCAGTTTGTAGGTTAGTGGTTATATTTTGTAAGGCTTTTGATGTCATGTCAAAATGATTTAAAATATAATCTCAGCTGACTATTTGTAGCACAAGTTCAAATGAGTTCAATTTATTTTCTATTTCTGCAGTTTATACTTTAACAATAATTCTTCTTATCAAAAATTCATCACACCTTGCCTTCTCACTTTGAATTCAGTTTTGAGATCTTTAATATTATCATTGCAAGCTTGACCACCTTGTTATTGATAAACATTTTAGAGTTAAGTGTTGCTAGTTTTGATAGCACTTTTCTAATACAGCTCATTTGTTCAAAAGAATACACAAACTTTGTACTGAATTAAAATATGTAACTGTGCCCAAACAGTATTCAGCTGCACTTTTTCCAGTCACATTTAATGGATGCCTTAAACAAGGTATATGAGTTTTAATTCTCATCTGTAGTCCTTGTTACTGACCAGACATAGTTGATACATTGTCATAACTTTGGCCTCTGCAGTCTATTATGTCAAAACCTAGCAACTTTTAAGTTTTCCACTTTTATTGGTAAACAAGTGTCTCCACTGGATATTCCATATCTGCAAATAAGCATTAACTGGATGTAAAGTCTGACAGTCTACAATGATTGCAAAGAACTGTTCTTTTTATTTTATTTATAAATTAAGATTCTTGTATATCACTTAGGAGTTACATAAATTCATCAGATATCAAAGAAAATTAAGTAATATGGTGTTTCCTAAAATTTGTCTTGTGAGATTCTTTGCTGTATGTGTGTAAAGACAAACTTGTTAAGGTATTCATAATACTTAATAACTTGTATTATTCTTAAAACAAAATTGTGACCCCTAAATGGTAAGCCTGGTTTAGCTAAGTGTTGTATTGTAGCAAATACTCCTTTTGAGAATTCTCTCTGATGGTTTTAAGTTTTATTCTCATTCAAAATATTTATCTATTCTACTCTCTATAAGAGAATTTGATGAAGAAAAAGTACATTGACAGTCTGGTGCATATTTTTCAATTGCAGTATCCTCCTGTCAGTAAGATATATTTCTTAGTGGATGAAAAAACTAACCCAATTCCTGTTTCTTGTTGTGTCCCCCCAAAAAAAAAAACAGCATTGCAATTATGTCTGGAGTATGAGTGAGTGCCTTATATGGCTAATGTTTTCACACTTTTAGCATTTACAAAAATGTACGACACTTTTTTTTTAGAAACTTAATATCCTCACATATTCTTGATTACAACAGGGTGATAATGACATAGCAGTGGTATGTTTGCTAGTGTAACTCACTGTAAAATGCCGTAATCTGTACATGCAACTTTATTTGATTCTTTATTATATTTTTTTTTCTTAACATTGTCAGTGATCTGTGCTAGTGCTTAACCCCCAGTGTTAGACATCTGATTTTTGGTTGGGTTTTTTATAAATGTTTTTCCTTCAAAGGATTTTGGTATTTTTTCTATAAAATGTAATAGCGAAAGAACTTTGTTCTAAATTATTAGGAACTTTCAAGGACCAAGGAACCTACTAATAATTAATAAACTATAAATTACAAATGTTTTCCTGGAAGCTTCTAATGTATAACGTTAAAGTATAATTGTAAAAAAAATAACATTTTGACACAAAAAAGGACATGTAATAATGACTAGTTAAAAAACCTTTTTGTTCAATTTTTTTCCAGATTTATGGGGCCCTAGACATAATTTGGCCATAGCTTAAAAACTGGGGATATGATTAGTGCAAATTAAAAATTGGAAAAAAAAGAATAAAAAATCCAATAAAACAAGTTATTTAAACATAAAATAGTTCAGTAACTAGACATTTAACAATGGAAAGAACTGGTTATTTTCTAATAATAGCTACATGTGAATAATGAATATTCAACAAAAGTTTGTGATATAACTTCCAAAATAATTTGTATGTGGGAGGTATTATCTCTAAAATTCCACTGCAGAATGTAAATAGATGTATTTAACCTGACCATGTCTTTTGTTTACCTGGTTTAGCTTTGAAGAATTTTCACATATCTATCATGTAATGGAAATTTGAGTGATATTTATGTTGGTTTTGTTGGAGGGCTTTTTTTATGTTACATCCAGAAAAAAAAAAGTTTAAAGATATTAAAGTGTAGGTTGCTGGCACTTTTAGAATTATATTAAACAACTAAAATTGCTTGCATCCTGATTGAGCTGTCACAAAATATATTGAAAAGTGAGGCAACCTTTGAATTAGTTCTGTTTTTGTGATTGTTGAATTCACAATAAAACTATTGAACATAAATCTTATATTCAAGACAAGAACATTACAAGCAATGATTTGAGTTGTACATTATCTGAAACATTTAATATCAAACTAAAGTGTCTATATTTTAAGTTTCTGTGGAAAACTAATTCTGGTATTAGGTAATTATTTTCTACTACTATACTTAGACTTAAAGTTATCAAAAACTTGTTTTGAGGACATATTTTCTATTGTAGTTCACTGATCTCTTGGAAGGGTTATTGTGAACATTAGTTGGATATTAGTGTTTGTAAAAGCATAATGGAAATAAAAGTTAATGGATTCTATAATATGTGCAATAAGTGTACCTTGCTGACATACTGTCAGATAAGCTTGTTTTTAAATCTATCAAAGTTTGTCTGGGTGTGACCTGGTGTTTAGCATGCCAAACCATAAATCCAAGGGCAAATTTGTGTTCTGTTGCTTCAGAAACATGCTCCATGCTTTGGGATCATTCATGTGTTGTAAGAGTGACAATCAAAATCCTGCTACTTGATTAGAGTAGCCCAAAAGTTGGCAGTAAATGCTGTTGACTAGATGTGCCTTCCCTTCTGTCTATCAGTTCAAAATTAGGAAGGCTACTTGTGTAGATTTACATGAACAATTTGTTTCAAAATGTTTTCACCATTGGTCAATACTGGTTCTAAGCTTACTAAAAGTATTTTTTAAAGTTGTCCCAAAAATGACCATAATATTTAATTAAAACTTTCTTTCAAAAAAATAGTTGTGTATTAAAAAACTACCAAAATCATTGAGATACAATGTGGTTTAAGTACATGTTTGCCAGAAACAATAGCTGGAGATGACAATATTGGTTAGTTTCATCAAGTTCTCATTTCATTTTTGTTTCACTCAATTTCTATCATCAATGGCTGATTTTTAAAGTAAAGATTCTAATACAGTAACAAATAATATGACAATTTTATTCTATTACTTACTTATTAAATTTAGCTATTAATGACATGTATTTTTTGTTTTATGATAACAGAGAAAATGTATAAGCCACATCTTGCCTGGGTAGCAGTTTTGTTCTCAGCATTTATTCATGCAATCCAAAAAAAACATCTCAACTGCAATGTTTCCATTTATCCTTTGAAAGACAGTTTGATTGTTCTTATAAAAGTGGATGAGGAAATGAATTCAAATTTTTCTTTTACATTTGATATGTACAGTGGATTACACAATATTATGCTGACATATATTGGAAAGATAGTTTCACTCAACATAGTTGTGTACTTTAGAAATTGAAGAAGTATTTTATATAAAATTCCTGTAATTTAACATCAGTCTAGTTTCACACTGAAACCTCAGTCACAATGATGCTTTTATTCAAAATCCATACATTTTTCTTATTTTTTTATTTAATTTTAACTTTTATTTAAAATTAGAAACTATATTCAAAAATTGTTTTATCTCATGAAAGTTGTTTTAATAATTATATACCCAATTTAAAAACTTAGTTATTCATAAAACAGGTCACACAATTAAGTTCAAAATCAACCTACTTTCATTGTCTGTTTCCATTTATTTCAAATACCACCTTCAAATTAATTACTTGGTAAGGCTTAATGTAAATAAGAGAAGCTAGCATATAAATGTGCAAAAATATAAATATTAAAGTGTAAGGGTAACAATACTATTAAAACAGTCTCCATTGCCCCAAATGTTAAACTGCATTAAAAAAGAGAACACTTGCATAAGGGGATAATGAAATAAAAATTCTTATATTGAGTTCAGTAGTCCTAATAGTAGTAGTATTTTTCATAATGACATTGGAACCATTGATTTCCATGCTGGCACATTTTTTTGGGTTACCAAAGATTCTGATTATGTTAGCAATTTGAAGCTTGGTGATGTTGGTTTAGATATTGCAACTCTGTTTAGTAACCTTTCCCTAGATGAGACTTAGCCTGCATCTTACTCGTGTTTTCCAAAATCAACTTGTTAAAGGGCGAAGTGGAAAACTTTTCAGACAACAGGTAAAATTTTCCATGAAAGTCTGATTTCAGTTCAACATTAGATTGATAGGGTCAAACTTAGCACCTGCCATGGCCGAGAAACTGTTGTATTAAATTCAAAGTGCTCCTTTACGGTTGCTATGCTAATGACGTGCTTGTAATATTTCAAAATGAATATCAGTTTGTGAAATGTGTAAAATATTTGAATTCTGAATATGTTAACACTGAGTGTGAATATTCAACTTTTTCCTGACATGTTTTCAACAGACGAGAATGTTTTGATGTACGTCTTTAATAGAAACCTACCTACACCAGACTATACACCTGCTTTAACAGCTTTTTTCCACTTAATTTCAAAGAAAACTTTGTGAAATATCTTTTATTTCTGGATGCACTGTATCACCAGTTTCACTGCTATAGTTACTCAGGCTAGAATCTGATTTGAAACTACTTTATTGATATTGCCATCAATAACTCTTCAACTACATCTACTGAAGTTAGTGAATGATGACGTCTTCAAGCTACAGGTAATGGTGTTTCTATTGTTCACAGGCTTACATTCAAGAAGTTTGAAAAAGAAACTATTCATCATAATCAGTCTATCCACCTTCTATTTGTGTTCTGACAATTATTGAGAATTAAAGTATTTTCAGTTTTAAAGGTCATATCCAGTTTCCTGAACTGTCCTGTATTATGCATTCTGCTGTCAAATGTCCTGGATCAGGTGGGAGATCCTTTAAAGGAATTCTCTAATCCTGGGTTCAAGGACAGTTCATGCATTTTTTTGGTATGCATTAAGTCAGTGGTTCTCAACCACTTTACCACCAAGGACCCCTTTTTACTATTTTTTTTCCCACCATGGAACCCATGTTTTTGAAAGATTCCATCTACCTGACAAACTGTTTGTATTAACTAATAGTTTACTTGTTTTCCCATTTTTCACTATAAACTAAAATACATGTATAACTGAGTGTGCAATTAAATAGCATTATTATAAAACTTGTTTAATGAGACTGTGTTACCTTTATGAATCCAAGGTTGGGAACCACTGGATGAAGTGAATATGATGTGGTCCCAACTCCAGTATGTTCAAAATAATTAGTGAAGCTGGAAGAGACTATGCTATGAGTAAAAAAGATTGTGCTCATCCTCCCAATGAAGCCTAAATTAAGTAAATAGCTACTAAACTTTTACCCATGATTTAGGCAACTGAATTTTTACATAAACTCTCACACCCAACTGTGTAAAAATTCTTGTGTTCATCCAACTCAATTTAATCTGAGCAAAACTAAAACATTCTGATATAAACCAGCTTATAATAACTACTGCAACCTTGGAAGAACAATTTAATAGGCCTCATATAAATATATTTTTTTTTTCTATTAAACAAAAATTAAAAGGATTCCTATGCTACAGGCTATAATGGGGTTTGTTTTGAATTTCACACAAAGCTGCATGAGGGCTATCTGTGCTAGTTGTCCCTAATTTAACAGTGTAAGACTAGAGGAAAGGCAGCTAGTTATAACTGCCAACTCTTGGGCTACTTTTACCAACAAATAGTGGGATTGACCACTATTATAATGCCCCCATGGCTGAAAGTATGCTTGGTGTGATGGGGATTTGAACTTGCGACCCTCAGATTACAAGTCGAATGCCTTAACCCACCTGGCCATGCTGGGCCCTATAATGTGGGAGTAATAATCTTTTCAGATAAATAAAAACAAGCATAATCAAAAACATCACAAAAATTATTATTTCTGCTTATTAAAAAATACTACTAGTCAGAGGTTTGGATTTGCTAATTTTAATGCAGTTCTTCCTTTTGGTTTTATTTTACTTGACTGTTGAATATTAATATTGGATGTTGGTTCTATAATTTTTAGTATAATAGTTTTTTTTATTATTATTATTCACCTGAAATACAAAGTTAGTTTGATGTAAAAAAAACCTAAACTCTGGTTGATGAAAACTTTAAATTATGGGAATATTGGAACCTAACTAAATACTTGTAGATTTGAATTGTCTTTTAAACAGTTTAATGTATAATCCTGCAAAAATGTGTATTTATATTTTTTTAAATGATAGAATCCCTATACAACAGCCATGACATAGAATAAAGCAACAATTAAACCTTATGCTTTAATAATGGTTATTACAATTAGCATTAAGATGACGAAATTAAGTTTCACAAAGGTCCACTTTTCAAAAGAACTTGGGTTATAGGGTTTTCGTCTTCTATCAAGTCTTATTGAACCTATGTGTTTTTCTGACATCACGAAACTAAATTATTATTTGCTGCTAATGAGACATGATTTATTTAAAACCTCTTGCTCAAAATATAAGAATAATTTACTAAATCAAAATGACATTTGGGTGCTGTGTTCAATAACCAAGATGAATGACTCATCTAATTAACAAAGCAGTTAACTAATTAACAAAATTACCTTATTTTGTTATTCTAGGGAGTATGCATGACTGATGCCTCACCAAATTGGTTGCATCAGGTCAAATAAAACATTCTTAAGAAAATAATGCCAGTAATGATGTTAATGTACCAGACTTTACTGAGGTCTAGGAGAGACCAAGTCTTTCATTGTGCAGGATTAGGGGTGACAGTTCTACAAATAAGAAATTCACTTTTTCTAACTGTAATAATAAATAAGGGTTTCTTATTTCAAATGATAAAATATAAACTTTTACAGTTTGCCTGTGTAACTTGGGTTGGTATTTACTAAAGCAAGTGGAACTACTATAGTGTTTGATTATAGTACAAATAACCTACTAGTTATATATATACATACACACATACATATTTCAGCATAAGAATACTCAATTAAAAAATCAAACATAACACTACAACACTAAATATACCCAGTGCCTAGTTTCAGAGTAAGAATGGACACACTAAAACCTTACCAATCTGAATGGTCTTGGCTCTCATGTTTATATTCCATGGTTATTTTGGCTGTTTGTTAAAGCAAGTCTAGTACAGTTACGAGAGTTGGAAATATACATTAATCCATCACAAATAGCATTTGTAATGCTTGATTATAAGAAGTGAAAATAATAGTGAGCTGTATTACAATGCTGAAGAATCCTTATATAAACTATATTTTCCGTTCTCGTTACTACAAATAAGCTTCTACACACCAAATACATATTTTCACCCTGCTTTTCACACAGTTTTAATTTATACTGCAGGCGAAAGTGAAAACAGAGTTGGTGGAAGAAAAGAGGTTTCTAAGTATGAAACATAGATTTTAAAAACTGTACTTCAAGAACTTAACCTCTTAAAGACTGCAAAATACTGATTATACTGTTGTGATTTTTACCTCTGTGTTTGTCCAAAATATTGCAAGAAAACAAATGAATAAGGGAAGTATTCAAAGCCAGTGTGTTTACATAAACACTGCACTTGTTTTTGTACACAAAGTGTTATTTAACTTTCCACAAGTCAAAAATACAGACGTTTTTTGCTATCAAGTAAAAAAATAAGTCATGTTTAATACATACACACATCAAGTGCTTCAGTTAAACATTCATATAGCTGTGAAACGAATATACACAGTCGGTAGAAAGGATAAGTTTACTGCAAGTCTGTTTCAAACATTAATGCTCTTTTCTAACACCCAATTTCATTGGACCACTAGTTCCCTGTCGAGCAGCTTTTCTTGCTTGAAATTCTTTTAGTTTCTGTTGTCGTCTTTCCTCTCGTTTTTTCCTTACTTCTTCAGTCTTATTCTGTGTTTTATCTGTGAATTCACGGTCACTTTTATCAGTTTTACAGCCGTACAGATACACATCCAGAGAAAAACAACGTGTATGGAAAACTCTGGTGATACTCTACACAAATGGCATTTAAAAAATTTTAAAACAAGTAAACTAAATTTTATCAATGTACTCCACCTTCTCTCCCCAAACTCAAAATATTTTACAGAAACTTGTACTCATTAACCATTTTTATCCAGTTTAGTTGCATATTAAATCTATTCAATCTCTAGCTTTGCTCTTGGCTTAATGGTTTCTAAGTTATGCATATAAAAAACAAAATGTAATTCCTGTATGAAACAGAGCTTACAACTCCTCCATATTTTGTTCATTGAACAAACTTACTCATCCATTCATTGCTCTACAGGACCTCTTTTCCCTTTTATAAGTTGTTTAAAGAGGCCTTACTCTTCCATACTGGGATCATCTTTAACCTTTCCTAAACTGTTGAAATAGATTTTCCATTAAATTTTCTATGGTGATGTGTTCTGGTTAATGCAACTACAATGACCTTTGTTTTGCCATGGACTTTATGAATTAACATCAAGGACTGACTTTTTAAAACCCCAGATTCTAACTATGTGTATGTAATGTAAACTAGATATATACTTCTAAAAGTCAAGAATGCACAAATCATCTACAATAGCTACAGAACCTCAAAACACGTGTACAGAACATATTTACTTATTACATAGAAAACCAGGCCCCTTAACCCTTTCAAGTGTCATAGAAACAGACTATTGCTTTCATATAAAGCTCAACTACAATGATTCCTGCCATGCCCTGAAAAGAACCATTTGTTGGAATATTTGTTTTTATCATACTTTTTTCTGGTCTTATCATCCATTCAACCTCACCAGAAACTGTCTTCTCTGCTTCACACCTCGTTCATCAAAATCTTACATCGTGACACCTAAAATTACCCTTCCTCAATAGGTAATATGCTCTAATTAAACAACAATTTCCTCATGCAGGGCAGAGGAAGATAAATCTATGTTTAAGCACCCTAGATATTTACTTCTTGGCAATTGAAATTTCAATGCCAATTGTCAACTAATCTCCATCTAAATTCCTCTCAGTTTTCATCTGTTTAATAATTTGTATAAAGGTCAACTGGGCTTCCTATCCCTTTCATGTGTTGTTCAAACAGATACCCTAACTTTTACCTGGTCTTCTTTAATCTTTATAAATCTACAGTGCAATTACACAAAATTCATTCCATACTTATTGAGCTTTTAGACTTAACCTTCTAACTGTACTACACTGCATTCATCCATATTTTCTTCTCCACTAAATAGGTACAAATTGAATATGATTTTCAGGACCTAAGTAAGCATAGTTTTGATAACAGTTCAATTACCTTGGAACTGATCATTCCAGTCACCCCATTTGTCATCCACTGACTTTGTAACCATCTGGTTTTCTATTCTACTACTCTGGTGTTCTGATGATTTCTTTGTTTCCTGAATAAATATACATAGCGATGACATAAATAAATACAGGATATTTTTATCAATCATTTCCAAAGACGATACCACAGACATGAAAGAGTACAATAAAACTATTGATTCTTATGAACAGGTGTACATTACAAATGGCAGAGTAAGGCTACTAGAAAAGCTGCAACTTTTTTTTTAATAAATAGGAAGTACAACAGAAAAAAAAATCTTAACTGTTTTATCCTTTAATTCATTAATTTATCCTGTGATTAACATTAGATATTAAGATTTTTACATAAAAATTATGATAAATAACTTGGAAAAATTAAATGATACAATCATTTCAAACTGCAAATGTTCACACTATTGTTTTGAATGCGTAGGCCTATCAATCCAGATATTTGCAAGCAAGTTTCTAGAGCACTGGCCATCTTTCAGTGATAAACCACTCACTAAAATGACTGATAATTCTCTGGCTTGAAGAATTTAGATTTTATTTGTTTAAATCAGAACATGATTCAAAACCAGGACTAACATACACTGTCATAATATGTAGTTTTGTTTTGGATTACTGAATGTTTTACTATTGGAGGAAAAGTTTATTTCTTAAATTTGCAATAGTTTGACAGATTTTAGCTACTATAAAGAAAATAAGCATTCTGTTTTACATTATCTGAAAAATGAAGAATGTTACTGTATGGGCAGGATGTGACAAAGTTGATGCTCAAGGATTAACTTGAATAGTTACTTCTGATTTTATGAATTCACCAAAAATATTTAAGTAAAACAAAAACCTTAAGTCAGTTTTTTTGTTTACCTAGCTTGGTAAGTATGCTTGTCTTATATCACTTGTGTATTAAAATGTGTTTATGTTGAAGACTACTATTATGACATATCATGGCATTTTCCATGGTGTTGTGTTCTGTTTAATGCAACTACAATGGCTTTTGTTTTGCCACGGACTTTATGACTTAACATTAAAGACTGACTTTTTAAAACTCCTAAAGATTCTAACTATGTATAATGTTATGCAAACTAGATATATGTTTCTAAAAGTCAAGAATGCACAAGTCATCTACAACAGCTACAGAACCTCAAAACGCATGTACAAAACACATTCACTTGTTACAGAACTCCAAAAGACGTGATTATGTACAGGACACATTCGCTAGCTACAGAACTCCAAAAGACGTTATTATGTACAGGACATATTCACTAGCTACAGAACTCCAAAAGACGTTATTATGTACAGGACACGTTCACTAGCTACAGAACTACAAAAGACGTGATTATGTACAGGACACGTTCACTAGCTAGAGAACTATAAAAGACGTGATTATGTACAAGACATGTTCGCTAGCTACAGAACTACAAAAGACGTGATTATGTACAGGACACGTTCACTAGCTAGAGAACTACAAAAGACGTGATTATGTAAAGGACACATTCACTAGCTAGAGAACTATAAAAGACGTGATTATGTACAGGACATGTTCGCTAGCTACAGAACTACAAAAGACGTGATTATGTACAGGACACATTCACTAGCTACAGAACTACAAACAACGTGATTATGTACAGGACACATTCACTTGCTACAGAACTACAAAAGACGTGATTTTGTACATGACACATTCACCAGTGACGAAACTACAAAAGATGTGATTATACTGAATTATTGGAAAGTAATAATGATTGCCAGTTATTAATCTTGCTTTTTATTTAAAGGCATAAATATTTTTTTTCTGAAATCATACTGTAAAATGTCTTTTGGGTCTTTTAAATGCAAAAAAATTATGGTTCAAGGTTTTTATGCATCAAATATGTTTTATTTATATTTTAGTCATGCTGGTCACACAAGTCAATACATGTGAAAGTGCAATATCCTTTGGAAGTGGTACTTTAGGCATTTCTAGAATGCTTAACTCACCATTTTGGAAGAAACTCCAAGAGAGGAGAAAACATCATCTGATACTGAAGATGGTTGGGTCTTCCAGTTGTAGGAACTAGCTGGTTTTAACTTAGGGTCTGCTGGAATAAAATCTTCATGCAAACCCTCACTCCAATCCCCTCTACTTGAAGAAACCTAAACAAATAAGTTAATTAAAATACAATAACATAGATTAATTTCATTAAAAAATTATACCTGTACCATGTAAGGAAATTTTAAGCCTGAAGCACAGAAATTTTAAAACAGTACCAGAATGAAATATTTAAGCCTACAATTGAGTAGTGTGAAATTAGTACAGCAAATGGAAGGATACATCTCTGACAGTGGTTTTAAAATAGTGTAAGAGAGGTAGGTTAGGCCTTATGATAAAGTAATTTAAAAACAGAACTAGGCCTATGATAAAGTAGTTTGAAAACAGTACTGCAACTTGGCGAGACAACACTATTTCCTGAAATTTTACTTTTAATAACTGGATAAAAATTGATATCTTTAACAATATCCTGTTTATTGGTCTCTCTATGGAAGTGATATCAGAATGATTAATCAGATATAACATTTCTATCCATTACAGGATATTTCACACAAAAATAAATAACATATTCCAAAAGTGTCAATACAAAGAGCACAACAGTGCAGATATTTAATTTCCCACACAGCACTGAGTTTATTTACCTTATAGCAAAAGCTTTTAGTCCTCCTAATATTTATCAACTGGAGTTCACGTTATGTTCTTTATATTTTCATAACAAAGCATCAAACCACAGCTCAGTGTGGGGTTCTATATGGACTTCTTAAAGCTAACAGGGAGTTTCAGTTAGATCAATTGTTTTGTATGAACCTGTCATCAGCCATTAGCAAGTTTCATCTCGTTTTTGAAATATTTTGTATAAAATGCATATTCTGTTAAGAATATGTTTGAATAAATCATTAACTTAAAAGAGTTTGATGATGATAGGTTTATGGTACTGAACCTCTTTTTTTCAAATTTACCTCTAAATAAAACGATTGATTGACCTATGTTTCAACCTTGTGTTTATTGAAAATAAAGTTGTATACAGTATGACTAATGATGTTTTCAAAACACATTGTGTGACCAAATAAACCTATATTATGTTACTGGTAAAATTTATGAATAAACTGATGGAGCAGCTACAGGCTCTAATCTTGCTTCTGACCTTCTTAACATTTTCCCATGCTTTCAAAAAAATGTTTTATTACATTCCTCTCCTGAACATGTTAAGCCTGAGTATTACAAGAGAAAAACTCGTGACACTTTTTCGATATTTAACATGTCAAGTCACTTAACAAATTCCACCTTTTTTAAAAATTTTGTCATTGAAAATATAAAAAAGACAAAGTCTTAGATGTTTATGTTTTAAAACCAGGGTATACTAGCCAATAAAGTGTATCGTAAGTCTAATTTCACTGGATGTCACTCACATTTCAAAACTTCATTCCTACAATCTTTAACCTCATTGTAATGGGTTCATGTATTTACATGACGATAACCACATAATCATAATGGTATATGCACAATGATTCTGAAAGTACATAAAGAATCACAAAATTTGGCAAGCTTTTAGTAAACTTTAAATGTATTCTGTAGACAAAAAACAGAATTTTTAAATTAAGTATTTTTACTAAAATTCTGTTCAGAATTTTATGGTGTTAGAGTGCTGACTGTTGTGACTGTAAAGTGATTTTCATATTAAGATTTAAAACATTTTCTTCATATGACATATGAAATATTCAAATTTCCTTTGCATATCCCTGAAATAAATATCAAATGTTTTTTTAGAAACATTTTATATCTGTTATTTTCTATAACCTAACTCTGTATAAGGTTGGTCAATTTGACAGACTTTGTAATCACAATAAAAGGAAATAATTCTTAGTTATCCTTTCCTTTGTTCTGTAAAAACTGTAACAGGAAACCACAATTGTTTATGCTAAATAGCTTAAAGCTTGTATCATTATAAATCTATTTATATTTAATTTCATTGTTTTATTGCCGTTTGAACCATGTCTCATTAATGATCCTGCCACACTAGTTGTAAATCATTCAGCTCACATGTGTAGCTCACATTACCCTACCAAACTATGTAAGTATACATTAATTGCAAGTATATCTAACCCAACGAGTCTTACTTTCTCATTTTAGGTACTTTTATAATAAAAAATAAATATTGATGAAAAACAAAAATATAGTGCTTAACTGCACTTTTTTCTTGTTGACTATCAACTAAAATGAATCCTACTTTTATACTAATGATACTACAACACTAAGTAATCTGTTAAATAATACACTAAGAACACAGAATAACAGAACATGAAAATGCAAACTGTTCTATAACTATCATAATTTTTCTAGCTTTCTAACTATGAGATAAAACCTCTAAATAGTCAGCTGAGCTCACTTGTGTTTCCCAAGGGAATAAAGTTTGAGTTATAAGCAAATTAGACAATTCTCTATACAGAAAAAAATATCATATGTCATTTGATAGAATAAAACTCTGACAGTTTGTAAAAGAGAGGATGTGACAGGTAGGCATAACAGGATGGGTCTGATTTTCTAGTTTATGGCTCTGAAACCAAATAGTATTGAAGGCTACAAAAATTATTCTTTACCTGAGTATTAGAACTTTATCATAATGAATAATTTACATCAAATTCTGTACCTCTCAGAGAGCTGGTAAATACATTAGAGATGAGGGAAGACAGAGCAAACTTAAATATTAAAATTTTATCTATCAACTACATTTTGATGCCAAATTTATTCTAATACAATGATAATAAATTGGCTTAATCAAGTTTTGAATGTAACTCTGTAAAAGGTTGTGACGTGCACTTTGACTTATCCAATGCAAGAGGGTTAAAGAAAATCTGATCAAAATTATGCTATACAAAAAGTGTTTAAAACATCAGTAAACCAAAAGCGTTTTGAAGCAGAAGTTGGGAACATTAAGCAACTGCTTGGAATAAATTGTTTTCCAATGTCATTTCTAAACAGAAAACTGAAAAACCTAATACCTCATCTGTGGTAAAATGTCCAAAAATGTCATCAGTCAAATTCTACTTTGGTACAATTTCATACTGGATTAAGAAAATTATTAAATAGTACATCCAGTAGTTCAAGTAAAATATACCTTTCAAACATAGCCCAAGTTAAAAGGAATCTTCAACTCTGAAGACAAACAACATCAGCTGGAAAAGCTCACAAGCAGAATACAAATTTGCATACCTAAGATGAGCCAGGGTTATAATGGACCAAACACTAGGAAGTTCTGTTATTGAATAAAAGAACACTGTAATGCTGAAACCCACACCATCAGTAGTGTCATCAACTATCATCAAAACCACTGTACTCACCTCCAGTGTTTCCTGCATCATCCTCCATTCTTAGGAGGAATTCCAATTTAGAAAACTTGAATATCTTGCTATTAAATTAAGATAACCTGCTCTTAACTGAAAGAGTAAATTGTCACTATATATTCAACTGTGAAAATATAAAGAAAGAACAAAAGGTATACTAAACAGATTTTATGTAATTTACAATCGAAAGCCATTATACATACATGTTTGACACAAGCTATTAAGGAACAAGATATCATCAGAAATTCTGCAATGTAAATTTTTGGTCATTTTTATTTCATTTTTCTCTTTAACCCTTTATCATCCATGGAAAAGTTGTTTTTTTTTATTACTGTAATTGGTGTAAATGTACAGATGGAGATGGTGTCTAGCATGTGTAACTGTATGGGTGGAAATGATAAAGATGTTAAACAAATTACTCCATACATATTCAGTTTAACATTTAAGTTCAAGAAGCTAAATAAAAGAAATTATTAAGGCAAATCATTTTAAATTAAGCAATACAATGAGTCAAACTTTGCAGTAGGTTTTGTAAGAGGTGGGACCTGCTTGACAAACCTACATTACACAAGTTTTACACAATCAGGAAAACACTCCATAAATTTGTCCAATGTACTGAATGTTTATTTCCCATCAAGTTCAGCTTGGAGGGCAGTTTTGTATTCAAAATAAAACTTACTATTTTATTGCTTTCTGCTCTTTCAGGATCAATTTCAAAGCTTTCCCAATCCTCATTCACATCCCATCCCTCTAGTTTTGAAGATGGAGTAGGCACAGCTGTGGTTAATGAAGTAACAGAAGAGTCCTTGTAGGGGGAAAAAAACAAAATTAAAACATAAGTTTCTATCTTTGATCACAACACAAATTCCAAGCATTTGTCACTCACTAAATGTTTTAAAGTATGATACTAGCCTCTATGTCCCCCCAATCATTCCACTCTTCTTCATAATCTGAGCCAGAATCCTGATGATCATCTTTAATAGTGGCTGCAGCAGCATGAGAATGATCAGACACCACAGAATGACTAGAATCTGAAGACGCTAGAAACACAAAAGACAGATGTTAAAAACACAACAGTAAAATGTAAATAAAACCAACGTAAAGTGGTTTGAAAACACAAAAAATTGGAGGATGAAAGTGGTGCGAGGAAACAATAGACAAGCAATGACAGTGGTGCGAGGAAACAATAGACAAGCAACGACAGTGGTGCGAGGAAACAATAGACAAGCAACAACAGTGGTGCGAGGAAACAATAGACAAGCAACGACAGTGGTGCGAGGAAACAATAGACAAACAACGACAGTGGTGCGAGGAAACAATAGACAAGCAACGACAGTGGTGCGAGGAAACAATAGACAAGCAACGACAGTGGTGCGAGGAAACAATAGACAGACAACGACAGTGGGGCGAGGAAACAATAGATAGACAACGACAGTGGTGCAAGGAAACAACAGACAGACATGACAGTGGTGTTAAGGAAACAACAGACAGACATGACAGTGGTGCGTGGAAACAACAGACAAGCAACGACAGTGGTGCGAGGAAACAACAGACAAGCAACGACAGTGGTGCGAGGAAACAACAGACAAGCAACGACAGTGGTGCGAGGAAACAACAGACAAGCAACGACAGTGGTGCGAGGAAACAATAGACAAGCAACGACAGTGGTGCGAGGAAACAACAGACAATGACAGTGGTGTGTGGAAACAATGGATGGATCATGACAGTGGTGCGAGGAAACAATAGACAAACAACAACAGTGGTGCAAGGAAACAACAGACAGACATGACAGTGGTGCAAGGAAACAACAGACAGACATGACAGTGGCGCGTGGAAACAACAGACAGACATGACAGTGGCGAGTGGAAACAACAGACAGACATGACAGTGGCGCGTGGAAACAACAGACAGACATGACAGTGGCGCGTGGAAACAACAGACAGACATGACAGTGGCGCGTGGAAACAACAAACAGACATGACAGTGGTGCATGGAAACAACAGACAGACATGACAGTGGTGTGTGGAAACAACAGATGGATCATGACGGTGTGTGGAAACAATAGATGGATCATGACGGTGTGTGGAAACAGTCGCTGGACAATGACAGAGGTATGTGGAAACAACAAATTGAGATTGGTAAGTATGTGTATTTTTCTTATAGTAAAGCCATACAAGGATATCTTCTGTATACATAAAGGAGAATCAAACCCTAATTTTAACACTAAATCTGAAGACTTACAACTGTCCCACTAGGGGACAACTGATAAATATTGGAATAGAAAACAACAAACAGTACTTAATGCTGTTTAGAACAAGAGATGGAAAATAATAAGTGTAGAAAGAGAACATAACACTTACACAATGACAAAAATTGAGAAATAAACAATGTAAAATGCAAACAAGGAATTTTTAAATGTGATCATCACTAATCAAACTTATAGAAAAAAAATATAAAGTAGCATCATAGTCTCACGTTTTGGTAACTGAGAACTGGCTTGAGTAGTAGCAGGTTTAGAAGGAGACTGTTGACTGGACTTGTAAAACTTAGCTGTTAAGGAAGAAACTGCCCAACCTGCCCAGCTGGCTGCTGTACTAGTAGAAGATCCAGAGCCAACAGCATTAACATCAGCCTCTAAGTAATACAGAATATAAATTATAACCATTTACAATATTTTAAAATATACTTGTACAGTTAACTACACTTAAAAACAATTCAGATGAAACTAAGCTCATACACTGCTTGTTTTGTTTGTTTGTTTGTTTTTAATTTCATGCAAAGCTACTAGAGGGCCATCTGCACTAGACGTCCCTACTTTAGGAGTGTAAGACTAGAGAAAAGGCAGCTAGTCATTACAACCAACCACCAATTTTTGGGCTACTCTTTTACCAACAAATAGTGGGATTGACCGTCACATTATAACGCCCCCACAGCTGAGAAAGCTAGCATGTTTGATGTGACGGGGATTACGGATTACAAGTTGAGTGCCCTAATCACCTGGTCATATCGGGCCCATACACTACAGTAGCCACAAAATGTGTCCATGTGTGTATATGTTGAGATCAAGGTTTGCTAATGAGTAATGAACTAAACATTTCTGTTGTAAATAATACATTTAGAAAAATCATTTTCGGTGCAATTTGGTATTTCTCAGAAGATTAGTGTATGGAATAACATACACAAGTGCTCACTGTTTTTAAGAACATGTATGAAAAATATCAATTTTTCAGTTTAGAGTCAATATGAAAATGTTTCAGATATTTAAAGAAATTAAAATTGGTCAATCTATACTTCTTTGATTAACAACAGTATTTAACATTTTTTTATTTTAATAAATATTAAGTGCTCTCAACACATTACTTACAAAATTCCTAAGCTTCTATTTTTTTTCTTATAAATATCTTGGTAAAAAAAAACAAATGCAGATATTCACATTTCTCGTTTCAAATACACAAAATCTCAATTTAATTCAGGAAACACATTTATTGTATGCATGAAAAGTGTAGATCTTACTTTTATATCTAATGCTCATATTAATATAAAACTACAGAAGTGGTCCATCCAGATCCACATTCCAGCATGAACCACATCTTTAAATTTTCAGTTGCAAATTCCTTTTCATTTTGCATTGAATAACTTCAACTTCCCATTTCAGTAAAAAATAGTGTTTTCAAGTTTACTCTATAAATGTTAAATTATAGAGGTGGCTTTAAATCACTGAATTTGTTTGTTATTAGGATTAATCAAAAATCAAAAGAACTTAGATTTAAACTCACTAAATACTTTAAAAGACTATTACTTTTCATTGATATATTTAAAACCTGAAGAAAAATCTACCTTTTGAAAGTGCTCAACTATATATATAAACTATACATATATTATAACCACAGTTTTTTAAAAGCCAAAACAAAACACATTAAAATTAAAAAATTAAACAAAATACACTGCATTTTTAAAAAAAGATCCTAGGGTACAGCTACAATGTTTTGGCTTTTAAAAATGTATGGTTATAATATAATTAATCAGAGGTTGGCATTTGCTATTTCCAATACAGGCCTTTTTCATGATTATGTTTACTTATTTAACTTCATTTAAATGTATTTATTTAATTTCACTATATATATATGAAAGTGGTTCTTCAAAATAGAAGTTAGTAAAGTAATGCTCCTAACCCTCAACATTTTTTGTATGTATGAAAAACCCTTGTGGTGAAATTTTAAGTCATTTGGACTAAATTTAGGGCTGCAAACAGTTTGTAAATTCACACATGTGGCTTGCATAAATGTTTGGAGTTGATTATTTATTCTCCACTGCTATATTTATGATTTTGACCATTCTCTAGTTGACCTTGCTATGTACTGCACATTTTGAAGTTTTTAATTTTGTATAGTTCAGTTATAATCTGATGCAAGCAGACCTGTGGGATAAATTTATTTATTCAATTAGTATTAGCATTTATTTATTATTTACAGTAATTTTTTTCATTAAATTCTAATCAATTTCACATACTTTTTTTCAGAATAATTTTTACCTATCCATGATTGGTCACGACAACTCGTTCTAATGATTACCTTTGCAAACCAGGTGATGGGATTGATGGAACAAAACCTCTTTCCTTCTTTATGCACCTTCACATTAAGGAGGGAAAAACAATTAGGGGAAGTGCTACAACAGTGATCAGTGGGAGTTTATTAACAGAAATTAATATGCAAATGCAGCTGATTGAAAGGAGATAGCTGATTTCATCAATGACCCAGAGCTAGTGGCTTGGGCTGAAAGGTCACTGACAGAGCAAAAGTATCTGTGTGATGACTACTACTGGAAATTCATACAGTTCTTATTGATCTTCATGGGAGCCACACCTCCACAGGGCATCCACTTTATTGCATCTGGTCCCAAGCACCATGCTAGGTGGATGTCCAAGAAAATATATTCACTCAAGTTCTTATTTTTTATGATCATTTCAAACTGACAGATGGACATGGATTGAAGTTTCTCTGTCTGCATCAGCAGCAACCAATGACCTGAATCTTCTAAAGGCTCTCCATGCCTATGCCACTGTCAACACAACTGTATTAAAAACTGTTCTAGACAAGTTCTCATCACACCTCTGGTGCTTGTCAGAGGAGCTGGTGGCCTTTACATTTTTTTTATCCATCTGTGTTCTCTTCTACAAAGAAGCTTATGACAAGGGCAACAAGGGAATTTGAAAGAACAGAAGATCCTCCTAAGTGACAGACAGCCAATCCAGCAGCTATTGAACAGTTTCAGTCCTTTGATCTTGTGACTGGAGGGTCTCTATCCTTCTTTAAAAAACTTCATCTGTCCACTGATTTCTTAGAACAGGATCCAGACATTTGGCCAGCTAGAAAGGATTATAAGGAGGCTCTCAAGGTTGTCAACAGCCTCACTGACACAAATGATCATGCAGAGCATGCAGCTGCTCTCATTGAAGAGTACAATTGTCTCCTGAGAAGAGATGAACAGCAAAACCCAGTATCTGCTTCTAGTTGTGATAGAACACTGCAGGAAGTTTCCTTATTCTAGGAAATCTATGCTTATCAGGCAACAATGAATGGCTGGCAACCATGATACCTCACCTCTCAGTGGCTAATACTCCCTCTTTAGGGAGGAGGACCCAAGTGCTTGTGTTTTTAGGCCACCTAAAGTTCTCCTTTTTATTATTATGAAAGTATCCTGAATCGAAATATTCATCAAAACTTTAAAGTCACAGCACAACCCCTAAAACTTGATGTATTCAAAAAATATTTCATGTGCAGAAGTTTTAGTTCAACAACAAAAAAATTAAAGGTTAGGAGTAAAAACAATTTAACAGTCCTACGAAAAGTGGGGCCTAATAGGCCCCAGAGCAACTTGAAAGGTTATTAATATTAGGCTAATAATTTTGTATTTAAATGAAGTTGCCATTTAAATCCATTAATGAATGGATTAACGAGATTCCCATTGTCCCTATCTACTATCTAGCGAAACCATAGCCAGGGGAACAGGCTTGAAGAAATCAGGACTAGAAACGTCTTTTCGTAGGAGTGTTAAAAACAATTTGCTTCATGAAGCTAAGAACCACCTTAATATATATAAACACACAATAAACAAAAACAATGCCAAACAAAAATCAAAGCCCAAAGACAAATCAAAAGAATCTCCTGGGTACAGGCTATATGGGATGTAAAATATACCCTAGATTTTATAGGTGACTGAGAAAATAAGACCCACACTGTGGTGGGAATACCTGTTCTTTCAGCCTTAACCTCCATTTGCCAATCTCACATGAAGAATTTCATACAAATAAATAATAATAATCAAAAGAAATAGAAATTAGGAGAGTAAGATGTGAGTGCTCAAGCCCACAACATCCCACATCTATATTAACTCTCCACTGCCTACAGACAGTTGTGGGAAGGTGACTGTTCTCCAAAGTAAACTAAGCTTCTAAAATATGGGAGCAAGATAAAAATTACCTCCTGAAACTGGCATTCCAGCCCCCATTATAGTAGTAAAGCACTAATTAATAGAATAGTAGACAAATTATACTAATATAGAATCCCAACCAGTTACTACTAAGTATAACTCCTACACACCACTTATTAAGCCCACTGTAACTACTAATTTTCAGACTCTACACAAGTCTTTGTGTGTGATAAGGTGTTCATACACAAAAAAGTAGAGGAAAATTGTTTAAATGACCTAATTAAAATGTTTCAGTAAATTCTTCTTAATTTTTACTTCTTTATATTTATTTAATACACTCTTATATTTATCACAGAATATTTTGTATAGTTTCTTTATTACATCTATTAAATATTAATTTTTGTATTAATATTTCAACATTAACAATAAAATATTGTAATTTATTACAAATTTTACAAAATCTGAACAAGTATGAAGTTACAACAGAACAGTATGGTACATTGCTATTAAAAGAGGGGAAACCATATAATGGAAAAGCAAAATATTTTATCAAAAATTTTTTTAGATTGATATCATTATCAATTATTTTAATTTCTAAATCTAAATAATGTGCTTCTACATCAGATATTGAAGTACTTTCAGTTTCTAAACCTACCATATAAATACTGTTAATAACATTATCTCATGATTATTGACACTAAATCATCTATTCATCTAAGTTAAAGCAAAAGTGTACAGGTTATAAAATTCTAAATAAACCTATTTTCATAAATATAAAGATACATATTTCCAATACAAGTAGAATAGTTAGCTCCCACTGGAACTCCTATTACTTGTTTAAATAGCTGGTCATTGGACAAAATAATATAATTATTATAAATGCAAAAACTTGAGTATCTTTTATGTTTCTGAAAGTAAATTTCCTTTCTTCCACTTCCATGAAAGAATAATAGAACTGTTCTGTTAATGAATTTATAACAAGAACTATTTTATAAATAAGAATTGTGGTGTACAATGTGGTGAAATCAAATGTTTGAATATTATTTACTTGTTCGCAATTTTCTTTGATATTCTAAAATGGGTTATTTTTTATCACCCAAATGTGTGTCTCTTATCACTGACACTTACATTTTCAATGTTATCAAATAACATATTAAGAAGTTTATTTAATAAAATGGCTGGTTGGTTGACAAGTGTTTTTATTGAACTGGAAATATATGTAAATTTAATCAGAAATGTATGGAGTTTAGCTTCAAATTGATTAATAATTTTAAATGTTTTTGTACTATTTTAGTTAATCATAATTAATCTATGAAACTTTTTTTTTAGAAATAAAGTCAAATTTTGTTCATGGGAACTATATTATACTGTTCTTGAATCTTATTTTTAACTGATTAAACTAAAAATCTATATGACACTTCTAATTTTATACTGCATAATTTAATTTTTTACTTGACTATTCATATATATAACTTTTTAATTTAGTGTATTCTACATATTCTTACTTGCTTATTTAAAAATGTAGTGGGAAAGTGTGAGAACTTGCTAGCTGAACATTTTTCAAATATTTTAAACTGTAGGTTTACCTTTCTTATCAATACACTATTTTAATCATCTCAGAGGAGTCAATAAATGAATATGCACTCAACTACCTCCTAACACTAGGATTCAGACATACCCATTTGTTCAGCTAGACTAGGGTCCTCCGAAACTTTCTCCAGTTTACTCAGGAAACCTTTTGCCGCTTTAAATGCCTGGAGGAAAATAAATACAAAGAATAATAATATTACAAATAACTGAGTGCAATCCTTATAAAAATTAGACTTAATTTAAATCACATAATCATAAAAAAACCTTACAGTGTTACCTAAAACTGTTCTGTGGTAAAAAAGTCTAAAATAGTTTCTCAGTTTTTAGAAATTATGAACAAATTTTTAATACTTTATGATGGATGTGATATCTGATGAAAATTTTACAAACAACATGACCAATTTTCTTTAATTTCTTTAGAAACTTGCAGCATGGATAACTTCTAATTTTAAACAGTCATTATGTTCCTTATTTTTAGCTCAGAAACTTGCAGCAAGATTGATACATATCTGATCTATAGCTTAGAAACTGTAATATGATAACTTCTGACTGTTCAGAGTAGCTACACACCTGATCTCTTACAGATTTATCAGGATCAACTGTTAAAGCACAAAGAGCTGGTAAAATTCTTGTGGCACAGTCTCGTAGGGTGTAATAACTCTGTGTAGCAGAAAGTGCAAGAATTCCTGCTGTCCGAGCAGGAGGGAAAGGATCACGCATCGCACGGGAGAATGCAGGTATCAAAACTTTTTGTCTCGTCTGAAAACGACAAAATATTTCACAACTCAGAGAGTCCAACTATTCTAAACAATAAAAAATAGTTACTACAGTCTTACTTCGAAATAGATTCAGAAAACTTCATTATACCATATTTAAAATTTTTATCCTTTCTTCAACACATTTCAAAGCTGTTTTAGCTTTCTATTGCAATTTCATTCAAATGTGGAAAAAAGTAGCCTAAATTTAAAACAACAAATTTTATTGTTAAAGGTTTAAACAAATTAATATTTAAAGCAATTACAATGTTTATATTACATATCTTAAAAATTCGTTCTTGATTATATCTATGTAAATGTTGCATTTCTAAAACCTACATGTCACACAATATGTCTTTCATGACATGTTAACATGATGATGAAAATCTTTATAGTTTACACTTTAAAAAAAAAAAAATTTGAGAGCCAACTAGTTCTGGGCCTAAAATTTCATGAGCAACTTCATAAGAAATTAAAAGCACTTTTAAATTTTGTTACAAAAGAATATATTTCACTACATATACTTTAAAGCTTGCTTTATTTCAACCATCTTATGGACTGGCTAAAATCTTCATGTCAACCAGCAATGTTCCACTAACCACTGTATTGGATAATATTATTTTCTTATGGTTCGACTGCAGTGTCAAAAAAGATTTATTGACAATTTATTAAGTATTATTTCTTGATTATCTCTAAATCTGGTGATATGACAATTTCTAAAATCTCTATCAAATAATACTCTTTTGATTGTATCTAAATAACAGCAAAAATTCCTCAAACCTGCCATAAAATTTCTATAGCTATACCATAATTCTTTTTAAAACAACAAAAGATATTCACAAAAACAAACTTAAGAAATAAACTTTACCTGTGGATGCAAATAACTTGCTATTTTTCCCAAACAAACTGTCGTATTTGTTCGGATTCCTCCCTGTAATAATTAAAAAAATATCCATGGATACAATGTTTTAGTAAGTGCATTCTTAAGTTTACTTTTTAATGCTTCATGCAAATATGCATAGACTTGGTCCACTAAAGTGACCATATACTAGACAAGGAATACTGAACTACAGTTCTAAACTTATAGTGTGTATTTGCACAAAATGTACAAGTTTTACACACAAAAATTAGATGTGTTGAAAAGATATTTGTACTCAAGATAAATTGAATTGACAACGTCAGTCACATTCAAACTGACCAATTGGAATGCAAAGTTATATTTATGTGAAGAATAAAAGTACTTTTGTCCATTGTACAGCTTGCATAATGTCTAGAGCCTATGAAATGCTTATCTATAATTTGGTTTAGGATTTATATATATATATATATATTGTATCTGTTACTTACTCTCTTCTACGATAAACTGTCACTAAACAAACAATGCTGGGTAAAATTAATAGTTCATAATTCTGACACCATATATATACAAATATTGAAAAGTATATGTTAAAAGATGAGTTAGTTCCATGCTTTAACACACATCTACATAGAGGGTTAAAACCACCTTCTTCAGAATCTACTTAGAAAATGTAGTTAAAAGGGTTAAACAAAATGTTAGAAAAGACTTTAGTTATTTCAGAATTTTGCACAAAGTTACATAACAGTTATTTTACCTCAAACATTCCTACATTTGAACTAATGAACCAGTGTACAGGCACCCAGCCAACAGTGCCACCACCAACTCTTGAGCTACATTAATCAACGTTTTAGTAGAAATGCGACACAAACACTCGGATCAAAAATCCAGCATACTAACCACCAAGTGAGTCAGTCCTCTCGTCCGGTCTAAATAATTTCAACATTCACTGTCTACCAGTAGTTTCAAACAATTTCATATACAGACCGTACCATTCATTTACATATTTAACTGTTAGAAATTAAAAACTCATCTTCAAAAACACATGTATGGTAACCTTTTTTAAAATATAACTTTCCATAATTTAAAATAAACTTTTACATTTAAAAGAAATGAGAGTGACCTTGAGATTACAAAAAAAAAAAAAAGCACCAACAATATTACATGAGAAAATGAAAAATACTGATGCTAGGATTCTGAAAATCACAGTTCTGGTTTCATTTCAATGACTTCAGCTTTTAGTGAATTTGTATGTAAAAGATAATGACAAAACAGAACTTGACCATTGGACACCTGTTGAATTATAACTTAATGAACAAACGAAAAAACTGCTGACCTGATCATCTTTTGCTTGAAGTCGAGCAAAATGTTTTAGTAGTTCTTCATCCAAGTTGTGATAGTTGAGCTTTGAAGACAAATGAAGCATGCACTAAAATAGGAAAAGAAAACTCCAATTAAAACTTAAACACATCCAAACCAGAGGATATGCTTTATTCACTACTTGCACTGATTTCTTTCCCTCTAAGTTTATATTTTCCTATACTGAAAACATATTTCTGATAATACTTACCCCCTTCTCACACTTTAGCCTTATTCCAATGAAAGTTTCTCTTTAATGTCCATCTAAGCATTGGTGTGAATTATATTTTGCTTCTTCTGGTCTTTATACCCCACTACATAGCTCTTTGTAATTTTAATCTTGTGCCTCTCTCCACCTATGTCAATGCACTACACCTGTACATAAGCTCTGCGTTATTACTTCTAAACTTTTTAAAGACTGGCAAAATTATCAGACTGAACACTGTCCACTGTGGGACAATGGATGGGATTATGTGAAAATTACACATTAATTGACAAGGTGAAGAAACCGGTGAGCATACGATTCACACAGAAAACATCTCCATAGAAAAATGGGTGTAAAAACTGAGATACAATATAACACTGGTTAAGGTCACACTGGAAAAAGTACGATTTTCACTTGGATAACGTGAAATCTAAAATATGGGAGGTAAAGGCCAATGAGCCAAAGTGTTGAAACTATAACACTGTCAGAAGAAACATGCAAGGAGAGGAATCTATTTTAAAACTTATTCCTGCTACAATACCTGATACATCTGGTATTAAGGAACCCTAACTTCATAGTTACAAAATGTTGCATGCAAGCCCCCCAAATTAAGAAGCAAAGACAAACAACACCTAAGTGGACAAGCCTTCCTCCCCAACCTGAAGAACCACCGAATGCAACAAACCAAACTGAGAATTAAGAATCTGAACCTGAAAAAAATATAAATCATTCAGCCTGGGATTAAAAACATGAGTTTTAACTCCTTAACCTTAGAGACAAGTAAACACCACTGCCCCTCGAATTAGAAGGTTGTGGAACAAAAGATGTTCAACCAATGGATCAAGAACTTGACACTCCACGTGCAGAATTATGAGGAGACAAGAATCCTCTTTGATGACCATGGAAAGTAATATGATGACTAAAAAGAAAAGCCACACTCAACCCATCTGGATAGTGCAATGTCAACTCTGAACTAGAATTGCAAGGAGATTCCCGTTTAGGCTAGTTCTGTTCCCACTAAACATCTGTGAAAAATCATTTAGGGTTATGGGTGGGAGGTTATTCAGCTTTGCCCTCTTCTCTTTGAGTAGAATAGTGTTCACACATCACTGTCCACCTCTCCAATGACTGGAAACTGGGAGTGGTAAGAACTCCAATGCTTGATTATGAAGAAATGGGGGAAGAATTTGCACTGGAGAGTCATGAGGTGATAGTGCAATAGATGAATCATTTTCCCTATGTTTAAAAGCAAACCAACCATGATTTATTCAACCCGTGGGGGAGCAGAATGGGCAAAATTCCTTTATGCTTTATTCCTGATAGTCCATAAGTAGCAGTCCATTATTGTATATTATGTTTGGTGCTGAATAATTGTGCAATACCTGGAAAGCACCAAGATGATCTCATGAAATACACAATCTCAACAGAGCTTTTGTTTCCAAGAATTTTGCTTATTAGTCTACTTGTAGCTAGTGTGGATTTGAAAAAAACATATCTCACCAGACAACACTTAGCACTGAGTGGGATCCAAATTATAATGACAAGAGGGATCCTGAAAAGGAATAGAATAACACACAATAAATAAAGTACATCACCCCTCTCACAATAGATAGCTAATTGGTAGCCAAAACCCATCCAAGAAGTAAACCACTAAATCATGTAAATAGTAAGATATGAAGGTGTTAGGTTTTGCCCACATACCAGCCTGTACAATTTCATCTAGTGAGTGACAAAACCCTACTAAGTCTGCAAATGAAAAACACCTATAAATGGATAAGGTACTGTATGTGAGTAAAAATAGGTTTCTCCTTTTTAATAAGAAATCCATCTCTCAGATTCTTATAACAGCATTTGAGTGTAAAGTTCAGAAAAGTAATGAGAAGGAGCAAGAAGTCAGAGGTCCATTTTATGGTAATTGTGAAGATCATGTGAAAAGGAACTTATACTCCATCAAAAAACGTATGGGGTCAATGCAAGGTCAAATGGAAGATTACAAAGCTGAAAACCTGGTTGTAGTGCACAAAATGGAAATAATGTCATGAAGACTTTGTGACCAGAATATGAAGGTAAACAGTTGGAATATCAAATGTTTAATTCCATAGATCAGATGAAAAGAGCCACCAAAGTGACAGAATCAAGTACACTGAAAACCAAAAAGGCTGAAGGAAACAACTGATATGAAAAAGGTCAAGGATAAGTTGTCAGTTGCCATCTTTCTTGGTAGTTCAAATGGCCAGGAATAAAAACTCTCAGAGTGCAAAACATCCTATATGGCTCGAGTTCAACAGCTTGATGAGATGATCCTTAGGAAATGGAAAGCCAACTGGTATGAGAGACAATGAAGGAAATATGAAATGAATGACCAATCCTCTCCTGAGAACTTGAGTGACCCACTGATCTGTGGTGAAAGGTCTCATACTAGCACAAAATCTCCAGGTCAAAGCCCAACAGGACCTGACCCTATAAGATAGTCATCAACATTGTAAGTCTTCATTCCACCTCAGAGGAGGTTACCCTCTGGTAATGTTGGAATCACTCATGTTCCAATGGATCACAGAGCTGAGGAAGGTTTGGAAATTTAAACAAGAAACTATCCTGCAGATCTTTGTGACAGTTAAGAAGCCAGAGTAGAATGAAAAGAGTAGAGGTGGGCCACATCCACTCATAACTCCATGGAATCAAGAATATCAGCAAATATAGGCTACCTGAGAAAAGGAGTTTCTCTGATATCCCTAAGAGCCAAAGCAGGAAAGCAAATTCCCTCCACCAAGGCATCTCTCTCCAAAAGATCACAACAATAAACCAACCAAGATACCAAGGAGAGAGCAAAAGCTAACAACCTGACCAAAATAGAAGTCAATAAATAAAAAATATTATATAAAAATTCTGCAGGAGATCTCCGAGTAGCCTCAGACAACAATTGCAGAAATGATCTAAAAGCAAAACTATTGTGACAGACAAATTCTGGAAAACTGAGACTGACTAATGCAAAACCTGGCATCTTATTTATGACCCCATATAGAAAGAAGAGTATCTAATATTTGAGAATCCAAATTATGGTTCTTTAAGGAATGGAAGGCCAAGGTATGATTAATCTAATAAATGCATTGGATGAGGCAAATGATCAGAAAATATCTTCGCATGCACAGTAATGTCTGGCAAAGGCAAAAAGACCAGATAATCAGACAAATGATTATGCCTCTATAAAGAAAGAGAAAATTCCTAAGCTACAGGAGAGCTACTCAAAACACTGCAAACTTGATATACTATTTGCAAAAACAGAGAGAAAGGAGGAATATCTGTCTATGACTCAACAAAGGAAGGTGCCAAGAATATAATGTCTAAATTCTCATCAGTCTACCATTCATCCACCACAGACTCAGCCTCACAGTCCATGGGAGAAAAAATATGAGAAAGCATGTAAGACTCTACCTCTGTGTATTAGGAACTGTCTGTCCTCTGTAAAAGGCAGTCCCACCCCAGATGCCTGCAGAGTATCAAATGTTCCTCCACATCTAAGACGTGAACAAATATATTCCAATTCAAAAAATGTCTCCAAATTGTTTTTGTAAGATAAATAAAATAAGCAATAAACTCAAAACCCACTAAAACAAGTCTTAAAGAAACCAAAAGAAAACCTAGTAATAATGCTGAAGAGAAACCCATAAGATAGTGAACATAATTTCTGCCACTGAGAAAAAAATGAAGAAGAAGTATTAATGTGAAATTACATATAGAAAGTATATGTATCAAATCACTATGGGCAATATCCTGGGGTATAAAGACTGGAGCAAGTGAGGTATAACTCATACCAATCCTTAGACAGGCATAGGAGAGAATTTTTTTTTGTTAGAATAACACTAAACTATGAGAGAAGGTAATTGTGTTTTGGAAATTTAATATACAAGTGAAAAAATGTTTGTGGAATGTTAATTTTACTGTGTTGAAAACGTCTACACATGTGAGACATTTTAAACAATTTTAATAACTTTTAGTGCTAATAAATTTATCTGAGTCTTTCTTAAGTCAAATTAATGTTTCCTCATGAAAATTAATGGTTAATGATTTCAAACCATGACTGAAATTAGTCTGTAAATGATGGCAAAAACACACTTAAACATTTGAAAGAAATAATAGAAAGTTTTTACTAAAACATTGATTTAAAAAACAAAGAATTAAGAGAGATAATTTCAGTGTAATACACTTTACTAACTTTGACTGTTTGCTCCCTAATGGTTGGATTAGTGTCCATGAATCCCTGGATGATTTGGGGGAAAATCTGATCATTGATAAGACAAGGTTGAAGATGATGTACAAACTGGTCCATCTGTTAAGAAAGATAAATAAAGTTACAGAGTTAAAAGGTGTTTTGGAATAATTATTCAAACATTATGTTGTAAATATTTAAAAACCTACCTGTATGGCATATGTATACTGGCAAGAATACAAGTTTAGTTTATATTTACTTACACAGAAAATAAATGTTTACTTCATTTTCTCATAACAAAATTTGTTCCAAATCTGCTCCTAATTTTTTAGGGTGGGAGGAGGGTGGGTATCAACATATATAATTTTAGATTTCAGTCCACAAGAGAAACTTTTGTTTTCTTCAAAATTAAACTAATTCCAAACAAAAAACAATTCACTATTTTTACGACTTAAATATAGTAAAAGTTTTGAAACACTGATTTTAGTACTTTTAGTTTAGTGAAATTAATTTGAGCTTGCTTGGCATTCTAAATTCTGTAACAGTTTAAGTAATCAGAAATAATTGTAATTATGTTGGTCTCAGCTAAAGTAGGGATAAAAGTTTTTTTAGTTGAGTTATTCAATTTTTATAGTTTTGACTTCTTTATTTCAAAACTTTTTGTAGCATTAAAGTTTTCTATATTACCATAGCTAGCTATGTTTCATATATATCAATCCATACTTGTCTTTATAAAATTTAAAATGTGTTTTATTGTACTTATTTATTTCCTTTGTATTAGCTATATTTTTCTGTGCCAGCAATGCCAAGTGTGGAGCACGTGTATACCTTATTCAGTTTTATTACTCATCAAAATTTCTACCAATCTGCACTGAAATCTACTTATATGCCCAAAATAGTGCATTGTCCATTATGTGTGTGTATGTCCACATCTATGTATATACAGTGAAAGTAATTACATTTCAATGAAGTTAAACAGTAAAATAAGCAAAATCATAAGAAAGGACTGTATTAAAAACAGCAAATCCAAACCTTTATCTAATTATAATTTGTTATTTTAGCTCAAAAACAAGCCGAAACAAAAATCGCTGCATCAACTGAAGAGATCCCAAGGTACAAGCTACAATGTGGGATTATAAAAGGTACCCTAGGTTTGAGGTGAATGAAGAAGTAGGACATGCATAGTAATGGGGACACACCATCTATCAGTCTTAACCTCCATACATACACACACACACACGTATCCTTTTTGGTATAACAAAGGAATCATTATGACTTCAGACAGAAGAGTTCCGTAAAAGAATAAAAGCAGTAATGCTTGTCATTTTTTCTGTACATTTGTCTGGAATATTCACTTTGATATATATTTTCCCTGAAATAGTGAAACATTCAATAACTTATTCTATAAACATAGTATATAACAACTTAGGAGGCTTTATAAGTATAATAAGCTTTAGTTTTGCTCAGCCAATACTGCAAAGTAGCCATTGCTAATATTCAGCTATTTTAAAGTGGTTTCAAACAAGCAATTTTTATAGCCACCATTTTATTTCATCGTGATCTTTACTGTTAAGTACTACTGTATTTAATGATATTAACTTTCAAAGTAAGTAAAATTTGATAATTATAATCAGAGAATACAAAACAGAATTGTCATATATTGGTGTTTTTTACAACCACTTTTAAAACATTGTATTTGGAATACCAACTGAACTTGTATTCAGTCTGTTAAAATGGATTATAAATAAACACTTAGTGATAAGCAGAATGAAAATTACATATTCACTGTAGTTTTCCTTTCTTTTATTTATATAACCAAAAAACAATGAAAACTATGTTCCACATGAGTAATACAGTAACTTCAGTGCTTAAATATTAACTATGTATATTAAAGCATCTAGAAAATACTGTAAGCTATATACTCAGTGTTTCAATCTAAGTGTTAGCTGGAGAGTACAAGGCATTAAAATCAAGAATATTAATAATAATAAAACAAACTTTCTGCAAATAATGGACTATTTGTTTGTTTTTGAATTTCATGCAAAACTACATGAGGGCTATATGTGCTAGACATCCCTAATTTAGCAGTATAAGATTAGAAGGAAGGCAGTTAGTCGTCACCACTCACCACCAACACTGGGCTTCTCTTGTAACAATGAATTGTGGGATTGATTGTCACATTATATTGCACCCATGGCTGAAAGGGCAAACATGTTTGGTGTTGCAGGGACTAGAACCCACAATCCTCAAATTACAAATTGAGTGCCCTAACCAACTGGCCATGCTGGGCCCTGCAGGATGGATGCAAGTTTAGAATAAATACAAATAGTTGATAACTAAGAGAAGTCTAATTGAGTAATTCAATAAGAGTTACAACTTTTGTTCCACCAATCAGTAAGTCAGTTGTTATCAATTGAGAAAATTTCTGTTACATTTGATTAATGTATTAGGCTTACAATAGTTTCAGAAATTATTTTGAAATGCTTGCTTGTGAACTTAGGCCTAATACTAGTGTCAGAAGTAACATAGCCTGTAAAAAATTACAGAAGGAAAACTAAGCCAGTACTGTTACATGGACTAGACTTGGTATTATTCTTAACAGATTAATGTGGAAGAACCTGTTCAATGATAAATACATTACCACAATCTTACAGCAAACCTGTGTTTATTCTTTATAATAATAACTACAGAAGCACTAGGTACAGTGCATACCTTCACAATGCAGTAAAGACTATATTTGGCTTTCAAAACATATGTCTGTATGTTCATCATTATTAATAGACAAAGATCATTTTTAGCAGGACAATGAGAAATAATATTCTACATAATCTTAAAAACTAATCACTTCTAAGGTGGATCATTATCCAAACAAAGGCTAACTTTCCATTCAGCTGTTTTCAGGACATCTTGCTAACAAACACACAAACAATTAGGAGTAAAACAACCTCTGTCCACTTTGATCACAGAAGCAATAACAGTAATTATAATGATCCAAGTTCATTGCAGTGGAAACCAGTCAAAATTCACCATATATAATATTAATACCTTTGGTTTGCATGAAACAGAAAGTCATTAACTTGTTTTTAGAAATCCTTTTCTGCAAACTGTATCCATATTTCATTGAACAAATTCTCACAGTAATATATCTATAATGTGAAAGGGAATCAAAATTTATTTTTCAATTATAACAAAAAGGTTACCATAAAAAGCTTACCAACAGCATGTTGTTTTAAGTTTATACACAGTTTTCTCCTTTGTGTATTTAATTTCAAGTATACATGTTTTCAGAACTAATTCTGAAAAAACACCAAAATGTGACATAATTCTAGGTTTATACAAATCCTTAAGTTCAATAAAAGTTAGCAGGTGATACAAAGCAAATAAAAACAGTAAATATGATATACCTGTTGCAGAAGTTTAGCTCTTGTTGCTCTATCTTTTGAAGAGAACAGTTTCACCACACATGGAACTATTTTTTTCTGATACTGTTCTGTATCTAACAACTTACCAAGCTAGTCAAAAAAATAAAAGTTAATGTGAACAATGAAAGACAAGTTCCAATAAAAAAAAACATTAAAATAAAACAAGTAAACAAAATGTCTGACACCTATTAATATACATATTTTACTTTATTATACTTGCATGGTACTTTTTATCTACTGATAATTTCTAAAAATATTTTTTGATGAATAATTATGACTATCCTTGAAAACATATTTCTAAATGTTGATAATTCATATAAACTGATATTCTTGCATTAATAAATGTTGTTTTTTTTATTTTTTTCAACTATTCAACAGTGGTTTTCATTGTTTCTCTTCAGTGGACTAGACATTTAAATTGTATTCTTTGTAAATTTCTAAATGACGAAACATTTAGAACCTGACGCTATAATGAACTTGCTTTGAAAATGATATTAGTAATGAACTGAATCCCAGATGAGACTCATAAATTTCTCTATTTTTTTTATTTTTGGAGAAGTGAGAACATTAAACTACTGATATTTATAAATGTCAAAAGCATCACATTTACATTCATTTGATTTACCAGTGGATACAAAAACATTTCTCCATTTTGAAAAAACAATACAAACACATACTGTTATTTTGGAACTCATATTTAATTTTTTTAAGAAAAATAGTTTAATAATAAATATTAACAACATGGTAATGGAAAGGTTTTCTTTAATAAAGAGCTCATAACCTTCAGTTCTGGAATTAGGAATTTTAAAGTTGTCTATAATATTTATTACAAAAATTTGTTTTCTGTCTGCTAAATCAGTTTCAACTATTTTTTTTTTATAAATTATCAGTTAACTGTTAATCTAGATACAAGTTTTTATTTTTTTAAGATTGAGGATCCTTCTTCAAGGTAACTGTTTTAAGACATTTCTCTAAATCTTAAAGTATGGAAATACAAAAAAGAAACGCACAAAAGAAGTGGCAATACATTTTTAAGTTTTTGTCCCTATTTAATATACCACATAAATGCATGTTTAGACTGACAGTACCAGATTTCCATTTCTCATTTGATAAGTCTTATTACTGACTGGCATCAGGGTGTGCTGAAGTAAAAAAACATATGTATCTAAAGTTAATATATACTAAGATTTATCTTCATGTATATATCTGTACCTTAAACATTGGAGACAGAACAGCAGATCCTGCATCACCAAACTCAAAAGCATTTACAAGTTGTGGAAGAATATTGTATTTACATATGTTTTGTGGGAACGAATCTAGTAAAGGGGTTAAGTTTGCAAAGAATCGACTCTTCTCATGGCTGTCCTTGATCTGTAACAAAGTAAAAGTACTGATGTTTTATATGAATAAACAATGATATACATTCAATTTCAAGTTATGTTGTATAAGAGTTAATTCAACAATAAAAAACACACATACTCCACAAGATTTTTTTGTAAAATATCCATGACAAATAACGTAAAAATATAGAGTACAAATTTGTCCTTTGATGTACAGGTATCATTAATCAAGAAACTGTTTAAACATATGTACTTTTTTTACAATCAGGAATTACTAACAACTAAATTCTTTAAATATGGTTACTTTTTTACAATTAGGTATTTTTAACACGTATCTTTTTACAGTTATGATGATTATACAGAACTGTTTACCTAAATTGTGTTAAAATATTGTTAATTTGCTCACAGTTGTTGCTTTGAATGCCAGCATTATATCATACTATTTGATCTATATAATATTGTTCAACAGTGTCAAAGAAATAGCAAACATTATGGAAACATTTGCTTTTCATAATATCCCAGTCAGCTCATAACTGCAATTTTCAGCTATTTCAGTTCTCATCAGCATAGCTGATCTGAATTGTAACTGCCATGAAGAAATATAATTTGTGCTTATATTCCTGGGTGGTTATTTGTTGTTAAGCGCCAAACTACACAAAGGGTTATCTGTGCTCTGCCTACCACGGGTATGAAAATCCAATTTCAACTAGTGAAGGTCCACAGGACAAACTGCTGTGCCACTAGGAAGAATTTATGAAAGACATACCTTATTTGATATCTTATATGAATATAAAGCTACATTTTTATTATCAACCTAAAACTTGTCACAGTTCATAACTGTTCTAAAGCAGTTTCCCCAGTATTGTAGGTATCTATATACCATGTGATGATTCTCTTTATGACACTATAAGAATTTGTATATATTTAAATGTACGTGTTAAGGACTAGCAAAGCAAAAAGTAACTTTGGCAATACCATTTTCCTTTTTTAAAATACGATGTTTGTCTAAAGATTTTTTTAAAAGTTTGACAAGTTATAACAAATACACTTGCACATCCTAATAACACCTGAAAGAAATAATGAAATTACAAATAAACATTTGAAACAAATGCACTTGTACTTTATAATGTAATTATGTGGTTACTTAAAAATGAAAACAAAAACTAAATTTCTTATCTAAAACTCATATAATTTCACACACAAATACTTTCAAAATTCAAAAATAAAAAAGAACTGAAAGAAATATTTACAGAAACTATAAAAAACTTAGACCTGTATATTTACTTTACTTTTAAGACAATTTTTTTCACAGTTGTTTTCTAACCATGTTTTATTAATAAATGAGTAAACCACTTGCTGTGGCATCAAAGCAAGGTTTCAACTCAGACCTGTACAAAAACGAAAAGAAACAATCAAAAATCAAGAATTGGATAATATATTCTCAAGTGATAATTAGGTCAAACAAATTAACAAGTTTTGTTTTTTTTTACATGCAAAATAGAAAACTCCTTGCAGTTATGCAGAAATTAAAATATCAGCTTTTCTTTCATAAATTATGCAAAATATGTGCCAGAAAATGAAACAATGTTGATTATAAAATATTTGAGTTAAAAGTATTTAGATATAGTTCCTTCCTGTTTCAGGCACAACTTAGAATTAAGTTACTTTTTAGTCCTAAACTCAGTATGTGAAAATGTACCATACAAGCAAGCAATGGCATTGTTCAAGATCAAAAGAAAGAGAGAGAAAAATATTTATTTACATATTACAGCAATACGGTTTACAATACACATTTTGCCAGGTTTGTTATTCTGGACAAATCAGTAGTGCTTCACATGCTCACAACAGTGTTGGAGCCTTAAGTGTCGTAGCCAGGGGCATAGACCATAGGGGGATACAACCCCCCTTCATTTTAGGTGGGGGGTATGGTGCATAAAATCATCCCCCCCTACAGTTTGGTCTGTTGAATTGTTTTTTTGCATCACAGGCCTATAAATTGTGTGTTTGTTCTTGTGATTCTTGTGTTCTTACCAATCGAATTACATAATTGGGCCTAGATGTAGGCTTTTTCAGTAGCCGAAATGTACATCTTTAATATAGGCGTGCTTCTAAGCTTTTTTGATCTAAGTGATAGTTTGTAAGTATCAGTCAGTAAGCCTAAGTATACATGCAAGTATCGTGGCAACAAGATTACTCTGTGACTGCATGTTTACAGCTTTCAGGTTCACGTAATCAGAAATTACCAATTTGCAAATTGAACAGTCCACTCTTCTATGTAAAATATTTTCTCAACCCAAACGAGCCGTTTTTGCATATATATTTCTCTACAAGTGAGTTTTCTTGACATCATCTGAAAAACCTAATTTTTTCTGATATTCTTCAAGTAGCCAAAATTGAATGTCAACAATCATAAAGTTAGAATACATCAATTTATTTTGTAAGATTAAATTTTTGATAGTTACAACTGTTACAAAGTTTGAAAATCATTAAAGAATGAATAAGAATATAATAGAAAGTTTATTCATATATTATTATGTTAACAAATAACATTCTGACTTCTTCACACTGACTGCAGTAATTTCTTTATTTTAAAATGATAGTGTGATACAAGCTATATTTTAAAAAGCTAACATTCTTCCAAACTGAAAAGGTATTTCTGATAGACACTAAAAATTAACTATTGATATCTTACCTCTTCTTGACTCATTCTTCACCCTATTGGAGCTCACCCCTAACCTTTAAACTCTCACTTGTCTCTGCTTACTGACATGCAAATGATTATGTAGCAATCTTCCACCAATAGGAGTGTAACATTACCCCTATCATAATTAGCGCCTTCTCTAATCTTGCAGTTAACCACCAAGATTTTTCAAATCACATAAAATTACACTGAAACTGAGGAAGACGGGGTAAATACGAGTAGAGTTAAGTATCAATTGGAAATACGTTTTCACTAACAAACTCCACTAACAAAAAGCTAGAATCTCACACTGAACCAGTGGAGGGTCAATGGCAAGATGATCCCCATTTAGGAAGTACCTAAAGAAAAACCATGAGGTATAAAAGGGAATTTAAACACAATATAACGTGGGAGACTGTACCACTTTTGAGCCAGGTATACACTTCATCCTTTTGTAACGCTGTCACCAGAAAAGGCAGAAACAAAGAACCCTAAGAAAAAATTACATAAATAATGGGATACTCTGGTAAGAAGACAGCCCTCTACCTTTCACCTCAAAAATGGAAGGAAGGTGTAAAATCTAAATGGGTGTTCCTCTCTGGTCCAAAACGTGGCAGCATTGGGAATATTTTTTGCAGTTTCAAACATATGAAAATTCATGTCTCATTTAGCTATGACCAACACCACATTTACTGGGAAGCAACATTCAACAAATAGTAGGAAGAAAGACCCATATTTGGGGTTGCATCTCCAGTCCAAATCCTGGTGGCATTAGGAATTCATAATCCATTCCATAGTGGGAGGAGAGTACCATCCAAACACATGGAAGGACTAACATGGCTGGCCCAGCTACAACCAACACTCGGTCTCTGCTTTCTACACTAGCACAATGTCACTGCCCCACTCTCAAATGAGTGGTATTGTACACACTCAGGAAGACAGACCTCCATGGTATACTACCCCAGTGCTAGGAAGTGGTTAGTGGCAAGGACTTCAATAGTCCACAAGAAGAAGGTAAAAAATGTTCTGGAGCTTCTGGGGGACTATAACATAGGATACAATATTATTGTGACCATACTACTCTATTTTGAAAAGCAGAGCAATCATAGTGATGATGTCAATCAACAACTATCAGGAATTGTACATCAGGTTTTTGACAGGAAGAGCCTCAACAATTGCACTCAAAAACTTTAGCTTAAATAAATATCTATATTTTTAGTTAAACTGCATTAGAATGTACTGCAACAAAAATATTACAAACTGCTCTTTGAGCTGAAAAAGTGTGGTAGCAACTTATGGCTGGATTGAACTATTAACAATCATTTTCATTGGTGGGAACTAAACATTCTTCTTACCTCCATGAAAGACATACTTTCTTAAAATACAATAGAAGCAGTCAGCAGGATACCACAATATGCAGTGGTTTAAGAATTACTCATCACATAAATAATAATAACCACATCCACATCATCAAATCTTAACTGTGATTTGTAATACCTAAACAGCTAGATAATTTGTACCACACATGTACTAAAACTTTGAAAATGGGAATAAATTCTTGTGTATTTAAACTTTAAGGACAAGTGTGCCAAACAAAATGTGCTTTACACTGTTGGCAGATATGCCCAAATAAAAACTTGCTCATTTGTAAGAAAGTAAGAATTTAACTTGTGACAAGTATGACATAAAAGCCAAAGAATGTTGTTTCAGTATTGTAACACATTCTGAAAGCAATTTAACTCATATAAGAAATAATGAAAAATATTTTCTAAAAATAGAATTATTCAGAAAAAACTGACTTTTAAGAGATAGAATTACTTTAAATTCAATAATAATAATAATAAAACACTTAAAACATCATAAATTATTTCACCTGCATCTCTTCAATAAATATCATTGTATCAACAAAACTGTTTTTGAAAAAGCCACCACTTGCACGACACTTGTTTATAAAGTCAGCTGGGTTGGGTCTGCTGCTAGGATTTGCTCCAACTAATTCACAGTAATGTGCAGATAGGTTTTTAGGTATCTAAAAAAATATAAATTTTTCACATAATACATACACAGAAGCTATCACAAAAGTAGCAAAAAATTACTGAACTAACCTCATGCAAATTTTACACCTAATACAGCATTCACATATTGAGTAAAACACATTTCAGTACAAAATAAGAGGGTGTGAAAACTCAACAAAACAATTACAACAATGAAGATGGCAATAAAAGAGTTACATTCCTGTAACCCTCTCACCCAAGGTATCCTTTAGTGCACATGATACAAAGTTTTAGTGTCTTACATTCAAATTTTAATTAAACTACTTTTTGTTTTATGTTACACCAATTAATATAGCATAGAATCTTAGTTAATAATTCATATTTTAATAGTATAGACGTTTTAAGTTTTAATTCTACAAAGCAATATTTTTAGAAATTCAAAATTTCCTCTAGTGTGATACTCATGACACATTTTCTGCAGGCATCTCCTCTATTTTATCCATCACCTCTTCAAAAAGTACGAAATTATGAGTAAATTCCTCACTATGAAATCATTATTGCTCAGACAAACTACAATTTTTATAGCCTTTAATTTGTTTGGTTAGAGAGTTATTGAACAGAAAATCAGATCCTTCCTGCCACACCCACATGTCACAACACATGTTTTAAGTTTTATTATTTATTACCTACAACCAATAGAAAGTCTAGGTTTTCATCTATCAAATGACTTATTATATTACCTTGTGTTTTAAACAGATAAGCATCAATTTCACTTATAATACAACTTCAATTCTCATGGAAATCAGAACAGCTAGCTTAAATGAATTTGTAACAGCTCTTGTCGCATAATTAGAAACCCAGAAAAACTGTGATTCTTAGAAGAAATTGTCTGCCTTTTGCACTTTATTAGTTTGTATTCTCTGATGCATTATTTAATTAAATAAAAATTATTTAATGCATTACTTTCAGCAGTATAAAACAATAAGCTTAAGCTTCACTAATAACAAGAAATGTTTGGTTAAGTACTTTATTTCTTGTTTTTCATGTTTATTTTTTATTATTGTAAATATAACTAAAATATAAAAACAGGGATCTTTTTAGATGAGTTAAAATATATATTAGATAAAATAAATAATATAATAAAAAGGTTTCTCTAGGTATGCATGTAAGTAACTTATAGTAACTCGACAGCATAACATGAGCTGCATGTGTCCCGAGTGATTTACAACTTATAATAATTAGACAGTTTAAAGGCCAATAAAATTTATTTACTTATAGATGTATACAGATTATGAGCTTTAAACTCATTAAAATAAAAGAAGGTAGTTTCATGTTACAACCTGAAGTCATTCTAGAAATAAGAAAGGTATTTTAGATTTATTTCATTTTTGGTGAAGTTAATCAAATTGAATGATTCCATTTTGAGATGGGGTAGAAAGAATAACAGAAAAGTTTTACTGAAAAAACAAAAACATTTGAAATATATTTAGGAGGTTTTAGGGATTACACAAAAGAAATCTAAGATTTTTGAGAGGAATAAAAGTATTTTTAGTCTTAACTGGAAAATTGCCTTGCACATGGATTTCAGTATATTCATTGACAAGTCATTATTTTAGTTTGTTAAAAATACCTCAATAAAAATATTTTTGTGTGTGAAAGGCTGCCAAATTTTGTAATAATACACACACTGTACTGAAAGTTTGAAGTATTAAACCTATAAAGACTTTTAAATAAGTATAAAAGGTCACATGTTCAGTTAAACTGATCTAACCCAGGCTCGGAGAGTTAATCAGTTGAATAAGTTTTCAGCAAGATTTATAACTGGAAATTGTACTGTATTATTACATAATGAGCTTAGCATTTTGTCAAATGGTGAACTAATGAAAATTACGTGAAAAGTTAGTTTTAAATTACATTGTAAACATTTAGTAAACGTAAATAAACACTAATATCACAATTAAAAGTTTATTTTACTAACATATATCAGATTGTTCTAAATGGTTTTTCTTTCAAACTGGTTGGTGTTTTCATTCTACTTGGACCAAAAGCTACTGATGTTTTTAATCTTTTTTTTTTTTAACTTAAATTAATATTTCTTGTTTTTTAAGTCTGTTAGGATGGTTCTACTGTAAATAGGTTAATTTTGGTTTGCTAAAAGTTTGTAGATGATAAACCAGTTACATCAACTGTTATACTGATAACACTGCTGTGGGGTCGGTATATTTCACCAACCCTGTAACTCAGAGAGAACCATTAGAGTTCCTGTATTATAACTTTTAAATTGCTTTGTGTATCTTCACAAAATTTGACAAACTCTAAGTAAACATTACAAGTCTTTTGCACACAAAAAAATATAATCTTTTAATTAAACATTTTTACTGAAATTCTCATGTGAAAAATGGAGTCCAAGTGTTGTCTGTTCTGACTGCAAAGTGATTTTTCATATTAATATTCAAAATGTTTTCCTTTACCTGAAGATTTTCAAATTTTACTTATGTAGCCATGAAACCTCCGAAATAAATATCAACCTTTTTTTTTGTTAAACTTTATATTTATCTCTCATTTTTGCTACACCTCTATATGTACTCAGTCAATCTGATGAACTGCTTATACACCTCTATATGTACTCAGTCAATCTGATGAGCCCCTTAACCACCTCTATATGTACTCAGTCAATCTGATGAGCCACTTAACCACCTCTATATGTACTCAGTCAATCTGATGAGCCACTTAACCACCTCTGTATGTACTCAGTCAATCTGATGAGCCACTTAACCACCTCTATATACTCAGTCTCTGATGAGCCACTCAATCTGATGAGCCACTTATACACCTCTATATGTACTCAGTCAATCTGATGAGCCACTTAACCACCTCTGTATGTACTCAGTCAATCTGATGAGCCACTTAACCACCTCTATATATACTCAGTCAATCTGATGAGCCACTTATACACTTCTATATGTACTCAGTCAATCTGATGAGCCACTTAACCACCTCTATATGTACTCAGTCAATCTGTTGAGCCACTTAACCACCATAAACTATGAAATATCTCTAAAATCACCCTTTTTATTTTTAAAATGACTGCAAATTGTGACAAAAAACTACATTTGTTTATCCTTAAAAGCTTAATGATCATAACAATTTATATCTGTTTATAATTAATATTATTGTTTTATTGTCCTTTGTATTTTGTGTCTAATTATCTCATCACAGAAGTTGGAAATCACTTATCCCTACTTTCTTATACTACTACTTCCCTAAATAATTTATTTAATTAAATAATATACCAAAGAACACAGAATAATAACATGCAAAAAGTAGACAATGTCTTACAACTATCGTAACTTATCTGGCATTTTAATGTAATTTATGTATGACATAATATTCCATAAATTTTAAAATGTTTTTTTTTTGTAATCTAAAACCAAAGATATTCCAACCTTGCCTAAAGACTTCAGAGATGTGGGTTTTGGAAGAGGACCATTGAAGGCTTCCCATATAAGACAACCTAAACCCCAACTGTCTGTAGACCTAACACATATCAAAATGCATATATTTATAAATATTAAACTAGTTGGATAAATTATGCTCTTGTTAAATATTTCTCTCATTAAGCTATAGTTATTGGTTTTATATACAAATGTATAGAAAAATAACTGCCTAACATACAAAATCTCAAGTGTATTTAATTTCAAAAATACAATAATAAACAGTAAAACCTGTCAAAGCTGGAAACTGCATAGGGCAGAAAACTGTACAAGCTGGAAATAACAAAATTTTGCAGCATTATCTTAAGATTTCTCTTATAAAAGGCCCTCTATATGGCAGAACCTTCATAATGTGAACGTAAAACTCTCTCACCTACCACATCTTTCAGCAAGTAGAATTAGAACCTGAGTTAGGTGGAAAAAAATGTTTTTTAAAAAATACAAATTTCTTATTTAATTAGTAATTTCTTTAAATATTAATAAATTATTGGACATTTTACTACAATAAGTATTGGTTGAATATATACTGCTCTTTTTCTGCCATCATTATTTTTGAAGCTAAATTAGATTCATGATTTGTAGAAATATATTTGTCTTTTAAGTGCAAAATTCTACTCCTTAAGTACTTCTCATGAAAAAAAATAACTATCTTCCCTAATTTTAAAATTTAAGGAAACTTTACAATGGGTAATAAGTAAAAGTGAAAATCTGTGCTGTTTCAAAAATTTAAGGAAGAATCAACTTCCTGTGGGATGGAAAGTTGATAATAAATGGTGGATGACAAGTGCTATATTCGAGGAATTTTTGAAGAAATTAAACAAAACAATGGAACAAGAAAATAGGAATATTCTACTTTACCTAGATAATGCACCCAAAAGTTCAACTTTCAAATGTTCATTTAGTCTTTCTACCTCCAAGTACAATATAAGTTCTACAGCCACTAGATAATGGAATTATACAATGTATAAAATTAAAATACAGAAAATTGATGCATCAGCATATTATTGCAAACATGGACATCTGTAAAGGAACATCTGAAACAACCATGAAAGTTGACGTGTTAGATGCAATTGCATTTTTAAGTCATTCAATCAAATGTGTAAAAGATGAATGCGTAATAAAGTGCCTTTAAAACTGTGGATTTATTTTTTATAATGGAGGAGACTGTGGAGAAGTTGTTTGTTATGATGATTCTAGTGAAATCCAAACTCTGAGAAGATTGATGCAGATGATTCTGTGAACGTAGAAAGCTTTGTGAACATTGACAAGAATATTTTAACAAAAAACTGATGAACTTGATTTAAAATCTATAATAGAATGGCAAGATGATAATAGTGCGAGAGAGTCAGAAGATGAACAAAATGGAAATGATAGTGAGAAAATAGAAATTCATACTTCATTGCAAGTGTTAAGTTATATTAATGCTATCAAATTGTATGCAAAAATGAAAGGGGGAAATGAACTTCATGAAAAGACCATAGAATTAGTGTTTTCTTTTAACCGCATGAGAAAGCCCATTAAAAAATGAAACAGTTGAAATTGGACACTTTCTTCAAATAAATTTAAAATTTTGTGAACTTGTGTATATTTTGAATGTCTATTTTTGTTCTTATTCTAATAAATATAGCATAAACAGTATAATAACTTTATTCACAAATGTCTTACTTCTCTTAAGTCAAGAAAGTATAATGTTCCACTCAGAAGTTATATATAATTAAGGAAATGCATGTTCACTGTCTGAGCCAGAAATTTTAGCCAGAAATTTTACTCGGTCCCATGCGATTCTGCCTTAGGTTATACTGTAGTTTGATTTGAATACAGACTTTTATTCTCATTATAAATAAAGTTACCCATGACTGGTCTATAATTCTCACTGTTGATATTTATTTCATAAAATTCATTTTGTGTTTTACACTGTTGATGATACCACCTCTAACAGAATACAAAGACATAATAAACATACTTGTGTTGTGTGTGAATGTACATGAGACAGTTAGGTCTTCATTTAATACCTGATAGAGCACACAGTCTTAATTAGTATCCCAATCAATTTTAACATTAATTTAGCTAAAAAAAATTATAAATATATTTATATACATATAAATTTGATTTCATGTTTTTAGTCGTTTTTTTTATGAGAATTGTTATACAAAAAACTTTAACACACGTATTTTGACTCTGAACAGAACCTTACGTGATACATATGCAATATAGGCATGTCATATACCTCTAAGGTTTTAGACACAATAAACTCAAATTTAGAACTACTTTTAACAAAACTATAGTTAGGCTGTCACAGCTATAGCAACCTTATAGCTGAAAGTGCAGAGTATGTAATATGTTCATTATCATTCTGTGGCTCAAACTATAGACCTTCCAATCCACACACACACACATACACACACCACTTTATAGTAAACAAATATATATATATATATATATATATCCAGTTTTGTAACTGTGTGCACAAAATAAACTTTATTAGCAATATACCAAAATTAAAACAAAATTTTATGTGTGCAGCTTGAATACTTATATGACACACAAATTCTTTTTTGTGTGTGTGTGCATATTGATATTAAACAGAACAAACAAACAAACTTAAGCCACGTTATGTGACATAACCTTGAGCTTTTGTTTGTTTGTTCGGGAGTAAGCACAAAGCTACACAATGGGCTATCTCTGCTATGCCCACCACAGATATCAAAACTCAGTTTCTTGTAGTGTGAGTCCAGAGACACACTGTTGTGCCCTCCAGCTCAACCTAACTCCCATGTTCTTCACTCATGTTTACTTCCCTTCTTACTTTTTAACTTTCTTCATCTATTGCATTTTTGTTATACAAACCACAAGTCAAAAATATTCCTCACTCACTGAAAGTTTCTGATTTCATGGAGAAAAAAAAATGACCCATTTGCAAGACCAAAATTTGTGGATCAGTAATACCACAGAGTATGAGGGTACACTGACTTACTTCATTTTTAATTGAATAGTGTAATGAACACTAGCTTATTAACATATTTACTTTATATATATATGTGTGTGTGTGTGTGTGTGTAACATCTTAGTTGTATATATTAGTATTTTTTTTTCTCTTAAATCAAAATTTATGCTAGAAGGATAATTCCCTAAAATTTTGGTACCTGCTCAACAGTAGTTGAAAGTGAATACCTTGAAAAATAAACTTTTGAAACTAAATGTACTGTTCCTACTTATAATACTTATTGCCTCATGTATATATTCATTACCAACAGTTCAGGTTGCTGTATATGTAGATTAGATCCCCAGCATTCATTTTATGAACAGCTTTGATGAATATCTTCTGTACATTAAATCAGTGTGTATTTGAAATATGTCACATAATAATCCATACTCAAGCAAAAGATCAAATTAATGAACATTGTTATTAAGTTCAGTTGAGATTTGACCAGAAATTTCAGACTATAAAGATAAACACCTTTATCATCAAATTTCTCGTTTCAAATTTTGAACTTACTAAGAACATTTCATTTGTTTATCCTATATTTTGTTAAGTTTATAATCAAAAATAAAATTTGGAATGGGCTTTACTTGACAAGATATTCAGATGTTGTTCATACATGTAACAAAATTATATTGCACAAAGAGAAGCTGCAAATTTATGAATATATCTACTAACTTTGAAAAATCAAAAATATTAAAACTTCTTCCAAATTAAGCCAGAAATATGAGTTGATTTTAAAAAAGGTGATAAATAAGTATGAACCTAAAAATGTACATTACCAGTTAGGGATTTCTGTTGTCATTGCTCTAGTTTTCTTATCAAATATTCCCATCATCTTACACACACTAAACCCTTATGTAGGTAAGCCTAATGGCACAACAGCCTCAATCACATGGCCTAATCAACTAATTCAAATCTTTTAAATACATTAACTGACACAACAGAATACATTAATTCCTTATTTAACACTGTGTTATGACTTCTAACTACTTCAGTGTTCTTATAGGTTTCCTAAAATTACTTGATAATCTATGTGTCTTTACTTTGTTCATACTGCAAATTTCAATCAGTGTAAAATATCAACTAGAACTTAAAATATGGATAAGTTTCAACAAAGAACTCTAAGTTTCAATTACAATTAGGACCACATCATTGCTACAACCTATTCTATCAATATGAACTATGGGTTTTGTGCTATCCTATTTTGCTCCTAGGAATAGATTAAATGCAAAAAACTTGCATTTATGGCAACAAAAAAGAAATTAGTGCATTCTTAATAGTTGGTGTTTTTGTTTCCAATAACAAACAAATGATCAAATGGTGTTCATAAAAGATTATAAGATAAGAATGTTAATCACGCTTCCATTTACAACTAAGGTCACTTAACAGTTTCAAAAAACTGTGTTTTGAAAAACTGCTAAAAATATAAAAGATTGGAAAAAATGTTATATTTCCTGGCATGTATATTAATAATAAACAGAAATATTTAAATAATGTTTTTGCATCAGAAAATATTCTTGTCATTGTGTTGAATCATCTCAGATGCCTCATTGCAACAAGTCTGTGAACTGCAAGTGAAGTCAGTTTAGCCAAATATATTTCTGTTCGAGTTTTTCCAAAGCAAAAACATGTCTTTCTTTTTTTTTTTTAAATTTAATATAATATCTAAATATGTATGTAACTCACCAGATTTGTTTATTGAGGTCAATATATATCATCATGGTCTTATAATGTTAACTTTTGTTTTCCAATGTTTAAAATCATTTATATATTTTAATAAAAAGAATTATCATGATGGTAAGATTATAACAGTCACTTAATTTAACTTACAAGTTATTTTATACTATTAGTTTGTACCAAAAAAATCCACCCATTAACTGAGCTACAAAAAATTGTATTATCTGACTTACCACTTACTAACTTTTTTTCTAGCAGGATCACCTCTTTCTGGGGTGTTATACCTCTCCCAGATAGCGAACAGATTTGAAAGGGGATGGATCTGAAGCTGGTGACATGTATTCTATACCTGCCAGTCGCCAGTTACCTGCTTGGTCCACAAAAACTGATGATAAACAGACATTGTTGTGGGCCAGACTGCAATCATTGATGAGAAAACTCAGGCCTTTCTAAAGGAAAATAATTCAAAATTATTAAACTCAAACACCACTTATGAAACTTCTCTTTGTCTACCTTAAAACTTCTAAATCTTCATGAAGTTCCTTCTCAATGTTAACTCAAAACCTAAACACTTTATACACAACTGTTTTTCTAAATAATAAACAAAAATCATACACCATTTATAAAGAAACCTGCTTTTGAACAACATAAATCAGTTTATATATAAATTTCCTTACAAACAATAAACTACAACATAATTCAGCTTACACAGAAACCTGTTTTTAAGCAATAAGCTGATTCACACACAACATTACATAAAAGCCTGCTTTGGATCAAATAAATTAAATGATAAGTCATCTTATACAGTCTAGGTTTTAAAAAATAAACTGACATACATCAGCTTATAAAGAAACTTACTCTTGAACAATAAATTAAAAAATACATAACATATATGTAACCTTGTTTTTGCACAATAAACTAAAACATAAAACAGCTATTTAAAAATGTTTTAACAAACTGTTGTACTTTATCATGAAACTCTGGTGAAAGAAAGATAACAATCTTAAGAATCTTCAGTGAACAAAAAATAGCTAAGGTGTTTTCATAACATTTTGGTCTCTATGCTGAGGCCTTTTAAAAGTTAAAAAAAAACTTGAAAAACATCAACAAAAATAAAAATATGTTACGTAGTTTTCTTTCTATTAAATTTCTAAGATGCTCAAAAGATTTTACTTGAAAAACACAAATAAAGATGAAATTATGAAACCTTGTACACAATTATCAAAACAAATATAATGGTCAGATAAGTCTACAGTAATCTTTATGAGTGTACTGAACACCAGAACTTTATATGACAACAGTACCATTCACATTGCTTATTCTAAACATTACTTTGCTGTCATGCAACTTACCACAACTTGATGAAGACCCCAAGAAATCGCAAGCTTTTTCTGGCTTTCAGTGTAAACATCTTCATCTGCCAGGTGGCATTCCAAAGTTTCCACTGGTTCAGTAACCAAGTACACTATCTTGTCTGTCTGGATTGGTGGGGAAGAAAATAATCACCATTAAAATACATAAAGTAAAACATTACATCATTTTTTCTTAAAGAAACTAAATTACAAAGTATTTAAGGTGTCTGCATTAGATTACTATACAATACTACAAGTGCAAAATGTCTGGACCAAAAACAACTTGCAACAGTACCATTAATATATGAATTTTACTAAAGGTTTGAAGCATGCTGTAGTCATTAATACTTTGCTTTACCATAATGGATTAAAAGATCAAACTGTGCTATAGTCCCCATCTATTTATATATATATATCTATCTTGAATTTAAGATAAAGTACATTTGGTATCATGAAATATAAAGTTAAAACTTGCACAGTTTCATGAAACAGGATTAAAAATAAGCAAATTATACTGTAGCCACAACATCTATCTAGATCAAAAACATGTTGAAATAACCATTTAAATGTACATAAATAATACACTGTCCATGGGTCAATTGTAACCACGATTGGATCAATTTTTCTACAAAACTCAATTTACCTGTTGCACAGACAAGTTAGCAGAGAGCCTCTACATTATGTCTATTTCGAGGATGTCAAAGCCAGACCCAAGTATTGCAAGAATGATCTTCAATCTGTTGTCCGCATGGACCAGAGGTATCCAGAAACATACTTCTACATTCACACCAAGAGTTCTACTTTATATAGAACAGAGTGAGTATTCACTGACTGAAGTGGCATTTTATTTACAGTGCTTGATTCACAGCAGTTACCAGTGTCCCTGTCAACCAAGAACTCCAATGTCCCACTGTGAAAACTTGCAAGTACATACCAATCATCATTAAACCCTGAAAGAGATGGACAAACCACCAGTGACAAGACTCCACTCAGACTGTTAGTATTCCAGAGCTTGAGAAATTACAGCAACTTCTCCCTGCTGATCCTTATGCATTTACTGTTCAGTCAATTAGGTTGAAAAAATCTGTTTATCTGACAAGATGTGGGGAGAAAATGCTCCTGCAGCCCACAACCTTAACAGATGGTTGGGTTCACCATAGTAAAGTAATGTGTAATAAAAGCACTGGCTATATTTTCTTGGGCATAAGCAACAAGGGAAAGCATGAGCAACCCTACCCAGTTACTGGACACTAGTCTGCTTGTGGCATGACACCTTGATGTGTTGGCTATGGTATCACAACAGCTGCTGCCATTGGTCTTTTCTTATCCAGCAACTTTGTCAAGGTAAACACTGATATTACTCAATAGAGGTACGAATATTCCATATTCCTAAGTGATGCCCCATAGCTTTACTTGGATTTCCATTGACAAATTTGCCCTCATGGTCTGCCAATGTCAATAATGGGTATTCATGACTTTCTGTGTAACCAGAATAGATCATCAGTGAAGGCACTCAAGTTATTCAAGGGGCCAGTATTGTGAGCCCTGAGTTCAGCCTCGTGGAGAGTTCATTTCTGGATAAAAACATTGATGCAAATTGGCCAAGACTGTTCCCTAATCAGCAAAATGTGCTTCCATAAAGTACATAAAAGCATCTACAGCCAAGCTGTCTAACTTAGAATCAGATATTATATCACCTTTTCCTGAGACCAATTACCCCTAGCAACAATGAGATATCATTGAGTGAGAAATATTTTGTAGCACCTACACTCTCATGAGTGTCAGTTCTGATCCCAGAATCTCTGAAACTGGCCACACCTCCTTCACAGGTTTCAACACTGGTTGTCTAAATAATTATTTTCCCTTGTTGATTAATGTCCCTCTTACTCCACCCTGCATATTCCTCCTCCGTGAGTACTCACTGTATTGCCAGTTATTTATACAGCTCATGCTGATAGTATTTATTCACCAATAGTAGTTCACTCCCTTCTGCTTAAAGGCCTAGGAATCTCCCTTCACAGAGAAGCTCTCTATGACCTAACCAATCATTGATATCTTGCACTAGAGACCACCATCACACATACTGCCAAAATAGCTCCCTCATCTGCCAACAGCACCTTCTGTCTAGTTCTTGCCTCAGTATGATACTTTAGAGCACAGAGAGGCTTTCAACTACTCTACTGATTGCAGATTTTAGCAACAAGTGTTTATTGTCTAATCTGTCAGCAAAACAAATCATGTTGGTGGAGGTCATCTACTAGCTGTACTTCTTCCCTAGTTTTAATGGGTAGCATTGGCCAAAGGCAAGGTTCTGCTCTTTTTTTAAATTGACAAATATCAAAGGTTATATAAAGACCACTCTACAAAGTCTTGAACACCTTAGATAACCTGCCACCCTGGTGCTATTCAGTTGTCCAGTTCTAGCACCATCAAACCTAAACCTCTGGAGAAGAACTTTCTCAGGCTCTTTAGTTGCTTTAGATAACCTTCATTCTCCATCCTGGGCTTACAGTTGCAATGAGATGGTGTCAGACTTTTACAGAAACAGTGAAATCCCAGACCCAAGAGCTGGTTCTCACTATCCTTTCTGCAATCTGTTCTGCCTCATCTTCCTCTATATCATACACTCACTGTTTAGTAAAAAAAAAAAGTCATTTCTACATATTGCCCAGACTCTTTCTAATTTGTAATTCTTCTGTGAAATCTAGCTACAGCCGTAACTAACATGGAGTATTTTAAGCTCTGTACTTCACTTCAAAACAATTAAGTTAAGCCACCTTAAATAGATTACATGTATAGACAGACTGAATGACCAATGATATAGATTTCAGATGAGGTAACTGACACTCATATATCTAGTTTTCATAATGTAGGCTGTAAGGGATGACTGAAATATTTTCTAACACAAGCGTTTGCCTTACAATAGTTATAACATTATAGATTTTGGTGATCCATTGGTTGTTTTGAGAACTGTATAAATCCATACTGGATTTACCCATTGCACCTGAGCATTTTAAATTATCTACTAAACTAACTAGAAAAATCCCTCATTAAATAGAAAGTTGAATAAAAAAGTAGTATACTTTCTATTTTTAATATTTACCTACCTCTAAACTATCAATGTAAGTTAGTATATTGGGATGTCTCAGAGTTTTCAGACGTTTAACTGCAGACTTTGCTGTTTCGAGCTAAACCAAGAACAAAATCAATTAAATTTTGTTCCTTAGATATTAGCAAAAAAGGATAAAAAAATGTTTCTTTTACAAAAGCATCAAATAACACAAAATCATAGAATATGTATTATTAGTAGTCTTAGTAATTAAACACATAAAAGAAATGCTACTTCATTCATGGTTTTTTATCAGCTGTAGTATGATAAATAGTTGAATATTTACAAATGAAAATAACATTTCTCCAAGTTGTACAAAAATAAGTGTGGAACTTGAAATATCCCTTACTTGTCACCAAAAGATCTATTAAAACAAAAACATACACTAACCTAATACAAAAGAGTTTATCAAATAAACTCTTCAGTAAAAGAACAGGCATACAACACTCATGACTTTGTATATTATTTAACACTTATATTTACGTTTATATGTTTTGTCTTTCCACAGTTTGAATTACATTAAAATACATTTTAAACGTGAGCTTAAATTAACTTAAGAAACTATGTTTGTCCTGAAAGATCCTCCATTTTTAAATAAATTGGGTTATAGGGTTTTTATATCATGTAAATCAAAAAACATTCAGAGTTTATTTGTTTTAACAAATATTATGTGAAAGTAGTTTGGTTTATTTCATATATTCACTTGCAGCTATACAATGCTGACCATTCCTAATTTTGAACCAATCTAGAGGGAAAGCAGCTATTAAAAAGCTATTCTAGTCAAATAATAGGATGGAACCATCTTTCCTCTAATGTATTCATGGCTCCAAAATGCAGAGCACACTTTTTTTCATTTTTGAAAACAATGGAATGTGATCATTGATCATTACATCCCCAGTTCAGCACAATAACCACTAGTTAACACCAAGCAGTATATATATATTAAAATGCCATGTACTTGAAATTATTCCTTTTCTCTAGTTTCATTTATTTCAAAGACTTTGCAAGTTTTGACAGAACCTCTCTAATTTTTAAAAAAAGATCAGCAATAACTCTGAAACCATTATCCTTAGTAAGCAAAAATTATGCTATACAGTAAACAGTTTCGGAAAATAGGCCATCACTTCACAGCATTTGTATAGGGTAACTTGGGTTGAAAAAAATCTGATTTATAATTTTGAGTAAAGCCTTTAAGAGAGCAGGAGGTGTTCATAAATTAAATTTTCTTTTTAATAGTCTAGCTTCACAATATTTAATTAAATTCTTCTCTTGTTTATACTAGCAAATTAACATTAAAGTCAATACAGGAAGAAAAAATAAACTATAAGCATCGTAAATCATCTGCATGTTTTTGAACAGGAACCATCACATTATTATTTTGTATTTAATCTCTACAATTATTACCTTTAATTCAAGATTTAGTCTATATAATTTCTAAACAAGTTCATCATATACAAGGTGTCTGAAAACCCATGAACCATAGGTGATTTTCAGCTTTGTATAATTTACCATATACAACTGATTAGAGCACTGTCAAAGCAGGAGAAGATCAAATTAATCCAAACTAGATTCAAATTACAAGAACAGCACTTGGAACACATTCTGCAAAATTCAATGAAGTGCGTATGGTTCCAGTCTTTCTGGTCACCTTGCACATTATTATTACTATGTAATATATTAACTACTGTAGCAATAGGTTTGGACTTGTATTGATGTTTTTTGCAATAGGCATTTTGCATACTATGAATTAAAATATAATAATATACAAAAGTTATTCTCACACAGAAATAATCTGTTTATATTTCTCTTAAGTATTAATTAAAAAGATTAATAATATTAAATATACAGAAATTTATATAATTAAGTAATATTCAGTGAAACTTCAACTTTTGTTTTGTTTTGTAACTGACTTACCAAATCTTCACCACCTGGTTTTACTTCAAAAACAAATACAGTTACAGGTTCACCACTAGCCTAGAAATACAACAAAGTTCATTAGATACTGTCTCTTTGCTAACATAGTATAAATCTGTAAGAAACTAGATCTCAATATAATACTAAACAAATGTAAGCTATACAAGAAGTGTCAGTTGCTAGCTAGACACATGTTGTAATGAACAGTGGTGGACTGTCCTGCTGAACAACCAGGCAAAAATCCTGGTGGGCCCTTCAAGAACTCAAGCAATGGTTCTCCCTCAAATGTTATCGTTTTCCTCATTTTAAAATGTATATTTGATACACACTTTCCTATACATACAGAAATCTGTATTTCCAGTGCATTTGCCTCAGAGATTTGTTTGCTACAAGCTTTCAGGAAACTCTCAACTAAACTCATGAGATTTCTTGTAAATTGCACTACTGCATAATGAAGTTATCATACAGGAAAAAGCCTTCACTAACAGAAGGTCAATACAGATGCCTTGCACACCAGCTCCCTGCATTTGTGATCTTCACTCTGTGATTAGGCAAGGAATACAAAGTTGCACTGGAAATAGGGGAGGAGAATGGGAAGTGTCTGTGAAGGCAAATATGTATCAAAAATACACTTTCAGGTAAAGAAAAGTTGATACACTCCTCAGCAGACAAAAGGTTAGAATCCCACACTAATATGGTGTAAAAGCTGCCTTGATAAGTTCCTTTCTGAAAGTGCTCAAAGGAAACCCATGGAGTGTGACACCAGATGGCAGTTGTTATATAATGGCACACTAATGGGAGACCCCATCTCTTCCAGAGTACACTTTATGTTGAGATTGGAAGAGAAGAGTAGGCAAACAAACCCTATGTGTTGCATGTATGGGCAGAATATGAACACAGCTGTGCAAGTACTGTCCATACAGGAGGTCAAGAGCCAAAGTGTACAGGACAGTTGGAGTGTGTTTTGACCATTCCTAGTGCTCATCTCACCTCTACTGTCAAGACCTATCAGACCAACACTGGATGTGGGAGGAAGACAATAGAATTCTTAGTATGTATTTTTCTCACCTCTGCTGTTAAACTCTTAGACCAACACCAGATTTCCTGCCATATAGTGTGTAGTGTTGGAGGGTCTCACCCCAACTCTACTGTCAGACTTTTGGCCTAACACAAACTGCAAGTACCATCAGACTCCTGGGTCAACACCAGCTATGACTTCAATAGGAAAAGTGTACACATCAACTCAACTGGAAAGTCATTCACTGCAGGAAGATACGAGTTGTTAGAAAATGCTCACCTGAACTCAAATGAACAGATGATTGCAGGTGAATGGTACATATCAGCAGACAAAATATCTGGGTGTTTACATTACAACTTTCAAATTGAAACAACTCTAGTTGTGAATCACTTTCCTCTTTGCTTAGCATAATACACAAATAATTTCCTTCTCTTGTATGTTGTCTTTGAGACCTCCCACAACTCAAGGAAAGTGCTGTAGTGTTTCAATTTGATATGCCAATGCCATAGTTTATTGTATGGAAAATCCCTCCAAATGGCATACTGTATTTTCACACTTTCTCATGCACAAATCATATACATGTACACTTTGCAGTAGTCTCTTCATAACATTTGGAATTCTCCAGTTGGTGTCAGCAGCACAACCAACTAGAAAGGACTACAAGCATATAGTACACACGCTGCACATTTAGCAATGAACCAATTACAAACTCTCTTAATAAAGACTCAGTCACATGGACCAACCATGTGACCACTTCTATTTCTATATAGTTTTAATGCAGCATGTTTATCTTCACAAAATTAGGCAGATATTTAGTAAACATTACAAGCCATTTGAACACATAATATCTGTTTTTTAAATTAAATATGTTTACTAAAGATTTGATTATGAATAAAGTTTTTTTTACCAGTCCCAGTACTAAGTGACTGTAATGTTATGATTAAAAATACTTTTCATCTCAAAAATTCCAAATGTCCTTTGTTTAAGCTCTGAAACCTCAGTAAAGCTCTATATTTTACCTGTTATTTTCTCTACCCTAACTATATGTAAGGTTGGTTAATTTGACTAATCATGTAACCATCAAAAAATGAAAATAAATGTAAATTACCACTTTTTTCTTTCTAGTTTGACTTTAAAGTTTACATTTTTCTATACTAAGTTACTTAAGTCTTCTCACACTTTTGCTCCAGTCTTTATACCTAACTATACTGCCCAAGTGACTGTAACTTCATGACCCTCTCCCACCTATGTCAAGGCAATCTCTATATTCAATCCATATATAAGCTCCCTTGCTTTTTTGTTTTTTTTCATATTCACCTTTTCAAGACTGGCAAGGTTATCAGACCCAAACACTGGTTATCATGGAGAGGATGGGCAGGGATAGTGTAAGAGAAAGTAAATATTACCAGAAATATATTTTCAGCATAGGAAAATATAAACCTCTGCAACATACATTGACCAGATAAATGGGCCAATGAGAGAAAAATCTACATTGAAAGCATCTGAACAGAAAAACAGATGTGCAATATTACGATATAATAAAGCACACCAGTGGGGATCACCACTACTTCTAAAATAGGTTTGTTTTATGCCCAGGTAAAGTGAAATCTAAACATGAGCAGTAAAGGCCAACTGTCTACAAAGTCAACACTATTCATTACCATGGTTCCACATTTTGTCATTTGAATTATATGACTGTGAATTCAAAGCTAGATCCAAGGTTTAGTAACTAGGGCAAGGGGGCACAGTATGATCTAAATGTGTAACAGATATTTATATGAAGGGAATCCAACCTGAAGTTAAAGGATGTTGCATGTAAAGCCACCAGAATTGCAAAGAGAATGCATGCAATACCTAAGTGGACAAACCCTTACTTCAAACCTGAAGAAGCACAAAATGTAACAAATTGAACTTTAAATTACAGAACCAGACACCCAATCTAAAAGGTTGCCACATGTAAGACACTGGAATTACAAATGGAAGGCAAGCAACAACCAACAGGACAATTGTTTCCTTCTACCTGAAGAAGCTCAGAGTGCAACAAACCAAACTTGGAACTACAGCACTAATTCAAACCTCATTTGACTGCACCCTTTTATCAAACTTAAGGTATTTTTTTTAATTAGATATTATGATTTTTTCTCAATACACTCAAACTACAGCAAGTAAGAAAGTAACACTTGATAATAACCAATATTAGTTTTAAGATCATAATCCTATTATTCAAAACATATATTTTACAGAACCAACCAGATTATTTAAAATGTGTGGTGGTAGTTTGTTTTTGTTTTTTTCTGTAAAACAGTGTTAATAACTTCCTTTATAGTAATGCCATGGAATCTAGATTAATAGTTTGTTGTCATCACCAACATGCACTTTGATATAGTTGTACTGAGCACATGTGGGTGATGACAAAAAACTATTAATTTAGATTCCATGGCATCAGTATAAAGGAAGTTATTAACACTAATTAATCATTACTTACACCAACTGCTTAAGATAATATCATATGTTGCTAAATGCTCTTAAATTAGGAGAATTTCAAAAAATTTTGCTAATTTGTTTTTAAAAGCTTTGAATGAATAATAAACATTCACTCATACTGTTCTTCTGAAAACTTGAGCTAGAAGCTACTAATCTAGTTTGCTTGGCCTAACCAAAACTTATGTATCTGCATATCTTTTCACCTTGAACTTTTGCTGCACTAAATCAGTTGTTTTTAATCTGAGTGATGTAATATAAAAACAGCTGCACTTTTACTTTTTGGTGAAGCTGTGGTAAAACTTTGAACAAATAGCTCATGTGACATTTAGTGTAGACATGTGCAAAATGTTTTGTCAAATTCAAGCAGTTTTTGTTGAATAAATGTACACAAGAGCCTTATATTTAGACCAAATGTGACACCTAAATTTAGGTTGTAATGTTCTATCAACGTACCAAATTTGAAAAAAAAAAAAAAATTTGAATAGACTAAAGACTCAATTTACCAATTTGAAGATTTGTATCAAAGTAACGATATGACATCATAATATTTGAAAATGGCTAAGTAAAAAGTCACTTGGGGAAATTTTGAGCTTTCAACTGATATTCACATCATAAACAGAGTTAGTGTACACAAGGCAGTGTTTCCAAAATGGAAAGATGTGAAATGGACCACTGTTTGATTAACTAAATTGTGATATCTCAACAAACAGAAAAGTTAAAAGGTTCTTATTTTATATTCTAGCTTGTCAATATTGGTATTATAAGTTCCTAATTTGTAAAAAACTATATAATTTTGTACTTGAACATCACAAACATCTAATCTGAACCAATGCCACATTTAACATACCACATGACACATAAAAATTGATACTTAGAATTTCTTTTTTAATATTTACTTTTACATTAACAAATTAGCTAATGTATAAAACTAAAATTTGAGTTATAATCTACAATTTGATACCAAAGTTATTGTCGTACATTCATAAAATAGTAGTTTAATAAAATTTTGAATATGAGTCAAAAAACACATTACATGGCCTTTCACCTATCATTACAGAATTAAAGCCATTTGTTTTTCTTAAGAAATAATAATTTATACTTCTCTCAGTATTAAAATTTGTATCCCACATACTTACCCATTCACTCACCTAGACAGCAAAGATTCTTCTGATTAAAATTATTCTACAAAAATAAGTTTTTCATAACTTTCTATTATCATGGGTTAATTTGGAAATATTACTGAACAAGTCTTCATTGAACAGTTAATATAACTGTTGAGAAACAAATGTCCCAAGCTGACCTTGTAAGAAATAAACTAGTCACATTTATATTTAACACTACTTTCTGATATTTGCCACTAAGCCAGTGTTTCAACCACTTTTTAATTTTACATGTTCTGTGAGAATCTAACTTACTAACACTAATCTTTTTCTGTATAACATTTTATATCAGAAGCTTGATAAAAAAAACCTCAGGATCATCCAATAATATTAACATGTTTGTAAGATAAGCATCTTTCCTTCTTAATTTAACTTTTCAAACATTGAAGAAAAGGTTTTCAATTTAAAAATAAAGAGTATATTACAAATACATTTCTTTTCTGCTAGTAAGAAAGTTCCAAGGCTTCTTTATTTTTTATTTAAATAAGTTATCTTCTCATTTCCTTTCAAGAGAAGATGTGAGATGACAAACAAAATGGGTGAAGATATGAAAAATTCAAAGAGCATTCTCTACCATGGAAAAAACAAATAAGCTGGCTGAGATGTTGAGCTCAATTTGTTAAAGAGGAGAAGTGACAAGAAGAAGAGGAATACCACAGCAAGAAAAACAATTTCAATTGTGAGATCTTGAAAGAATATAAGTGTGACTGAAGAAAATATCTGATAACATTCTTGGACAACCCTGTCCCTGTGGTAGTGTAGGAGGCATCTAAGGCATAAATTTCAGAATGATGTCCTCCACAAGCAAGGAGGAAATAAAATTGGTCTTAAGGAAAAGATGGCACAGAAAGCAGGTAGCCAATATTTTGAATAAGATACATACAGGAGCCCTGAGGACTAAACAAAGATTTCAGTTTGGAAGACAAACTGAATGAGGATAAGAGCTGACAAAAAAGGTTTAATTGTGATCTATAAGAACCAGAGAAAGAAAGAAAGGATGGTCAGGGAAGACTTCAAGACATGAGTGCAAAAAACTGAAAAACCAGCATTGAAAGAGATCATAAAAGCAGTGATAAAGGGACTACAAAAGTAGAGAAAACTCAATGAAAACACCAGAAAATGTAGAAACCACAATCTATGGGAAGGATCCAGTCTTGGTGAGACAGCTGATCTACCAGCAGAGTCAAAGCTCCCAGAACATGACATGTTAATAATCATATGTGGTGGCCATTAGGCTCAAAAGAAAAAAGTTAGAGCAGGAAAACAAAGGTCCTGAAAATGTCTCCCTATCAGTTGATACAAGAAAAACAGAAGAGTTATTTCATTCAATCATGATAAGATGACCATACAGATGATAGCAAACATGTTGATTAGTTAACATCTTGAGAATTTTGATAAGGAGAGACTGCTCCTATGAACATTAAGCCGTGAAAGTGATACAGCTGTCCAGAACCACACCACGTCCAAACACAGAGGCATCAGTTTAAAGGTTTTATGTAAGTGTTGTTTTTATATACAAAGGTAAATAATGAACCAAATTCATCCACAACTGAAGAAACATGATTTTATTGTATTATAAATTCTAAGATTTATCACTGACTAACCAGGGGGCTCTGAATAGATGCAAGTCTAAGCAAGTTGAAACAAAAAGGATGACCAGGGTCATGTGTAATCAACTGAGTCACCACAACGGTAAGAGATAACGAAGACACAAAATGGTGAACTTCTTGCCATACTGCACTGATAGGCCAAGGTCCACTGAAAGTAAAATGTAAGGCACATCCAATAATAACAAAAGACTTAAGAGAAGTATCCCCAAAAGATACAAAACCTCATAGACAGAAAGAGAGAGAAACAGGAGAGCCTTGGTAATCAGAAACTCTGCATCTTGAAGACATATAGATAAAGCCTGAGTCTGCCTCATAATAAATAAGAAAGACCTCAACATGAATAAGATACTGAGTGGAGATCAAGAATGGATTGGACAACTGAACAGCTACCTCAAATGAAATGTCCACAGAAGGAGAAGGAAAGCCATAACAATGAATGATATGTTGGGTGGAGTCAAGGCTGAACTGAAGAGCTGAAGAATGAGATTACTATATTCAAAGAAGTCACAACAGTGAAAGCCATGTTGGATAAGACAAGTAAAGGCCAATTGTTCATATAGCAGTGGAACAAGAAGTCTAATGAATGCAACCTCTTTGGAAAACTTCACTGAACTCAACTGAAAACATCAAAGACTGTAAGCAACCCAAAGAGAAGGGCTGTAAATAAATTTTTTGAATACTGTAGATGAACTGAGGGAAACAAAAGGTGGGAAGATGTGAAAAAAGCATCTGAAATATCAATCCTGGTTATCCACATCCTGAAACAGTACCCAACTCCTCATTTTTAATTGAGGAATAATTAAAGTTAAAACAGGACGATCTTATGATAGGTCACCAATCTCCTGTGTTCATAAGAACAACATAAAACAGGAATAAAACCCTAGAATAGGATGAAGGCACTGTTCAATGGCATTTACAGTTAGGTAAGGTGAAAAGTGGAAGGTAGGGAAAAGTTGAAACAGTCAGTCAGTCAATTAAGTAATCATGGAACAGGCTAAGCTTAAATAATAAAAACAGGATGTTGGAACTCTTGGATCTGAGATCAGAGTAGGTCAAGCTACCTAGTGCACAATGGTATTAACAATCACATGCTTTCAGAGTGGTTCCAGTAACCATTGGAATAGTGAATGATCCCTAACCAGGAATTTCGAAACCTTGGGACATGTTAAAATCACAAAAACTTGTAATCCAAATCATCTATGAAACCAACTTAAGTTTGTTTTTAGTTGTTATAAAATTTAGCATGTCAGAGGTACTTAGACCTAAGTCATTGGCATAATGACAAAACTGAAGAATATTTAACAAAACAGACACTTGAACATGGGTTTAAATGTTGCCTATTTGATTAACAGGAAAAAAATCAAAGAAAATTAGAATCAAATTTCTAGTTGAAATGTTTAAAATTTGGTATCTTTTCAAAAGTAGAAGAAAGAAAGCCAGAAAAACAGTAAAAAACAGGTTGATCAAGAGCTAGAGAAACAGTAACAAGCAAGTTGATGATTTAAAAGAGAAACTGTAATATGAAAGTTGCTAACTTAGCAAAAAAAACAAGTTGATAATTTAACAGAAAAACAGTGATCTCAAACATTTTTTCTTCCCTTTATACATCTGCCATATTGATCTTTCCTCAAGGCCAAGTTGATAATTTAACTAGAGGACCAGTAACACACAGGTTGATGACTTAGCAAAAGAAACAGTAACAAGTAAATTAGTAAGTTAATAGCAATCACAAACCTTTTTCTTTCCTTTATGCATCTGCCATATTGATTTTTCTTCAAGGCCAGGTATAACATCACTAATTTCATAAGGAAAGTCACGAGCAGGATCTCTTGAGAAGAAAGACCACATCTCTATGGATCATACCTTATAATATTGAAAAAAAATATTTATGGAAACCAATCTGTTTTGCATAGTACACTTCTCTCACATACTATGTTAGTTAAAACCTAAACAAGGATAATGTTTATAGTAACAAAATAAAATCAAAAGAACAAAACGGTCATTTGAATATAGAGCTGATTTATTTTTGTGTGTGATTGCTCAAGAACAATATTTCATTTTTACCTTACAATAAAATATTCTGAAAGAAATAGTACCAATGTTTTTTTTGGCACAGATTATTTGAATTTTTGATATCATACATAAATAGTTAAAAACAGGTGCTCATTAATAAGATGTGTAAACCACCACTAAAATGTGAAACTTTGTGTACATTCTAACTCTATAGAGATGGCAAAGTCAGGAGAATCTTTATGAGCAGCAGTCTGATGAGAAAACATATGAGAATGCATATGTAATAGACAGAAAAATTAATTAACTGGAAAAATATACAAAATAGAGACATTAACTCAAGTTAATTAGAACTCTTAAAAATAAGTATATAGTGTTTTGTTAAATTAACTAGATTTTCATAAGGTATTTCATTAGACACATCAAAGAAAGTTATTTCATAAGCAGTAATTTTAAGGATAATGTTAAAGAAAAATCTCTATATTTACATATTTTTAATTATTAACCATCATTAAACAGAACTCTATTGGTGAAACATCACCAGTAGAGTTCTGTATAATTTGGTTTCAAAATTTTTGTTTATTATTTATGTTAATGATACCATTAAGAATACAGCTTAAATGGATATCTCTGCTAATTACAATAAAATGTCAGGAGGAAACTCTGATTTGGAAAAATATCAGCAAATGACACCAGACTTGAAGGATTACTTTAGAGTTAGAGGATTTAATTAGTATCATACAAGCTGAATGTAAATTTTTCCAAGATACTTTACAGACATTCTTAGAAGTTTTGTCTGCCTGTGTGTCAGCCTTTTATTCCTAGATGTTTTTACCAATCACAACCAAACTTAACATGCACTTTCAGGTGCTTTGTGCATATAAAAAGGAGGAGACTACATTCTGATCTCATCCCCCTATATCACTCCCCACAATTCTCTACTTGTTCCCTGTACTATTCTGTTGGGAAGTAGTTAGGTATAACTGGTAAAAACCAGTAGCAGCAAGCACATGTTCCTTACTTTAGTGAGATTCATGGGCTAAGGGAAGCTTGTATGTTTGCTGCTACTAGCCATTGATAGTAACATTCCACTGCAAATAATTAGGTGCATTGAACAGGTACATAATATAGAATAACACAAAAATATTACTTTACAAATTTTATGTTTCAGGACTATGCTGAATATTCTAACAATATTAACAATATTCTACTACCACATGGGTTTAAACCTGCTACATACATATTTTAAAAAATTCTGCCATGATATGCTTATACATTCTTTCATGTAAGAATTTATTTTTAAAAACTGCTTACATACTTTTGATAAAAAGTATGTCATGAGGTCCAACAATCATTTTTGAGTAAAATAATTTACTACTACAGTAGAAAAAGAAAGAAAATTTGTTAGCAGAGTTTAAATGCTAAATTCTGTTTACTTGTTTCCTGTTTAATATATAAATTTTTAATTTCTTCAAGCTGTAAAATATAAAAGAAAATTTTCTGCTATGCTTTGTTCAAATGACTGCAAAATATCCATACAGGTGAAAAATAAATAAATACAGTTTTGAAACTAATAATTCTACACTAAATTCAAACAGAATGACAATACAACCCTTAAGTATTACATAAAATGTTCCATAAATTTGAAGGTGTAGATACACCAGAAGCTAAAGAACATCACATATACAGTTCTACTCTACATATTAAGATTTGTAGTTTAATAGCTTTTTTTTTTTTTTTTACACACAGGACACTATTGAAGGGTCACCAGTGTTTTCATTAATTTAATGTAGAAAGCTTCATATTTTATGATAGCTATAAACAACTTTCCAAATTTGCAAAAAACTACTACAGTCTGTCAAATAAAGAAAATAATAGATGTTTTCAAGTTCAATTCATCCACAAATTAGTGTTGTAATTGTACATCATAATTTCATGAGAAACAAAGGCAAAGTTTTGTACTTGTATATATATTTTGGGAAATTTAATTGAACTCAAAAATATACAGAAAATTAGGAATTTCTGGAACTCAAACGATGCAACCATTTCAAATATTTTGATAACAACTTATAATGTGAGTTATAGTTTCAGCATGAGCAATGCTTGCACTCGCAAGTTGCAGTTAGGTAACGAAAAATTTAATTTGTATATGCATTTTATGTATTTTATCTCATACATTTCCACTAATTAAGTTATGATACTTTTTGCACAAACATACTGTCACAGAACATTCAAACAACAAGAAAAATACAAAATCAAGGAAATATCAATAACCTTACATCAAATTCTTATTCGATTAGGTGCCAACTCTATCTGCCTGACGACACAACCATCTGTGCAAACTGCACTGAGTTTCTATGATCATCAGCGCTACGCTGCGACTAAATTAACTTTATAAATAAACACTATAGATTAATAGGTAATTAGCCCTTTTTAGGGCCTTTCCTTTTTTTTTTTTTTTTAGACACAAACATCATGTTGCTTTGTGTGTTAACTGTCCTATTGAACTGGTTGAATTTAATAAGTATCACAAAGGGAAATAAAGTTGACAAATGACGATTTTTCCCGTTTGAGAGAAAATTATATAATTAGTAAGGTCTATTGAAGATGTCTTCTAGTGGCTCATCGGTAATGTTCATGTCTTATAAAGCTAAAATTCGAGGCTCAGTCTTCGTTGCGAATATAATGCAAATAGCTCAATTGTATAGTTTTATGCGAAATTAAATGAATGACTTAAACAAATCATCAAGGATATATTTTGAATTATTTCTGTCCCATTATTTTCCTCTGTGATTTGAACATGTATTCAGAATTTAATTATTGTAAGAAGCTGGGAAGAGTTTGCCCCATAGAAAATGTTATTCCTATTGAAAATAGTCTTGGCTTCTTGATCGAAAAATAATGTAGATAATGAATTTGAAGGTAGTAGGTTTGTAGAGATCGTGGTGAATAATCAAATTGAATTGGGTATACATGCGCTCCACTGGATGAATTGCTGGCACACAAAAATCATATTCATTGGCTGAAATTCCGCATTACGTTTGCTTGGTTGTCAAACAGATATATTGATGGAACATCGTCAAATTTTGTCCAATTGGAATTCTCGGCTATATGTCTATAACAACCCACATGTTTGACGAGAAGCGTATTTCTATTTTGAAAATACTCAAATTAGAGCTCACTTCTTCAGCTCAGCAGACTAACAAAGCCAAAACTAGGAAAACTGCCTAAAGCGAAAACCTCGGAATTATAATAAAGATCACTTTACCATCACAGAGCCTCCCGCTGGGACAGCGGTAAGTCTTCAGGTTAACAACACTAAAATCAGGGATTTGATTCCCTCGATAGACATAGCAGATAACCTGTTGTAGCTTTGCTATACGAAAAAATTTGCAGTGTTATAACAGTTAATCAAATAGCAATATATCTTTGAGAATAATTTTTTACGTTTCTATTTATAAGGCTTTACCGAAAAGAACATTTAAAAATAACTTAAATATAGAGAAGTCAAACTGTTAATCAAGCAATACTTAAAGGAAATTACCAAATATGAATTATTAATGGTATTTTCGTGAAATACATGAAATAGGAGAGTAATTATTCGTGCATAGATATATTGTTACCAGATTACAATTATTATAAAACGTGTTCATAAAACGTTGATTTAGATATAATTTGGGGGAAAAAATAATCTAATTTCCTTCATCTGATGGGCATTCAGTTTGTAAAATGATAAAGATGTGATGTAAAAGTTTCTAGTATATTCGAAAGTGTATTACCAATGCAAAGTTCTATGAAGCATCAAGAGTAGTATACTAATTAGGGGGCATCAAACTATGACTATAACTGTATTGCACGTAGAGGTTCTAACACGAGGGGTCTCTATAAGTTGAAAATGCTGGAGCCAATAAAACCCTCAATGCGAACTTCGTAGTATATATTTAAGAGAGGGTTTAGTTTGTTCTTTTAAGATAGAAAGTTAAAACATTCATTGTTTTTTCGTGAAATATTTGGATCGGTGTTTGCATCAGTCACCGAGTTACGTACAGTTACGTACGTTCTATTGATATTAATGTTAGAGTACCTTGAACGTTATTTGTAATGTAGGATTGCAAAAGTATATGACACCGTACAACTATTCAAAACGTAGAAATGTTAAAAGAGGAAATAAACAATATTTTTTTTTATCATTTCGTGGACTAGATGTTAGATTATTTATTTTCACTTTGTGGGATGCTATTAGATTGGACAGAAAATTTACGAAAGAGCAGAACAGTAACAAATGGTGTTAGATCTTACTGGATCACAGTTACAAGTAATGTGCCTCAGGGTTCTGTGCTGGGTCCTCTTTGTGATTTGTATTAACTATATTTGATGCACTGGGCCGATACGTGGCAGATGATGTTTAACTATTCAAAATGTAAGATGATGCATGTGGGTTTTCATAATTCAAGTTATTGTTACAATTTAAATGGGAATGCATTAAATATTGTGGATAAAGAAAAATACCTTGGGGTTGTGGTTGAAACCACGTAAGTCATCTATACAATGTATTGTATCTAGTGTTAAGGCTAATAGGATTTTGAGTAACATCTATAGAAAAAGGATGTTGTTTCACTTTATAGGTCGCACTTAAGGCTCTTTTAAAGTACTGTGTACAGTTTTGGGGCTCTCTTCCTCAAGCAAGACATTGAATTGGAGAAGATTCAGGGAAGAGCCACTACACTTATGATACCTGGGATGGTGGGATTGTCCTAAAATCTCTAAACTTGTTTTTTTCCAAGAGAGGAGAAGAGTCAAAATGGATTTGGTTGAGGTTAAGATTATTAATGATAATACAGATCAGTCAAAAGTTTTTTTTTTGTATTTAGCAGTAAAAACAATAGGGCAAAGGGTCATAAGTTCAAATTTTGACAGTGTAGGAGTTGTTTATAGTTTAGACAGTATTACTTTTCAAACAAGGTGGTGGAAACAGAAAATATAACTGAGTTCAAGAATAAATTAGACAAATACATGAATAGTAAGTGGTGGTTGTAGTTGAAAGCTGGAAGGGTTAACAAGCTCCTTTTTGTCACTCTAAAAAGGTTATAAAATTTATTAAAAGAACCTGCCAAGAACAACAATATAATGCATATTAAACAGTAGTTTTGGATGGTTTCAGTTTTGCTGTTTTCTATCTGTGTTGCTAACCTTATGCAGTTCACATACTTTGTTTTCTTATGGGATTCTAAGCTTGACCTATAGCCAAAAGAATTTGGTTCTAAAAGTCAAAAACATTTGAAAGAGAGGAAGTCGCAATGCAGTGCTAGGGGAGACTGTAGGTGTAGATATAGAATGGTTATACTTAGTTCAATTTAAGTTTACATCATGGTGAGGATAAAACTAACATGTAGTGTAAACTATATATTGTGGAATCATGACCAGCTCTTGAGAAAACTATTGGACTGTACTAGAGAAATAGACTTGACAAACGTTCCTCATTCATATTTCATTCCTAGTTTAAAATTCATTGGAAGCCTAGAGGGAGGTCAGGATCCCATGTGGCTCCCTTTGAAACAATCCTGCCCTTGCACTAAAGAGAAACTTGTTTTAAGAAATTCTTCTTTGACATTGGCTTGTAGATTTAGATTTTTTTATGTTTTAAAATACTTGAATGATCTGCTTATGAATGGTGCCAGTGTTGTGTGTCAGTGAGTAACATAAGATTGTAACATTTTTACAAAAAAATATATTTTTTTTATTGAAGGGAAAGTTTTCCAACAAGGAGAGAAATGGAAAGATTTTAGCATGATATTATTTTAACTTCATTTCTTATTGCCTTGAAAAAAATGTTAAAATGTTTTATAACAACATCAACTTGTCAAAATTATGCAAATGTTGAAAAGGGATTTTACCATCTTTTAAATAACTTGTGGAATTATTTATCTGATGATATAGTATATAGTCTGGGTTAAAAACTTAAGACATGAATTATTAAACTTTAATAATGGTATATATACATGTAAGTTATAATAGTTGTATTCTTCACTTTTGTTTTTATACTTTTAAACCAGCACATCACAACTGTACCTTTAGAATAATAATTAAGGACTTAATAAAATGACATTTGGGGATAATTAAAAAGGTAAATACAATAAATTTAAAACATCACAGAATGTGGAGAAGTGTCTAAAATATTCAAACGTTAAGTGCATCTTTACTTTCTTTTACTGACTAATGACACAACACAACAAGATACTGTGGTACAAAAGAAAGATTAACAAACTGTTTTGTGACAACATGAGACCTATTGGTATATCTTGGCTGCTCTACACTCTAACTTAGTAAATAAAACAATCTTAGACCTTATCAGTTATATACTTATCAAGTTTTTTTAAACTCATTTAAATTTATTGTCTCAACAACACCTTAAGGCAACCCATTCCAAAGACCAACCATCTTGTTAGCAAAATAAAACTGTCTTAATTGAAAATGACTCCTAACCTGCCAACATTTATATTCTTAGTCCTACTGTTCTCACTGTTAAATGTGAAAGAAATATGATACGTCAATACTATCACTTCCCTTTACAATCTTAAACACTTTAATCAGATCTCTTCTAACTTTTCTTGTTTTGAGAAAAAAATTTGAGAGATTTCAGCCTCTCCTTATCTGACAACTCCTGTGTCCTAGGCAACCATCATTCTTATAACTTTTCTCATGACCCTTTCTAACAATTTGATGTTAAGGAGCTCAGGACTGAATGTAATATTCCAAATGTGACCTAACCAGTGACCTATGCAATGAAATTATAACCTCTTTAGACTTACATGCAACATTTCTCTAGATAGAACCTAAATTCCTATTTGCCTTACCACAGTGTTTGTATGGCTTAAGAGACTGATCAACTACGATATCAAGATTCCTATTCTTTATGACATTGTTAAGGTTATTCCCATTCAAATTATACTTATAATTAAAATTATGATAACCTATATACAGTATCTAGCATTTATTACAATTAAAACTCATCTGCTATTTATTTGTCCAACTTACTAAATGATATAAATCGTTTTGTAAATCAGCAGCATCCTCTTCACAGGTTGCAACATCCAAGACATTAATGTAATCAGCAGATTTAAATAATTTATTGACTTTTCCTTCATCTATGTCACTAATGTATATAAAAACAACAACAACAAAGGTGCTGAGATTGAGCCATGAGTTATCCCACTTTTGACATTAATCCAGTTTGACTGAACTCCATTTGTAACAACCCTCTACTTTCTTCCATCCAGCCACTCTTCTATCGAATTTGCTAACTTATCTCCCACATCTACAGAGACAATATTTTTACAAGCCTTTATGTGGCACTTTTTCAAATGCTTTATGAAAATCGTGATACATCAAATTCACATCCATACTCTCATCAACATAAGCAGTAAACTTTTCAAAGAATGTCAAAAGATTTGAAGGCAAAATCTTCCCTTAGTAAAATCATGTTGATGATCCAATAAAACTCTAAACTTTGTTAAATGACTTTGCAAACATCTTTTAATATACTGTCCAAAACTTTTTCCACAACTGGTGTAAAACTAATTGGTTGGGACAATTTTTATCACCTCCCTTGAGGAAATCATTAGCCTGTCACACTTGTCCAATATTCAAGGACTGTCAAAAAAAAATAGTGGCTCACTTATCCAATACTGAATCTCTTTCAAAACTTGGGATGAAATATTATCTGGCCCAGGAGCCTTATCATTTTTTTAAATTTCACACTTTTCTTAATTAGCTCCAAATTAATCCAATCATCTTGTTTGATGTCATTTTCATTTACCAACTGTTCAAGACTTGGAATACTGGTTAAATAAATCTTCATTAGTAAAAACTGAAGAAAAACCAAAATATCATTATTCCCTCTATCTATATGCAGCAAAACATTGAACCTAATAGAGGAATGATTACTTGCATCCAGATGGTCTCCAATTTCTACTTTCTCAATAATTTCTGTATTTGAAGTTAACAATAAATTTAAACTGGCATTGTTTTTCTAGTGGTTCCCTTGCCTAATTGGTGAAGAAAGCCATTCTGAATAGTTTCTGAAAACCTTTCCTCTTCATGGTTTGACTGTGCATTTCCCCATCTATACAACTAAATTAAAATCACTCATAATTATGACTTCATTAACAACTGAAACCCTAATCTCATTGTAAAATTTCTCACCAATTTCATCAGTATCATTTGGTGATCTGTAACAAATTCTCATTAAAATCCTTTTCTCTTTATATCCACTAACAGAAACCCAAATGGATTCGATCTTCTTGCTTTTGTCTTTAATATACTTTATTTCAACAGAATGTAACTCATATTTTATGAATAATGCCACTGATCCACCACTTTAATGCTCTATCCCTATTAAATAGCCTGTAACCCTGTATTTCAAAGAAACTTCTGCCATCAAAATTATGTGTTTAACCATGTTTCAGTTATTCACATTTTATCAAAATTCACCATTACTACTAATGTTCTAAGGTCATCTATTTTATACCTTATACTTCTAGTATTACAATGTAACCATTCCTTCTATCCTTATAACTACTTCTATTCTCATTTCTTATGCTAAACTTTTCTCTGCCTCTTATTCTGTTTACATTTGGTTTCTCCAGGCCTTCACCACTGTTTAGTACTAGTTTTAAACTTCTCTTATAGCTAAATTAATAGCCTTAGTACACAAACCAGTGCCTATTCTATTTAAATATAAACCATCCATTCCAAAAAGTTCCTTCTCCCATTAGACTGATCCCAGAAGTTCAGTCAGCCAATCTACTCATCCTTACATAGTAACCTAAGCCTAATATTTAGCTCTAGTAATCTACTTCTAATTTCATCCCCACAGTTAATTCTGGGCAATATCCCTGACAAAATTAAGTTATGGCCTTTTACTTTAATTGCCTTTATCAACCCTTTGTAATTATTAATTAGCTCCTCTAACCTAATATCCCCCACATTGTTAGTCCCTACATGCATCATCAAAACTGCATCTATGCTAGCCCCCTTTATTGTATTTTCTGCTATCAGTTATATCCTCCACCTCTGCCCCTGGGTAACGTAATCTGATGCTTTTCTCCCTGTTTTTCCCACAGACTGTTCTTTCTACATGCCTGAACAATGGATCATCTATAACTTCCTTATCAGTTACATCACTCTCTGACCCTTTATTTTCCTTCCCTTCAAGAGTTCCTCGTCTGCAGAAACCAAGGGCTGAAACTTGTTGCTAAACAGAATAAGCTCATTATAACTAAAATCACATCTTTTCACTTAAAAAGTACTCTTTTAAACTTCCTGAAAGTCATTTTTAGCATATGTAACCATGGCAAGTTCCAGGTAAAAACTTGTGTTTTTCCTGAAATCCTGTTGCCATTTCCAACAATCTATGCTTCTCTTTATCTGTTGGCTCTCCTTTGATTAGGATAGCCTCCAACTTCAGATCCAGGACAATGTCTCACCAGAGCAAAAAGTTACAGAAATGTATTAAATCTTTTTTATTGTTTTATTCTTAAATTTCACATTACCAAAAATAATTATTGTACAATATTACCGGATATGTCATATATAGTAACACACACACAATTATAGCACATTATAATATATAATAGGACATGGTTTATCACTAGCAGAGTCAGCTGATAATTCATTTCACAGAGTTAATGTAGAACATAATAGTGTATCCTGCATCACTCAGAATGCTTCCATTGTTTTGCATCCAGAACTGTAATCCTGGCAAAGTGTGTGGAGTCAGTTCTGAAGCTCAGCAGAGGTATGTCCTACACGTTTCCTTGGGGGTTGACCACAACTCTTCTGCACAATCAGGATTGATGCTACTGCCTACTACTTTGTGTTCAGACAAAATTGTTTTTTTTATGTCTTTTGTATTTTTCAATCATAAGAGAGTTTTGAATTTCACGCAAAGCTACTTGAGGGCTATTTGCACTAGCCATCCCTAATTTAGTAGTGTAAGACTAGAGAGAAGGCAGCTAGTCATCACCACCCACTGCCAACTCTTGGACTACTCTTTTACCAACAAATAGTGGGATTGACCATCACATTATAACGCCCCCACGGCTGAAAAAGTGAGCATATTTAGTGCAGCGGGGATGCGAACTCACGACCCTCAGATTACGAGTTGCACACCTTAACCCACCTGGCCATGTCGGGCCAAGCAAAACAGTAATGAGTATATCACACATAAAGGTTTTTAATATCTTAATACCAATAAATTAAAAAAACAATTGATCCAGGAAAAACTACATTTATTTAACAGTTTCATTATAATGTGCTGTAATGTGATTTGTTAATTAATCTACAGAGACATGTAATAAATGATTTTAGTTACCTTTTCCAAAAATCTCCTTTTACATAGTGCACATACTGTCACTGGACATCAATACAAGTAAGGCAGAAAACTTTCAGGAAGTAACATCAGTAATTAGTGTTACGTAAAAACTCAGTGTCTTTGAGCAAGGGAGATCATCATGGACAGATACCCTAAATGATATGTATTGAATATGTTAATGAGAATTAGCTTAAGTGATTTCACTAAAAACATACTGTGCTAAAGGTGGATGGAATCAGGCTGTGTAGGAATGTTCCATTGTGAATTAATTCTTGTAAAAATTATGAGTTTAACCAATGAATTTTAAATGATATGTAAGCAATTAGAGTGAGTTGGATTTTATACTGATGTGTTTATGGGAAAAATGGTGTAAATAATGAAAGTCTGCTCAGAATTTCTAGTTATTCTAGGCAAATGTATGTAATGCTAATGCTTCATTCCAAGGTCTTAACCAATGGTTTTATTTTTCATCCAAAAAATGGGATAAGTAAATTTTGATTTCTCCTCAAAGCAAGTGTTGGAGATACACTACAGACATTTATAAATATAATGAAATCAAATAATGTTTTAAATATTTTCAAAAACTCCTATCCAGCTTATCATGGCCTGATCTTGAAATGAATAGTTTCTGAATAAGCCATCATTCAGTAGATCAAAAGAGGTCTGAAAAAATTGTCATCTAGTCCAATGATGAAGAGCTTCTGTATAAGATGTCACCAAGGGGATTAAGTAAGAACTAATTAATATGCTACCAATAAATATTCTCAGCTGATTACAAGGTATACCTGAACTGCTGAAAGTACAAAATGATGTGTATCAAGAACAAAAACACAAGCTTAAGAATGGCACTGCAGTTTTTGTGCATAACTGACAATACAGTTTCTTACTGTCTTCTTAATAAGGTTCTTCAGGGTACTGTTCCTTTTCTTAAGAAAAGAAATTACTAGTAAAGGGCGTTTTCTTTGTAAAACATGGTTTTATTCTTTGAAAGATTGTTTAGGCAGGACACTATAAAAGACCAACAACACCTACACACACACTGACTTGAAGACGAAGGGCAGAAGACTTTTGAAACATCGCCCTCTACCTTATGTCTCCACAACAGGCAGTTGCCATCCATTCTACAAAGTTTCTTCATGGTTTTATTCATAATCATTAGTGACAATCTCAGGATACAAGAGTTCTATAAACTGACTAATGTTTAGAACTAACTTGTCATTATTTATCACAAGCTGGTGTTGCTTTTAGACTAATCCTAGTTCATTTTTCTCTTGTTAATTTTAAGTGCTGCAGCACATTAAGATGACTGGTCAAATAAGACTAGAACATTTCCTCTGGTAAGCAAAACGTATGGCTTAATTTGTACTTCATTAAAATGTTTATAGCTCACCTATATATTTGATGTGCAGTATGAGAATTATATCAAAGCCATTCAATGTAAGGGACATGAGTATGTGGAAAACAAGAATGATAATTTTCAGAAACTTTTGTATTATTTGTTAGCCATGAAAGTAAGTAAGGGAGTGACTGTGGTAACTGCTTCTTACAAATATTGGGCTAGAAAAATACCTGTTACATCGAAATACGTGTATGTGTCTCAAAATAGTTTGTTCTGAGATAAAACTATATTTAAAAGCATAAAAAAAATTTATTTTGGTGACTCAATTAAGCCCTAGAGTTATAATCTGGAAGAAAAAATGAAGTGTCATTGCTCATATCTGTCTTAAGTTTTAGATGTTTCTCTAAATATTTGAAAATTTAGTTTTTAATGCAAGATTGACAAGTGAGAAATGTTACTAAAATTCATCCCCTGAAAAAAAAAAAAAGGTTTTCACAATGAAATCATGTAATTAGCCAATTCTGAGTTAAATCTGTAATTAATAAAAGCAAAGGGATATAAAAAGGTATATGCAGATGGGACAAATAATACTGAGGTAAATTTATCTTTGTAAAGATAAGACTCATAACAAAGATGTTAGTTGCATTTAAAGAAGGGCTTGCTATTTTTGTTTTCTTGGTTTAGTAATGACTGCTGATTTATTAAAATGTTGTCATTTCTTATTTCATTCCCAGGTACTTATTATTGATCAGACTAATGTCTCTTAATGTAGGCTTCATCAAGTGAGCTTATAATATGCCATGTTAAGCTTGTGAAGAGTTACGATTGTTAATTGTATTAATATCTACTGGGTCTTAAGTTGATAATTATTTCAATATATTTTTGTCCAACAGATGGCAGCACTGTTTGCTACTGAAATGTAGGTTACACAGTACTTGTATATTTTTGAGCTCACCTCAGATGAAATAAGAATAAAATATAATTGTGATACTCACCAGATACTTTAATAAAATAAACTTTTTAAATGTTTTAAATATAACTAATCTTACATGATGCAGTAATAATAGAGAGCGACATATTTATGAGTCGGAGGAACTGTGAGTGTTTAGTTTTTGATACATGTTCATGGAGTTTGTGGATGCTGAAGTGAGATGTTTAAGCGTTACATTCAAGTTTTGATAGAATTATAAGTTGCGAGAATCTCTTAATCATTAAAAAGTAACATATCTGTTTAAAGATATCAGAACCTTTATTGTTAAGAACAGAAAACTATTTGTGAACTTTCTGACAATTAATAAGCGGTTTTAAAATCTGCAGCATATATTTAAAAAATAATGTTTTAAATCTTTGGGGTGCTTTCTTATAGCAAAGCCACATCGAGCTCTCCGCTGAGCCCACCGAGAGGAATCAAACCCCTAATATCAGCGTTGTAAATCCGTAGACTTGCCGCTGTACTGGCGGGGGTGTTTTAAATCTGATTAATATTGAAATTACAATTGAAATTTTAACAAAATATTATTTTGCATTGTGTTATATTTGTTGTAATAGACATGTTTTAACATGAATATATTATACTGTTATATTTCTTTTATTTTCTATGTATAGAATTTTTTTCATCTTCAGAACTAATTCATGACTTCATATACGAAGTATTGATTACGTTCTCGTCGTGAAGTCTTGATCCATTTTGTTCAAGTCATTGGGTTGACACATTTTGAAATTAATGAAAATCAGTACTTGTCCAAGATATCCCATACTGCTTGTGTTTCAGATTTGTTACCCATTTCACTTGCATATATACTTCTTAAGAGCGTTCCTCATTACAGTGACATTACTAGGAAAATGTATTATATTTTAAACGATTAAACAAGATCAAATGAAATTACTTAGGAAAACTTTATTAAGTATTCATTGTAATCTGATTAATGTGTTTCTTAAGAAACGAGTTTATGGTCCTTTCTGGTAAGTGTCCTACATTGTACTGAATTGGTTGATCTGACATGGGAGTAACTGACAGGAATTTAAGAGTGAAGTACGATTTATCACTTTATTTTATATTCTAAACCGATTTTCACTTCACATAATTTAATAAAATTTGTGTAAAGTAGATTTACACACATCTTTTAATTTATCAGTAATATACAAGCTCAACCTATCCACACAAGTGTTATAGAAATGTATTTTTTTACTCATTTTTTAAAATTGTATTAAGTAGCTCATTTTTGTTTTACTGAAAAGTTATTTGTAGATCAGAAGTTTACATCTGGCCTTTTTTAATCACATACATCAAACTTTTTTGTGTGTATTCAAATAATTTTTTGCAACTAAAAAAAAATTATAGAAGCATAGGATAGTGTATATTATAATACAGTGTCCTTCAGTCATTGATAATTACTGTAGTACTTTCTCATGCAAACAAAACTGGAACACTTACTATTTTCTTAAACTGTAATAAGTGGGAGATGTGGGAAGAACCATGATGTTGCTAGCCTTCACTTTAAAATCATTTCTATATTAACAGTGTGCATTTATCAACAGTTATTAACACGGTCATTTCAAAAGTAGCCAGCTGCACTGCAACCAGTCACTCCTGCATAATGATATCTACAATATGGCAATTACTCCTGGATAATGATATCTACTGTATGGCAGTTACTCCTGGATAATGATATCTACTATATGACAGATACTCCTGCATAATGATATCTGTTATATGACAAATTCCTCCTGCATAATGGCATCTACTATATGACAGATATATGACATATTCCTCCTGCATTATGATATCTACTATATGACAGTTACTCCTGGATAATGATATCTACTGTATGGCAGTTACTCCTGGATAGTGATATCTACTATATGACAGATACTCCTGCATAATTATATCTGTTATATCTACTATATGGCAATTAATCCTGCATAATTATATCTGTTATATCTACTATATGGACACTTACTCCTGCATATTGGTATCTCCTATATGCGATACTTCCGCACATCAATATCTTATTACTCATAAGTTACTCCTGCACATCAATATCTTATTACGCATAACAGTTACTCCTGCACATCAATATCTTATTACGCTACAATATGGACAGTTACTCCTGCATCAATATCTTATTACTCATAACTGTTACTCCTGCACATCAGTATATTATTACTCATAAGTTACTCCTGCACATCAATATCTTATTACTCATAAGTTACTCCTGCACATCAATATCTTATTACGCGTAACAGTTACTCCTGCACATCAATATCTTATTACTCATAACTGTTACTCCTGCACATCAATATATTATTACTCATAAGTTACTCCTGCACATCAATATCTTATTATGCATAACAGTTACTCCTGCACATCAATATCTTATTACGCATAACAGTTACTCCTGCACATCAATATCTTATTACGCATAACAGTTACTCCTGCACATCAATATCTTATTACTCATAACTGTTACTCCTGCACATCAATATCTTATTACTCATAAGTTACTCCTGCACATCAATATCTTATTACTCATAACAGTCACTCCTGCACATCAATATCTTATTACTCATAACAGTTACTCTTGCACATCAATATCTTATTACTCATAAGTTACTCCTGCACATCAATATCTTATTACGCATAACAGTTACTCCTGCACATCAATATCTTATTACTCATAACAGTTACTCCTGCACATCAATATCTTATTACTCATAACTGTTACTCCTGCACATCAATATCTTATTACTCATAAGTTACTCCTGCACATCAATATCTTATTACTCATAACAGTTACTCTTGCACATCAATATATTATTACTCATAAGTTACTCCTGCACATCAATATCTTATTACGCGTAACAGTTACTCCTGCACATCAATATCTTATTACTCATAACTGTTACTCCTGCACATCAATATCTTATTACTCATAAGTTACTCCTGCACATCAATATCTTATTACTCATAACAGTCACTCCTGCACATCAATATCTTATTACTCATAACAGTTACTCTTGCACATCAATATCTTATTACTCATAACAGTTACTCCTGCACATCAATATCTTATTACTCATAACAGTTACTCCTGCACATCAATATATTATTACTCATAACAGTCACTCCTGCACATCAATATATTATTACTCATAACAGTCACTCCTGCACATCAATATCTTATTACTCATAACAGTTACTCTTGCACATCAATATCTTATTACTCATAACAGTCACTCCTGCACACCAATATCTTATTACTCATAACAGTTACTCTTGCACATCAATATCTTATTACTCATAACAGTTACTCTTGCACATCAATATCTTATTACGCATAACAGTTACTCCTGCACATCAATATCTTATTACGCATAACAGTTACTCCTGCACATCAATATCTTATTACTCATAACAGTTACTCCTGCTTAGCAATGTCTTCTGTGTGTGGCAATAAAATGTGTTTTTCTTCAGTAGTATTAACAAAAGAAAAATGTGCACTTCTGTGTTTGTACTGAAAATAATCAGACCTAAATAATTATATTAAAAGCATACATAGAAAATTCAGTACGATTACATGTGTATTTGAAAAACGAACAAACAACCTTTTTGCTGTATTTGTCATTCAAGATTGAATTGCTTAAAAGTGTTCATCCAACTGCTCATGTTTTTGATTATTTTATAATTTTAACAATGGGGTTTGTTATCAGTTTGGGATGAGTGAGTGGGTTAGTTGATCCTGAGTAATTATGACACAAAAATTCAGGGACATGAATGGTTGTCAGGTGAACAGTTCAAGGGGCAATATTATTTAATCAGTATTAAATTAAGATTCATTCAAACTCCTTCCCTTAGAAAGGTTATACATCCATTTGTTGTTTTAATAAAAACTGTACTCTCTACTGCTAAGCTATCATTTATTTGCAAACTTTTAGAACAATTGCATTAATAAAGGAATACTTAGAGGAATTTTCAATCATTTGATATATCAAATCTACTTTTAGAAAATAAATTGTATACATAGTGGTGGCAAAGATTTTGTGTAATTTTGTTACTTACTAAAATCAAAATATTAAGTGCCATGGAAGTAGGTTTGCATTTTACAGTCTGGGAGAAGTTGCAGCGTATCTCTGTAACTGGTATATAAATATACATATGTTATATTTAGGTTACATTTATTATGTTCAATGTTAAAATTTTGTTATTCTACAAGTCACAATTTACTGCAATGCTATATAAAACTATAGGATAAGAAATGTAGGAGAATATATTGTTTACTAATGTGCATTTCTTTCCTTTTTTTTTCAAAGTGCATGTAGTATATGTTTCAAAAGAGCCGTTGGAAGTAAAAGTAATTTGATCCACCATGCATTAACAGCTACTGATTACACAGTACTTTCCTGAAAACTGGTGCACTTAGTGTATAGCTTGTTTCAGAAAATACATAATATTGACTTTGGTTTTGTTTTAAATACCAGCACTACTTTTGACATCCAGTTTTTATTTTGTAAAATATTCAGCATGGATTGTGAGTTTGATTTGTTTTCAGAGTTCTAAATGTTCATATATAGGTTTTAAGTAGAAATAAAAAAAACAAACTATTCCTTCATTTGTTGCTGACCTTATTTTTGTATGCAGAAACAACAAAATTAATGAAACATTTATACACATTTTATGAAAGTTTTATTTACATTTGTGTAGAAAGGAAAGAGGATTTGGCTCTAAAACCTAATTTACAAAAAAAAAAACAACATAACATCTACATTTCCTACCAACAGTTTGTCAAACTGATGTCACTTACTTGTGTTAAAAATATATTTACTTACTTAGGTTTAATCAAGATGAACACTTATTATTTGCAAAATAAACATTTGTATTCAATTGCCATATATACGTTTACAACAAGATATAAAGATTAGTTTGGTTTCAAATGTTGATGAAACCACAAGTAAATTATGAAGATATGATATTTACTTTCATTTCTTTCATGTATAAAAGTTGGATCTTAATTCACCTACTGTCAGTTTATTTATTCCAATTCCTATAACCATGATGATGTCCACTATTCTTGCCATTCCAATTCTTAATGGTATCCATCCAAAATTTTTCTTCTTATTTTTTTTGTTTTTGCCACCCAACATCTCTCCAGTTGTGATCATTGAAACATAATAAACATATAAAATCCGACCTTAAATTTGTAAATAATATTCCACTTACTGAAGGTGTTTCATGTATATATGTATATTTAAATCGTATATACTTTTCACATTACCACAGTTTTTTATGTATACTTGAGTGTAAACCTGTTACACGGTTTTTTACTGGGGGAATTCACTTAAAAAACATTTACATCAAAATTAAAATATAATTCATTTGTTAATTAGTTACTGCTCTTAAACCTGGTAAATACTTTAACTTTGTCACACGAAATAATTTTTATGTTAACTCGTTACTATAACTTACATTTTCAATAAAACGTAGAGAAAACTATGACAACTCCGTATCTCTATGCAGCAATAAATTTCACACTAGAAAAATTTCGTTTCAGATAACTATTAGAAGTAGATTACTTTTTATTTTACACTGAATGGAAAATTCTACCAATTAACGATAACATTTAAAAATTTCTTAAGGAAGAAAACCCAAAGTAAAACATTTAAACTACTTAACTTATTGTTTTTGAAGAGCAAGTCTAATGTTGCTGATCCTATCCATTATACAATTCGAAAGAAGCCATTAAGAGTAGGCCTAACATTGTTGACTATATCATGTATATGTGACCTATAATGAACAATCATAGAATAACTTCCTGAAAAAAAAACTAGAAATTCAGAGGCAGCTTGTAATACAATAACAAAAAAAACCAACTTTCTAGACACTTATTACTTTAATCAATTAAAATATACAACTTCTTGTTTTATTATTGATAAGGATGTTTTTGTTTGTATTAAGTATTTGGTATCAATGATATTTTTATAATATAACTACATTTAATAGCTCTGCATTATTGTTTGTTTTGTTTCTTTTTTGAATTTCACGCAAAACTACACAAGGGCTATCTGCACTAGCCGTCCCTAGTTTAACAGTGTAAGACTATAGGGAAGGCAGCTAGTCATCACCACCCACCGCCAACTCTTGGGCTACTTTTTTACCAACGAATAATGGGATTTACCGTAACATAATAACGGACCCACGAGGATGTTTGGTGCGATGGGGATTCGAACTCGCGACCCTCAGATTATGAGTCAAACGCCTCACTCTGCATTATAACAGAACTTCACTTATCGTATCAACTGATTAATCGCTTCAGTTTTCGAAAAAATATCTTGAATAATATGAAATTGTAAACCTTCCATTGATAAAAAAGAAAATGAAAAAAGTAGTTAAAAGCAGTATCTTGTCTAAAGTTAATTATTTTAAGTTCAAAACATGACAGATTTTGAATAATTTGTTTTTTTGAATTTGACAGGATAATTTTATAGAAAATTATTTTCTGTGATAGGTTTCGCTTTTGTGTTTACGACTAAATATATTTATTGTCATTACTTTTGAAATGGATCTAAATTATCAACTATTTCGAATTATATTTTACACTGCATAGTGGAGAATATAACCAAGAAATGACAATGTAACTTTTAAACATGAGACTAAAAAAGAATTGTCATGAATTGTGATGGGCAAGTGTTCAAATGTAAAACGCCCCAGTAGACATGTAAATCCATTAAAATTTATACTATCTCTCAGTTATTACTTTGTAATTAATGTGTACAGAGAATAATAATTGTATAATAACTTATTTTCATTTTTTACAACAATACGTTTTTGGAGAGTTTAAAATTTAGTTGAGGTACCCAAGCGTTTCCGTTAAACTAAAATATAAACTGTAAGTATGGCAACATATATCTGACTATCAGTTTGTAAGTTTGTATTTGCTATTTGTTTACTGATCTCTCTAGATACATCTGTTTCGCTAGTTCTTATTGGTAAAAGCAACCGTAAGTTTGGTTCATACCCAAAATCTCGTGTTATTGAAATCTAATTCAGGCTATTTAACTATAAAACAGTATTCAAACCAATCACAGAAAAGTTAAGGCAACAGATGCCTGAATCAATTAACTAGTTTCATACTATGACAATTTTACATTTAATCATTTATATCTCTTGGAATAATTTTTAGCTTGAATACTTTGATAATTAATACAATTTTGTTCCGGTGATGTGTGTATGTACTAATTCAAGTTCTTCCATATTGTTACATTTTTTGAAACTATTTCTTTGTTATATCTTTTCCTATCACACCAAACATGCTCGCCCTTTCAGCCGTGGGGACGTATAAGTGACGGTCAATCCTGCTATTCGTTGGTAAAAGAGTAGCCCAAAAGTTAGCAGCGGATGGTGATGACTAGCTGTCTTCCCTCTAGTCTTACATTGCTAAATTAGGGACGGCTAGCGCAGATAGCCTTCGTGTAGCTTTGCGTGAAATTCAAAACAAACAAATTATTATATCTTTTAATTCTACCTTTCTCACTTCCGTCGTGTTTAACTGCAGTTACTTTCCACTTGGTACTTTTAATTTCTTATCTTAAATGAAATATGTCAGGATAAAGTCAGAAAATATATTAAAGCCCCCAGTTCTCTTCCCTACTGTTGTGCTTGTCTTCTTATGTTGAATTGTTGCTAAATTATTTGTTTTATGGAGTTTTTACACAGTATACGAAATTACAATTATTACTGCACTTAACATCTCGTTATTTAACATAAGAAACCTCGAAAAATAACTTTTATTATCTTTTTTCTCACAGCTTTCTAGCAGTGACTGACTGACTACTAGTGAGAAATTTCCTCCTACGATTTTTATATGCTCAGAAGCTAAGCGAGACATCGAGCAATCTTCCTTAATACATTTGGAGAGTACAAGTACGCCAGTTGATCGCTAGATGGCAAAAATCTAGAATTTTAATCGATTTTTGTTAGAGGCTTAACATCGTGTCTGCGGATCCTTAAATGTTTGGGAAACAAATATAAGGCTTTCAAGAAATAAATATTTTATTACTATTAAATATATATATAATTTCAAAGACAACACAGCAAATTAGGCAATGCCTTAGAAATAATTATAAAAAGTAATGCTCTTCCTAAATCTTGGGCAGGGTAGAAGATGAGGTACAACTTCAGAACAAGCAAACTAGAATTTGATCAAAGACATATCTGTAAGAGATACCAGTCAGGTTAGTATAAAAATATGCATCAGAAGACTTATTACTTATTTTTATACATTCGTATTTTTAAGCTATATATAACTATTTGATCACTTTTCAAGTTATGTAAAGTCTATGCAAACTTTATGACACGGAGTATAAAGGTTTTGATTAACTTTTTATTTATCAGTGTTTTTTTAACTAATTAACTGTAGTTGTTTGTAAAAAAATGTATTGGTAAGAAATTGATTATTAGTTATATACAATTAATTTTTAAAACAAAAATTGCCAAACACCCAGCAAATTTCGGTAGGACTAATATTTTGAGTTCGCCCCACTTAATGTTGATGGTTTTGTTTCGATAACGTCAACTATTACATAATTTTACAAATAAGACAGATTATACAACATTATTTTTAGATGATTCTTTAGATTTTTATCAATTTGTCATTTTGATTAATAATTTTCAATCTACACCTAACCGTATTTATATTATTCTTTTTAACGGCCGTAAAAAATAAATAAATGTATTATACGTGTTTTTCATAGTTCCGATTACTGATATCTTTAAAATGGTTTAATCTTATTTGTACTAATACATAATACAAACATGACAGGTTGTAAACAATTAACAGCACGTGTACAGCAATTGTTTTAACATGAGATAACCATGATTTTCACTTATAATTTGAAGTGTTCTACATTGTTCAATCCTTTAGTATATTTATATAAGTTACAATACAAAGAGAAATGTCCCCCGCTGATACAGCAGTAAGTCTACGGATTTAAAATCCTAAAATCAGGGGTTAGATTCCCCTCGGTAGACTCAGCAGATAGCCCAATGTGGCTTTGCTATAATAAAACACACATACACGAACAGAAATAAGGAAAACCTAGACAGCCCTATCTATAAGCCTCAGTCTATGTATGGATGACTGGCATGTAGGTGTTGAATCTCGCAGCAGACAACAAGCACGCTCAATGAACCAATCAGAATAGACTTGAATACCACTTAACCAATAATATTAAAGTATGTAGAATGCTGTCTGTGTGAAGGCCACATATAGTTGATACCGATGTAAAATGTCTGTTAAAGTACAACACCGTTATGATTCAAATCTTGCACTTAAAACTTTACACAAATCACCCTAACTACAATTTCATTGCTAAACTTTTCATCTTGAAAGAAAACTCGAATTAATTTCATTAGCACCTCTCTTATAAACGAAGTATTCAACCAGTTGAATATCGTTTCACAGCAGCATTTTACTAATTTTTCCTTTCACATTTAGTTTGATTTAAGGATAAAAATTTATTTATGATAATACTTTAAAAATAATACTTAATTGTTATCTTTAAAACCGATTAAATCTAAACTTTTTTTCTGTCTATGACTTCGTATTAAACCTCTATAAACAAATTAAAGAGAAATAAAAGCTTTGAGTACGTGTACCTGTGAAAGTATTTTCAACAACTGTTAATAGGTGAAAGTGTTAAACCTGCAAGATTATGCCAATAGAATTAAAGCATTTTTAACTTAGAAGTAATTAAGGCACTTTTTTCATATTTTAAAATGATTACTTCAATCGTACGAAATACTTAAAAAATAACTAAACATTTTATAAAAGTTTAAGGTGTGTACCAAACCTGTGATAAAGTAGTATGATCTGTATTCTTTTAGTCGAGTTTCAGCGTTCAGTGTAGAGAAATACAACATATAAATATATTATAGGTACATATACTAGATGTTGTTTAAACAAAGTATCCTAGACTGTGTTCTAACGACAGTGTTATGTTTAGAGGGCCGCGTGAGAGTACGTGAACCTCACATGACATGTATCTTTCTGTGTCACGGGATTATTACAGTGTAATATTATTAGATACTTTATGATATTGTAATATTATAAATCTAACGTTGAATACTGGTGCAGAACAAAGCATTTTTCACTTGCTTACAATCACAGACAATAAAACACAAAGTTATCCATGTATATTTCATTTTTCACCCCCGTTATCGTAGAATGGAATTGGCCTGTGTACCAAGGTCCGCGAGTCGCTGTTGTAACTTACCGCCTACTTCGTCGCTGATTTCACAGCTTCCCTGTTTTACTGAGTACCTATGGTCTACACAGTTTTGAGTCTTAGCGTCTGAATTTTAGTAGTACTCTTTATGGAACTTATTTAAGTGACAACCAGTTCACACTATAAAGCTGGTGAGGGTTTAAATAAGTAACAATAACATATTTGTACAGTTACATAAGGATGACTACAGAAATTATTACTTTATGTAAACAACATACATTTTATTTATTTTTCTCGTGTTTAATTTGTAAATGGCCTGGCATGGCCGAGCGCGTAAGGCGTGCGACTCGTAATCCGAGGGTCGCGGGTTCGCGCCCGCGTCGCGCTAAACATGCTCGCCCTCCCAGCCGTGGGGATGTATAATGCGACAGTCAATCCCACTATTCGTTGGTAAATAGTAGCCCAAGAGTTGGCGGTGGGTGGTGATGACCAGCTGCCTTCCCTCTAGTCTTACACTGCTAAATTAGGGACGGCTAGCACAGATAGCCCTCGAGTAGCTTTGTGCGAAATTCCAAAACAAACAAACAAACAAAATTTGTAAATAAGAGCGGTAAACAACTTTTCAGAACCCAGTATGGCCAGGTGGTTAAGGCACTCGACTCGTAATCTGAGGGTCACGGGTTCGAATCCCCGTTGCACCAAACATGCTCGCCCTTTCAGTCGTGGGTGCGTTATATGTGACGGTCAATCCCACTATTCGTTGGTAAAAGAGTAGCCCAAGAAATGGTGGTGGGTGGTGATGACTAGCTACCTTCCCTCTAGTCTTACACAGCTAAATTAGGGACGGATTTTTAAAGAAAGTAGTTTCTCGGCTGAATAAAGTGAACCTGTTTTTGGGGGCGAAAAATTATGTGTAAATATAAACGCGACAAAACAGCTCAAGTTAAGTCCCTTCACTATTATCTCCTCAAAAAATAAGTTCCCAGATCACTACCTGCAGAATTTCATTTCTGGCAATAAACATTATAAAATTATTTTACGCGAATATATTTAGAAAACGTTTAAAAAGAAGAGCATGATAGAAACAAAGAAATGGTGTTTTGTATGAATACATCAACTAATTTAACTTCTTAAGAACTCCTTTTATTATGAAAACATGGTCCACAGTGAAATGGTTTTACACATTATAATTGATTTAAATCTTGCCCAAAGTAGTTTCTCCGTAAGGCAGAAGTTTTGCTCGAAACTTTGTCTCAAACTGCATTCAAAATATAAAACGCCCCCACAGTGGCCCAGCAGAATGTCTGCGGACTTACAACGCTAAAAACCGGGTTTCGATACCCGTGGTGGACAGAGCACGCATAGCCCATTGTATAGCTTTGCACTTAATTCCAAACAACAACATCAGAACATAAAGTGTGTTTGAACAAGTTTTTTGTTAAGAAGGATCTTACAGTTTTTGTAACTCTAGCTGTCACTACAATATGAACATTCCAACGTCATATAAAACTACTTTCAATGCTTATATTTTTGTTTACCTCTATAGACTACAGGGACAGAAAAGTACATTTCTTTGTTCAACTCTCGTTACCGCAAAAATGCGTTACTCATTTTGGATGCGTTATGAGATTGACAATTAGAACTCACAATTAGAGTAATCTAAGAGTTGGAGGTGGACGCTTTTAATTATCTATCTATTTTCTAGATTTCCAGTTCAAAATGAAAGGCCATAGCCCTTGTATAGCTTAGTGCGAATTTTAGGAACAAACTTTATCCAACCAATGAAGAGTTCGTTTTGCAAGTCATGCTTCAACAGCCATCTTGCGCCAGTGTTCAATTGTTTCGTGTCTTTTTTTTTTATACTTTAAGTACGAATTCCTCTTGGATTTTAAATTATTTATGAGCAACATTATGATAACGATTTAATTGTTACAATATAACAGAACATTAAAAACGAAAAGAATAGAAAAGGTGGGTATTTAATTGAATAACTTCGGAAAGAAAAACAAATACGAGGTGACGATTGTTAGAGCTATTTAAGGACAATCGGAAGTGATGTCATCTTTAGTCATTTCCGCCGGGTTAGTCTCTTTATCGTCTGTTAAGTTCTTTTACAGTAATATCACAATCTGAAAAAGACGCAAGTTTAACTTCTGATTAAAACAAAACGCTAAGCGATAACATTTATGGTTTAGACTCGTGACGTATTACAACAGTTAAAGGACAGAAAATTGATAATTTAGAAAACCCTGACAAATATTTATTTTACACGTTAAAAACCAATATTCATGGTAAGGTAAATAAGTAAAACATTTAACAGCCTATTTAATTAACGCCCCTTAGTTGTACAGCGGTATGTCTACGGATTTACAATCACCGGTTCGAATCCCTCGGTGGGCTCCACAGATAGCCCAATGTGGCTTTGCTATCAGAAAACACAAACATTTAATTAATGATCACAGAAATATAGTTCACCCAAACACAAACGGTATTAATAAGCAATCGAAATGGGAGGAAAGGTCTAGAAGAACGAGATGACACAGAAAAAGTTTTTTACAGACGAAAGAAACGATCAATAAAATTTGCACGAGTGACAACCATGTACGCTGAAACTCCTGATTGGTTTTAGATTCTCAGAATAAGCTTTGGCGCTCAAAACTCTAACTTTTTATCCAGCATTTCTTTTTTATAAAGAATATACGTTCACATACGTATGAAAAATAAACAAAGGGAATATAATGGCAACAACAAATCTAGTGCTTCAAAATTACATTGCATTTGTTTGGAATTTCGCGCAAAGCTACTCGAAATTTAGCAGTGTAAGGCAGCTACTTATTACCACCCGCCGCCAAATCTTGGACTGCTTTGTTACCAACAAATAGTAGGCTCACCGTTACACTATAACGCCCTCACGGCTGAAAGGGCCAGTATGTTTGGTGTAACTGGGATTCGAACCTGCGACCCTCAGGTTACGATTCGAGTGCCTTAACCACCTGACCATGCTGGGCCATTGAGAATTGTAGCTTTTTTCTTTTGAATATATTTCAAAACTTTTTATATTGAAGTATCATGTTGTTATTTTGCATCTAAATCTTAGATAGATTTAAATTGTTCAGTATTTTAAAATAATGAATCATGTGATTTAATTTTTGGAAATAATAATTTAAATTTACGTATCTTGCTACAAATGCGAACTAATGTTCACCATAGTGAGAGAGAAAAAAAACTTTCGTAATATTTCACAGAAATATCCATGAACTTGACGAGTTGTGACGGATGTGTTCAGAATTTACTGGCAAAATGTTCACTCACTTGATGCGCGTAAACAATCTTTATACCACCTGAGGGATACAGTTTGACAATACTTATTATAATAAAGCTGCTTTAACTATATTAAACGAGTTAGGCTATGATCAAGTTGACAAAACGGACTGACATTTCTCCAGTTCTCCTCTTTATCATGTTTTATTTATCAAGTTTTACTTGCTTAATCGCTACACAGTGTGGAACTCACTTTCGCAATAGGTATTTCCAAGATGATAATTTGAGCGTTACTAAAACCAAAGAACTTTACTTATCCAACGGGAATATATCAGTATATAACACATGCATGTTTATTTATTTCTAGCTAGAGTATCCGTCTTCTGGATGGAAGTTGTGTAAATTCATGAAAAGTTGCTTCCCTTATATGCAGTTGTAAAAAACACATCAAATCTGTAAAACACAGTAGGTGAAAGTAAAAAAAACTGTAAGTATCTTCCCATTGACCTAACGAACCTCCGTACTAGAATGTGGTAAATATCCTTCTACAGGGGATGAAGCAATGATAGATAGCGCAAAAACGCCTATAAAAATAATAACAAAACGAAAAATACGAATCTGAAAATTTGAATATCTCTCTTCATGGACCCAGTGAACCTCCATATAAAATTTGGTGAATATCCATCTATAGGAGGTGAAGTGGTGGTTTAAAATAAAAAAAAAATAAAAACGACGAAAAAAGCAAAACTGAAAATCTCCATAATAATTTTGGTGAAACTTGCCGGTTTCACTTGCTCAAACCTTAATGTTTGAGCTTTCAAACCTCATCCACACCCAGCGAAGTTGCTGTACGGACATACACCGGATAGTACCATTACATTTATATAGATTTTGATATAATATAAGCTTAATATAAAAGACATTGATAATGTTATATCAATGTCTTTTGTATCAAGCTTAAAACCAACTATAATTATTTTCCAATATACATAATATTAGGATAAGTTTTGTTTGAAATTATTGTTAATAATAGCTGCAACAGTATTCTATCGATTATTCTACGCTAAGATAAACAGTGTTAATACTTAATAACAATTATAATAAAATTTCCCCAATTTCTTCTGTAATATTAAACTAAACGGAATTATTATTAAATAATGGTCAAAATAATATTTTCTTTCGATTTTTTTTTTGCGATATAAAGAAGATGAAAAATTTGTTTGTTTGTAGTTAAGCACAAAGTTACACAATGGGCCATCTATGATATGCTCACCACAGATATCGACAAACCGATTTATAACGTTATAAGATAAAAAAATTAATAATTGTTTTTTTTATAAATATAATGCCAATATTCTCCCCAAGTAAGTAGAATTCAGACAACCTCATCGTTCAGTTAACACTTATAACTGAAACCTATTTTAATTTATACTTCAACGGACTGTTATGTGTTAATGTTATGTTATAGCAGCATTATCTTTTCGTGCTTTTTTGTTTTTAATTATTTACATTCACCTATATGTATATATATACTTATATATTGTTTGCTACTTCTTTATTTCTATAATCACCTTGTGGAGTTTTATAATATAACGGTTCCAGCTCTATTCCCTAATAACCTCCATTCCGCAACTGTACGACAACTGTGTTGGTGTTGTCTGTATTATATAGATAAAAATATTGGTAAAGAAAATCACAATACTGCCTCCCAGCGGCTAGTTGTAAACTATACTTGTATAATTGCATGAACTTGGCATGATTTGCTATCGCTGATTACATAATTCGTTATCTTCGTTATATTCTGATTCTAACTAATTTTAAATAACCTTTGTTTCTTAAAAATCATAAAGTTACGTCTTGATTGGTTACTTTCGTATATACTTTACGAAAAAATGTCATCGTACATTTTAAAATTCCATAACAAGATAGCGTATCGCACCTGACACAAAACTTCTATTAAGCGCATGCGCAAACACACCGTTAACGAGACAAAAGGTTCGTTTCACAAATCAAGCCCCTCTCCTTCCCCAGTGACACAGCTTCATGTCTTTGGACTTATAACACTAAAAACCGGGTTTCGATACCTCTCGTAGGAAGAGTACAAGTAACCCATTGTGTAGTTATGTGCTTAACCCTAAACAAATATAAGTCAAGTTATTTCTAACCCAGTCTTTGCTTGTATTTTATAGTAAGTTCAAATAAAAAAAGTTCGATAATAATTTTCAGCTGTGTTGTTGATGTCAGTGTTGGTTTAAAAATTAATTGATTTCCTAACCATGTTTTTAACATCTATTCATGCAAAGTTCACATCCTAGACATGCCATTTTGTTTGTATTTTTTGGCGATGCTAAGCTGTTTAATTTTTGGGTTTTACTATTGATATACAGGAAACATTTACAAAATACAATGAAATAATTTTAAGTTAATCTACACTGACGAAACAGGGTATAAGTTAGACACGCGGATAAAGTAACACCAAATCCCTCTCCCAGTTAAGTGCTTGAACATAAACAAAATAGGCCCGACATAGCCAGATGGTAAAGGCGCTCGACTCGTAATCTGAGAGACGTGAATTCGAATCCCCGTCACGCCAAACATGCTCGTCCTTTCATAAGTGGGGGCATTATAATGTTACGGTCAATCCCAGTATTCGTTAGTAAAAGAATAGCCCAAGAGTTGGTGGTGGGCGGTGATGACAAGCTGCCTTCCATCTAGTCTTATACTGCTAAATTAGGGACGACTAGCGGAGACAGCCCTCGTGTAGCTCTGCGCGAAATTCACAAACAAACAAAATAACCATACTTCCCCCTCTATAATGTCATCATATTAAATCACGAACTATCAATGAAATAAGGATTGGAGAAGTTTTACTAATTAAATCTTAAGGGACTACAACAATTAACAATCACTCAGACACCACTTAAATATTTTTAATTGTCATTTTGTCAGATTATTTTCAATATAACAAACTCCTGACACACACGTGTAAAACTGTAACATTTCCATTATTCTAGATTAGAAACTCTGTAGAACAACCAACTGCTCATTGGTAAATTATTATTTGAAATTCAAAAGAAGTAACATTATGTGTTGTAAGCTATAATGTTATTTGGTGGAGGAAACTGTTAATCATGACGACGCAAGATCTAGACAATTCGTAAAATTAGTTCTAGAATACCTAATGAATCATGATGTTGTAATGAGATAGAAATATTGTGAAACTTAGAAAAGTGGGAGAACATAATTATAAGTACCGTGTTTCTCCGACAATAAAACCTACCCATAAAATAAGACCTAGTGTGATTTTTGGGGATAGTTTTAATATAAACCCTACCCTTAAAATAAGCCCTAGTTAAGAGTGGCAGGAAGATGAAAGAAATAAAAAAAATTAATTTATTAATTAGTTTAATAGTTAGTTAATTAGTTTGTTTAAGTATTAATCAGTTAGTTTAATAGTTTAATAATAGTTTATTTTAAATGGTTAGTTTAATAGTTTGCAACATTAAATAGAATATAATTTTTTTAGTCATTTTCACTCCAGAACAAGATGAATGTAAGAAAATGTTATTCGATCGAGTATAAAAGAAGCATAGTGGAGGAATCACAGGGCAAGAATCTTACTGCTTTCTGTAAAGAAATGTTTTTCGTAATTTCTATTTATTTAGAGGTCTTATAATTTTTACTTTGTAACTTCATTTTTTTAATATATCAAAATAAGACATCCCCCGAAAATAAGCCCTAGTGTCATATTTTGGAGTGAAAATTAATACAAGTCCTGTCTTATTTTCGGAGAAACACGGTAATCTGGTATGTGAAGATCCAATGATAATTAGTGAGTTTATCAGTTCAGCATCAAAAACGTTCGGTGTTAGAAGTACAATTATAGTATTTGTTTACTTATTTAATTCTTGGCATAGTCTAATGGTTAGGGTGCTCGGCTCACAGTCTGGGGGTCGCGAATTCGATTAGTTTTTGTTTTGGTTTGTTTTGAATTTTGTGCAAAGCTACACGAGAGCTATCTGCGCTAGCTGTCCCTAATGTAGCTGTGTAAGAAAGGAGGGAAGGCAGCTAGTCATCACCAACCACCGCCAACTCTTGGGCTACTTTTAACCAACGAATAATTGGATTGACTATCATATTATAACGCCCCCATGGCTGAAAGTGCGAACATGTTTGGTGTGACCGGGATTTGAACCCGTGACCCTCAGATTACGAGTCGAGTTCCTTAACCACCTGCCGGGCCCTCGCGGATTTGGATCCTGGTCACAGAATGTTCAACCTTTCAGCCGTTGAGGAATTAAAATGTTACCGCCAATCCCAATATTCTTTGGTAAGAAAGTAACCCAAGAGCTAGCTATCAGTTGGTGGTTTGACTAGCTATCTTCCATTTAGTCTATCACAGCTTAATTAGACACGCCCAGTGCAGTTAGCCTTCAAGTAGCTTTTCTCGAAATTCAAAAACAATCAAACAGATACTCAAACGATTAGCGAGTAAATTCTTAACTAAGCTTATTTGTGAATTAAATATGCTTACCGTTAACGGACGAAGGTTTGTTAAACGTTATTAGTGTATTAGTTTTGTATTTGAAAATATACTTCATTTATGGTAGTTTCACGAATGTATAGTTTGTTTGTTTTTTAATTTCGTACAAAGCTACTCGAGGGCTATCTGTGCTAGCCGTCCCTAATTTAGTAGTGTAAGACTAGAGGGAAGGCAGCTAGTCATCGCCACCCACCGCCAACTCTTGGGCTACTTTTTTACCAACGAATAGTTGGATTGACTGTAACTTTATAACGCCCCCACAGCTGATAGGGCGAGCATGTTTGGCGCGACGGGGATGCGAACCCGCAACCCTCAGATTACGAGTCGCACGCCTTAACACGCTTGGTCATGCTGGGCCTGAATGTAGAGTGTCAAGTTTTATGCGTTTGCAGTCAAGAATACTTTGATAATATCAACTGTATTCTTAAAATTAATGGCTCGCGAAGCGCAAAATTTATGCATAGTAAATAATTATTTTTTAAATCTTGTATTCTGCATTAGTGCTTAGAATATGGGGCCCGGCATGCGACTCGTAATCTGAGGGTCGCGGGTTCGCATACGTTCGTACCAAACATGCTCGCCCTTTCAGCCGTGGGGGCGTTTTAATGTGACGGTCAATCCCACTATTCGTTGGTAAAAGAGTAGCTCAAGGGTTGGCGGTGGGTTGTGATGACTAGCTGTCTTCCCCTAGTCTTACACTGCTAAATTAGGGACGGCTAGCGCAGATAGCCCTCGAGTAGCTTTGCGCGAAATTCTAAACAAACAAAGCTTAGAATATGTAAAACATTTGCCCATGCGCACTAATTGATACTTTTGACAGCGAGCTATATTATAAAATTGTTGAGTAGGATGGCGATATTTGAAAACATATTTAAAAACTACTATTTATCTACGATTTACAATCTCGAATGTGGATGTGGTTATGAATAAAGTGTGCAAATGTAACTATATAAATATTTACTATAATTAAAGTTTATAACTAACCTAGTTTTAAACTCAAATCCGTAAAGTTATAAGCGGATAACGTGTTTGTGTACTATAAAAGAATTATCTTCCTCATGGCTCAACTGAATGATGAAGGGGTGAGATAAGTTGACTGTGTAGAGCGATGGGTGATAAGAAGTTATACAGTTTGTTAAAATAAGACTATGTTTCGAAATGTAATGGCAATAAAAATGTCATTATATTCACAACATTTTGTCAGTAGGCGAGACTGATTACGGTATTACATGCAGTTTTACTTTGAAGTTTTGTTTCAAAATTATATTTTAAATCACATTTGCCCTGAAATATTTGGTGGTTGTATGTTAGTTTGCCGTAAAGATAATTCAAGGTTTTCAAAACGTCAAGGCGATTTTAAAACACTGGAGAAAGTGAAACGAATTCAGGTTTAGTGTCCATTCTCAGGTGTTTATAGACACGTAGCCATATATATATATATATATTGCTACCCACAGATGCAGCATCACGTGGGAAGCCTGAGCACTGCGATTGGTTCATTTGAGCTGGTGGTTAGGTAGCGGGAATCCTAACAAACTGACGTCATCTAAATCAGGTCATTCGCGTATACACACTTTTCTTCAGCCCCGCGTTAGCTTCAGCATTGCCCAACACATACGCGAGGTTTAGCTAGTCGACTACCTCGTGAGCGTCAGTTAACCGTGGTTCGTGTCGTGGTTAGGACGTCTGTTCTATTGCATGCGCCATTTTTTTAGTATCATACTATTGTCCTGTGAATAGTTAAGTCTAGTTTATTATTAAAACTACATAAAACACTGTCGTCTTACCATTAACTTCCTTTCATTTCAACTAATAAATGATACTTGACTTTAAGTGAAACTCCGACGATTTGTCCGGCGGACGTTTATGGCATGGGGGTTGAGATTTACCCTGTACATTATCCTCAGCTAGGCATCAAGGTTTGTTTACTAGTACTCAATAATTGTAGTAATATATTTATTGGATCTTCTATCTGTTTGGACATGCATTGCCTGTATTTACATGTATCTCTTGTTATGTTTTATCTTTGGTGTTTGTAAACAATGTTTTCATACTGTATGTTTTTGTTCTTATACGAGCGTGTGTTAAACTTTTTAAACAGCATGTGACAAGTCAGAGAGAATAGCTTGAGTTTGATTCAGTTCTTTATCGGTTTGAAAATAAAACGAACCTACTTGTTAGTATCGGAGACCTACACTTATCACTTATGGAAATTAATAACATGACTTTGGTGAAAGCTTTGGAAAACAGTTAGTATGCTGTGTAATTGTTTGATCGTAAATGTTTATATATAGTTTTTGTTTTTAATTTAAACTTTGTTTTGTAAGTAAATTCAATGTTCAGTATTGTTTAAAATGATATTTCTATATTATTTAGGCATATATATAAAAAAATTGTTTAAACGTTTGAACAAGTTTTTGTCATTCATTTAAGTTCTAAAATTCAGAGGAAGTCACACTAAATTACATTTATTTTTTCAATTACAATATTTTGGGGATATATATATGTATATTCTCTAAATATTTGATAATGTACTACAGCAATATATTTCGGGCAAGGTTCCTTTTCTATAAATGAAAGTTATTTTCGCTATGCAAAACTTAATATGAAGGGAAACCAGTGTCTTTAAAACTGAAAAATAAATCCATTTATTGTTGGAAATTAGAAGCTTTTAATTTTTAATATTTCACTGTCTTTGTTTTTTTATTACAACTGTTTTGCACTTACAGAGTTGTGTTTTCTATAAAGTGCATGCGAGTAATAAAGAAAACACATTAATTTGAACTTTTCCTGTTTCAGTTTTAGTCAATCTGACGTAAATTTATAGGTATAAATTTCACCATTGTGGTACAACATGATACAGAACACGAAGAAAGATGTTATACATTTTTAAACATAACTTGCCAGTTTATTATTACATCAGTACACGAGATGGCGCTACTTTGCGACTTTCTGCAATATCGAAGTAGGTTGAGGATGTAGGTTAGAGTTCGGTATTAGTAATGATATGGTTTTGTAAAGTTTTATGTATGAACCGTTTTACTTCAGCTCTAACTCATTACAAAGTTGTTTGCATATACCTTTTGAAAACTGTTTACTTATTGCTATTTAAATTATATTTTCACTTGCGTTATTGAGTTTTTCTGTGAAAACTTAATTAGTATGTTAGGTATGAAGTAAATATATAATGTCAAATTTGAAATATTCTCTCCCCAAACGTTTTTTACGACTAAGAAACAGATTTATGCTTGTAATATATGCGACATTTATTTTAAGTACACTAATTTACAACCTAGGTACAAGAAATTTTGTCATCTAGGATTTTGAAGCTTTTTGAACCAATATAAACAACTCTTACATTTTAAAGCTGTTGTAAAAAGTTTAAGAATTTTTGTTTCAAAAATCTCACATTAAAGTTCAAAACTTTGCGTGTAATGAACGATCAGACGTTCAGCAAGATCCATACTTAGCGCCCCCTATTGGACGAATGAACAGGCGAATGTAATGCTCCAACTTCAACAACAAATGACGTAGAACAGGAAATCGTACACTTAAGACTGACTTAAACAGTTTTTTCCATACATGTAAAAACGAGATGTTGCTTTTGTAAGCAACTAGTTCTACGACAATACACAAAACTTTTATTACCAGAAGTGGGTAGATGGATAATGTTCTAAATAAAAAAAGTCATATGTATATAATTATTTTAGGGAGATATTTTAATTACAATTAATAAATTTTGTTTCGTCTTGCAGATACATACTTGTGTGTCTGCGTGCTCATAACTTATGGGAAATGAAATAAAATTAGATGGAAATTGTTAATTGAATCCTAGGTTAAGTGATTTGTAGTAAAAGAAAAACATGGAACTGGAGTTGCAAGTATGACTGGAAGAAACACAACGTAGTAGTTGTGTATTTTGAAATTTAATGTTTTATAAAACCATGTATTTTCAGTTATAGATTAAGGCACATACTTACGAGTAAGTGCGAATACCACACATTCGATGTATGTCTTTTTTAAATACGAAGCTACATAGTGGGCCATCTATGATAAGCCATTGAAACCCGGTTTTTAGTGTTGGAATTATAAGCCTTCAGATGTCGCTGAGCCAGCTGGTGGCCATTTTGAATGTAATAATTACATCCATGTAAATTAATTTTGCAAATTATTCTTACACATTTTTTTCGATTATTGTTTTTCATGCGTATACACATTTACTTTTAAGTATATGTAATGTCAAAATAATAAAGAACTGAGTCAGCCGCGGATTTTGTGGCTTTTCGGCGCTAGGGTGATTCATTTGCCCTGTTACAGCCGTAGTATGGGGATGTTGAATATCTCCCATAGGCGGAGAGAAGCACGTAAATAGATTCTAGAGAGAATCTTCAACGCGAAGCGAACTTTCGCGAACATCAGATCAATAATTGTTTCACTCTTCCGCTGTGCCCTTTCCGCATAACGACTAGCTTCAATCTCTGGGCTTCTGCAAAGTTTGCGTCGATCAATAACAACGCAAGCCTCTACTTGGTTCCGTAGTGTCGCGAAAGGCAGTAACGAGCCTCTCTTCCCACACATATACATATTCGCTGAGGAAATAAACTGTACAGAATAGGTCTAGGACTAGGAGCACGTGGGCAAATCTCCTGATTGGGGGGGGGGGTTCTTGGTTTGCATCAGTTTGTGTTTTTGAGTGCATGTGTTGAGATATTTTCGTTGTTCGTATAAAGTAATCATATATAATGTTGTTTTATGCGACTATAATTCGTCCAACAGTATTGAAATGTATACATTGAACATACTTTATTTATCATTAGAATAGTGTTCTCTGTCCGATTGCAAAGCCGTAAACACCAAATATACACAATAGAATTGCTTATTCAACCATTATCAATTATATTTAAGCATAAAATGGTGTCGAACTCTCGATTTCTCCTTTTAAAACTGCATGTTTTTCTACGTTTTTGATTCAAAATCAGATTGGTCTTGCTTTTGGTTTTATATGAAGTTAAACACAAAGCAACACAATGGGTTGTCTGTGCTCTGCCCACTGCAGGTATCGAAACCAGGATTCTAGCTATGTAAGTCCGCAAATGTTTCACTGGAGGCGTGTAAAAATAAAACTTTAATTTTATAAGACGTACAAACTGAGAAGTGGGTAGTTTAGTAATATGCTTAAGGAAGGAGATATGGTTGAAGTGATTTGCTATTTTCGTGAAAAAGTATAATGTGTGCATTTATCTTTTTACCACAAATCTGAAGTAATCTGAAATATGCTTTTGCACAAAATGATTTCATTGCCTCATTATTCGTGAACCAGTTTTCGGTTTCGAGGATTGCATGTTAAATGTCTAACGATTTTGATCATAAATTATACAGATTCTCAAATTCTAACAGCATTATATATTTTTTTAAATTTTTCATTGTGATACACCTTCATAGCCATTCACATAGGACTATAGTACGTCTGTCGCAACAACGAGAATTAACCTTGTTTCTGAAAGTTGTTTACGATTATTTGTATTCTTACGACTTTAGAGCCATCTTTGTTTGCCAATTTAAGTGAAAAGTAGCTAGAGATGCTTTAAAATTTGAACCTTGAGTTAACTACTTCTCTTATCACTTTCTGTTTATTGTAAGCGAAGGTAAAACTTACGGCTTTGTCTTCACCAGTGCACGTTAGAAACATAATTATAATCTGGGAATTTCGTACAATTTACATTTATATGTCATGATTATTTATTTTTAATTAATAAAAAAAGAGTCGTTATTCTGATAAACCTGTGCGGTTTTAATTCATGGACACAGTTTTGTTTATTTTGCGAAGATTCGTTCAGTATCCATCTTTCACTTATCAAATGTAGTAAAATGTAGAAAGGGACATTTGAAGGCTATGTTATATTTGTGTTAACAATTGTCTTGAGATACAACGAGCCGCGAATTATTTAGTAGTCAAAAGTTTAAATGTCTCAAATCATTGCGCACATTTTTGGTTTGTGGTTGAAGGTTTTACAATACTCTAGAAAAAAAAGAGTTAATCTTTAGGTAAGCAGCAGCTACTTAAGATAGTTTTTAAAACTTGTTTGAAACGTGTTATTACAGATAAAGTAAAATAAATGAAGAGACGTTTCTGCACGTTGCGATTTATTCATTGCAGGATTTCCAGTCTAGTGCTGAAGTCCTCTCGTGGTTGTTAGTATAGGCCTAACTAGACAGTTTAATTGTACGTTTTTAGTTAAGCGCAAAGCTTCGCAGTGGACTGTTTGTGTTGTGCCTAAAACGAGTATCGAAACCCCATTTTTCAGTGGCATAGCGGTAAACATGAAGGCTTACCCATATGCCATTTTGTTGTCATTTTTAGATTTGCTGTAGTTTTGAAACAGTCTGATTAGGCCTATATGAATCATAACTGCTGTAGTCGAAAGCTTGCACCGAATGAACCTTGAACAATTTATTTTAAAAAAAGTCCGTTCATTTATCTTATTTAATCAGTTTTTCTGTAGCATAAATCAGCATGTTTCGTTCAGAAATAAAAACAGGTAGAACAGCCTGAACCTCATCGTAGTGTAAAGCCTAAATATTTAGTCATATTCCCAAATCGGCGGTTCACATACAGTAGGTTGATTTAAGTCTTTTAAGACGTCTGAATGTAAGGCCACTAAACGTTTTATGTAGATGTTTGTAAAAGCCATAAATGATATAAATTAAGTTGATAATTTCAAATTGATTCGAAATGGAGATGTTTTAGATTTTTCGGTTAGTTATCACAGTTTTGTTAATTTGGGAATATACATCTCAAATGAGGAAATTAGCAACGTGTACCTGGTAGTTACTAAAATGTCAAATTAAATTACATCATTATGTGAAACATATTTATTTCCTTTTGTTTTTCTTTAGAGTGTCCAAACACCCATCATCAATGTAGCAGACAGTATGTGTGACACCAAGGCCCCTGGCACAAAACGGAAGTATGATGAAGAATCAGGAGTGGACCCACTAGATTTTAAACACCCTCTTTACTCTAGCCAACGACAGTTAGTATTTAACATGAGCGTATGCAAGCTAAACAGACTGCCTATGAGACAAACACTCAGTTTGCGACGATCAGTGCTAATTTATAACACCATGCGTACTATTCAAAGGGAATGTGAACAGGAAGGGGTGAAAATGAACTATGGTTCCAGTGGCCATATCATTCGTCCACCTTATAACCCCCAGATGATGACCCTTGATCCACCTCCAGATCCTTCACCTGTAGCGGTTGACGGTGTTCTACAGAAATCTTGCGACTCTTCAGATGAAAGCTTGAAATTCTCCAACCATCCAGCTACCACAGAAATCACCAGAATGGATATAGATGCATACAATGTGGTTAGATCATCAGAAGTGACAGAGATAAGCAGCTACTATTCAAACAAACTTTTAGCAATAGAAGAAAACGATAAGAATTGTGCACAGAGTGAATGTTGGACAAAATCCTCACCTGAAGAGAGTTCAAATGATTTTAGTTGTAATGGAAGCTGCAGTCATCAACCTAATGATGATTATGAAAGGTACATGATGGACTTTGACGCTTCCTCGGGCAGGCTAACCCCCTTCATCAGAACGCTTTGCGATCGTCTCGATTCTGGTGCCTTATGGAATGAAGACGGAGACAGACTAACTAGTCTGAATTGGAGCTCAGTTCTAAACTTCAGTTCCTCGTCAAGTAATAGTTCTAGAACAGTCACCGTTGATGGAAGTGCCACCACTGACAATAATTTTGACTCATCCTTTGATGAAAGTTCAAGTCCTGCGACACCAATAACAACTCTTGGAACATCGACAGAATCCTCCCAACTTCATTTGCTCATGCCAGCTACCAGCAGTCAATTGATGGCCGTCACGACGTCATTGTCTTCTCTGGTTGGGCCCGAAGAAAAGTCCAATACAAGCTCAAACACAAGCCCAACATCTGGTCATTCAAGCTCCTCGATGGACACATTTTGCCCCGTAAGTAGCAGTAGCTCCAGCAGTAACTCGAGCTCTGGGGAAGAAATTTTCGGAGATATTGATCTGTCTCTGTATGATTTTGATGTGTATTCACCACTGTCTCCGCCCAACGTGAAACTAGCTCCGGTAAGCGCCGAAGAGCTCTTAAGATTTTTGGTAGACAATGGCCATCCCCCATGCCAGGTCACTACTGTGGTCTCGTGATTCTGTGCTTGAAAGTGGAGTTTTAACTTACTAGCAGTATTTTACATTTTCAGAAAGTGTTTTAACTTAAAAAAATATTTGGAATTTTATTCTTAAATATACTGCTTTTAAATATATTCATCTCAGCAACCAAGAGAGGGCAGGACTAGACTCAAATTGGAAATGTGTGGGGCATGATGTACAAATCAAAGTGCTCTAGTCATCGGTGGTTACAGCCTTGTGTATTAGTAACTTAGAATATTATCCAAATTTTATACTATCAACCGGTAGAAATACCAGTATTAGTTTAAAGTGTAATGTAATATAAGGGACCAAATATTGGTTTTAAAGATCAGTAATTGGTTACAAACGTAGAATTTAAAGTAGTGTTAGTGGTGTATGTTCGTTTTTATCGACTTTGTCACAAAAAACAAGAACATGAAATTGTTAAGAAGACCTATTAGCATAATTTTTTTTATTTAATTCTGATGTAATCACTGTTAACGAAAAAGCCACTTCAAATTTTCATAAACCTAGAGAAAATCATCGTAGTTTGGTGTAGGAAATGATATTATGTGATACAAGTAGAAAGTAAGGATCTACAAGTTAGTGAAGCGCATAAACCAGTGCGAAGGAGGCTTAACTCGAGTTAAGTATTGACCAATGAGCCTAGGCCACAATATCAATCTAAAATTAAGTCCCAAGTATTTATTTAAAATTGTGATCTCCATGATCTATATACGTTTTTATAAACTTTTTTCCTCTTTATTTAGCTCTTTCAATTATTAAGTGAGTTAAGCCTACTTCACTGTTGCTAAAACTTGTTGCGCATATAACAACGCCTAACATACTAAAAAAAGTACGTCCACAAGGTTTTAAGAACTGCTATTTATTGCACCAAAAAAGGGTGTAGTTTTATATTTGCTTTCCAACTAGAGCTACCTAAACCTAAATTACGGATGGTTTGTATATACATGGTTACAAGTCAGAGATGTTTAATAAGGAGAACAATGTATATTTTTATCTGTAATTACAATATAAACCAATACTATATTTCTAACTGTAAATAACTGTTAAATCTTTTACTTATTATAACCTGAAATATAAAAACGTCATTACTTGAATAAACGCTGACATATACGGATGAGTTACCCTCTTTTACATCAGAGCGTGATATCTAAAATATACACTAATGATAATTGTTTTCTCACTTTCCTATCAAAAACGTTTACATCTTGTTATAAATTGCAAGTCTGTCCAATCGCATGTTCTAGGTCCAACAATTTTTGAATAGTCACAAACAGTTTCTCAACTCTCATTCAATTTTTATATTTGATGTGTGTCAGGGTTTTAAGTATGTAGGTTGGGGTAAGGATTCGTCCACAGTAGTTGTCTGTGACTTGTTGGCGACGAGTGTTAACAATAAACGTACGGCACACAGTCTACTTGTTTTAAAATAAGCCAATAAACTAAATAATTCTCTCTCTCTTTTTTTTTTTTTTTGTCAAAAGTCCACTCAGGCTGATTCAGTTACTTTAGAAATCAACTGACAAGAACTATTTTTCCCTCGTTTATTTGTTATTGCACGATCTGCGATAATGTGCAATTGAAGATCGGTGGCGATTAGCCTTGAATGAAAAAAATTGCTTATATATTTTAATTTCAAGCAAGAACTACTAGCTGAGTAATTAATTAAATTGCAATCATGTTGTATAGCTGCTTTAAAAACTGATAATTTTTATTTCGTTTTTGTTAATTATAACTGGATAATGATGAAACATTTATAGTTTTCTCTTGATGATATGAATTTAATTTTAAAGACGTGTTTTAACATGAATACCGAATTGTTCCATGCATACATATGCTGTTCTGGTGACATCAAACCTTTGTTACATAGATTCTTATCCTGTATAATTTGTTGGCGTTTCGAAATAAACACGTTCTTTCTTTGATTAAACACTTTTGTTATCATTAGACGATCCCCTTCTCTGTCTACATGTGATAGATAATGGGATATCGTGTATCATAAAAAGATAGGAGTGTGATAATTGGGTATACTTTGTTAACATGCATCAAATATTGCGTGGATTGAAAATAAGCAAGCAATTTTTTTTTTTTTTATAAACCATCTTTTGTGGCTTTCTGTGGTTGAATTATGAATAATACAAAAATTCCGCGTATCCTATATTCTATCGACAATCTGTCGTTCCTAAATCATAAGTTACATTTTTAATGGTAGTGTGAAAACATTGAAGCCAGCAGTGTCAGATTTGCTTTTCTCACGTTTTGTGGGGATTCAATTTTCACTTTCTGTATATGTAAATATGTATATGTATGTATGAATATTCTTGTACATGTGTGAGTACATTTATATTAACCTGCTGCTTTGTTGCATACTTTTAAATTAAACAATCTCTATTTTTTTTTAAATTTTGTTTTATAACACATTCTTGCATTTCAACGCTACTGTATAGTTATGAAATATACCTGCTCCTGTTTTGTTTTTTAACTGAAGAGTAAAATAACAAACTTATTGCAAACTACTGATTTCAAAACAAAATTGTAATGATTATGTTATTATATATGGTTCTCTTTCATCCAGTGTTTTTAAAGTACAGAATTCCAATATGTTTATAAAACTAGTTTGAAAGCGTATAACAAAATTTACTTTATTATTTTCTGATCTTCCGCAAAACTTCAGAAAACTTTGAAAAAGAAATAATTTTGAATCACCATTCAATCTTTATTACTAAATAAATTTTGAAAAAAAAAAGTGTATGAATTACCAAGTTCTTTTAATAAAACTGTAGCCTTAAAAAGTTAAACACTAAATACATATTTGTGAAGTTCCGTAATATTAAGCTTTGTTATAAAGTGTAAATACCCGCAAAAATTCGTTTGGATTTGTTGATTAATTACCTTAGTAAAATACACTAGTTTAAAAACACGACATGATAGTGATACTGAGATTGTTAATTTGAATTACTGTAACAACTATGAAATCTTGTGTGGCCCTTAACAATTACTGAGAAATATCTTATCTACTTTGAACAGTTGAACTGTATTGAAAAAACTTCAGTATGTAGAACAGAATGAGTTAAAACAGTATTGTATTAGATATATTACTGTGGAATGAGAAGGCTTCCATTTATAATTTCGTTGATCAGACGTGTCTGCGCGCGAAGTGATTATGGAATCGATGAACAAATAACTGCAGGGTTTGAGTGTGACGTCAGAGGTAGTTTCTACATCTAGGGAAGATGTTATTCATTATTATGTTTTAGAGATAAATTTTATCTCTTGTTTAGATTCTAGGTAAACAGATTGTCCTGAGATACACATACCAGTTTTGTATTATAATTCCTAACATTTTCTTGAATATCTTCTTCACCAAGAAAGGAAAACTTACATTAAAGGTTATACTATGCTCTTCCATACCTCTAAAAATTTAAATTTAAATGTCAGAAATATTGTTCTACAGATTATAGCCACAGGTGGCAGTACTTCATGTGAAAGGTGAATATAAGTGGGCTCTCTTAAAATATGTTTTTGATTTTGATAGATGAAAATGTTGAGGAATTTGCATTCTGAATGATTTTATTTATTTTAGATTGTTTTACCGTTTTGTGAAAATGAATATCGTGTTTCAGTTACTAGATATTTCCTGGCCTTCCTGTGATTTGGATAGATCGTGACAATATATTTATTGCTATTCGAGCACAGAAAAAACGAAAAGCTAGTGTAAATTAGTAAGCAAATATCCATTCAATATTATTTATATATATATATATATACTTCCTATGAATAAAACCCCTTTATAGTATGTATGCATCTTCCAATTAAACCAATGTTAATGATTTTAGAACTGTGTATTTGTCATTTGTAACATTTATTTGTTTTCTAAAAACATTTTCATTTGGGTCTTGAATTAATGCCCGGAAATCTAGAGTGGGAGCATAAAATATCAAAAATAGTATAAATTACAGTAACACTTTTTTAGCATTTGGTAAATAACCTATTGTTTATTGCATAGTAATTTAAAACCATAGACATACAACATTTCTTAAGGATCCATTTAGTTAAAACAGTAAATAAAATGAAAAACGCTGAAGTTAGCAACTGGACAATTCTTGAAATCTCAATTCCTGCGACTGACCAATAACAGGTTAAGTAATAAAATGTAGCAGAGATGAGACAATTTGTTTGTTTTGAATTTCGCGCAAAGCTACTCGAGGGCTATCTGCGCTAGCCGTCCCTAATCTTGCAGTGTAAGACTAGAGGGAAGGCAGCTAGTCATCGCCACCCACCGCCAACTCTTGGGCTACTCTTTTAATCAACGAAGAGATGAGACAAGAATTAACTGTTGTGAATTGAGCAGCTTGTTAACATTGATCAAATGTGGATAATTTTTAAATATTCAAGATAAACATATAGGAAGAAAAGGATGGCAGCAAGTTAAAAACAAACAAAAACAGATTGGCTCACAAAGGGTATAAGGAACAAAATTAAAGAAAAACAAATTTATATTAACTGATATGACGGGAGATTTATGATATTAGAACACCAAAAAAGATGTCCGAAGAAAGGTAACTGAAAATATAAAACTAACAGTAAGGATTGCTTTAAGTACATTAAGGATAAATAATATGTTAAGATACGGATGGAATCTAATGGCTATAAGAAGGCTGAGTTATCAAAGTTTGCTTTTTCTTCAAATTTCACCAACGTAGACTTAAGTAGTATTTCTTAAATTAAACAGGTGATAAAGGGAAACACAATGATTACATTAATTCTAAGCTTGTTACAAAAATTGGGAAGTTTAAAAAGTAAGGTTCTTGGGTCATAATATTTCCACGAGGGTTTTGAAGGAGGTTAGGGATTTGACATATAGTCACTTGTTACTACTTTTTGTAAGTCATTGAATGATGAGCAGGTACCAGAGGATTGGAAGTTGGCTAAGGTAACTCCCATTTTCAAGGGAGGTGATAAAAATTGTTCCAATAACTACAGGTATTAGACTTACATGAGGAGTAGTTAAAGTTAAAGTTAAACACAAAACTACACAAGGAGTTTTCTGTGCTCTGTCCACCACTGGTATCGAAACCTAGTTAGTAGCGTTGTAAGTCCGCAGACATTCTGCTGTGCCACTGGGAGCTTTGGAGAGTCACTTAACAAAGAACTAAAAAAAAGTTATTGAATAGTGAACATGGTTTCACTAGTGGAAAATCTTGCCTTACAAATATTTTAACACTTTGAAAAGGTTACTATTTATGTAGATGAGGGTAAGGTTGTATATTTGGTGTATCTGGATTTTCAGAAAGCATTTGACAACGTGACACATAAAAGTTTGTAAAAATTATTTCTATAGATGTGGAGGATAAGTTAGCTAATTAGGTGGAGGAGTGATTGGTTGGAAGAAAGCAGAGGGTTGTTATAAATGGAGTACAGTTAAACTTCGATTAATATCACAAGTGGAGCACTTTAGGGCTTAGTCTTATGACCTTTGCTCTTTCTGATTTACATCAATGAAAAAGATGAAGAAATAGTTAATAAATTACTTAAATTTACAGATAATGCTAATGTCTTGAGTGTTGTTAGCTGTGAAAAGGATGTTGCTGATTTACAAAAACTTTTATCACTTAGTGAGTTTTGCAAATAAATGGGTTTTAATTATAATAAATGCAAGATAACACATGTGGGCTATCATAGTTTGAATTATAAATATAATTTGTATGTGAATAACCTTAACAGTGTCGTAAAAATCTTTATGTAATGGTTGTTCTGTCTCTCAAGCAGTGTGCTGTTGCTATTGGCAGGACGAATAGTATTTTAGATTGTATCTACAGAGATATTGAATACAAATCTGAAGAAGGTTCTCTCTTTAAAAAGTAACAGTTAAAGGAGATATGATTAAATTGGTTAGGCTTGTCAAGGGTTTTTATGTATCGTCTTTTTCATACATGATAAAAATGATAGTAGTAAGGAATGCATGAATTTTGGAAAGATGGGAGTAATTTTCAGCTAAGGCAGTTTTACTTTTCTAACGGGGTGGTTGGCCTCTGAAATGGGTTGCCTTCAGGTTTTGTGGAGGCAGTAAATTTAAGCGAGTTTAAGAAAAAGCTTGATAACTATATGAATTATTATAGCTGGCTTTGAGGGATTTTCTTTTATTTTAAAGTAAGAGTTTAAGTTTAATTCAGAGAAGATAGCAGCAGAGATGGGCTAATAGGTCATTTGTTGTCCCAAAATATTATATGTTATGTTAACACTGCATCTGTTTTGTTTTTGGAATTTCGCACAAAGCTACTCGAGGGCTATCTGTCCCTAATTTAGCAGTGTAAGACTAGAGGGAAGGCAGCTAGTCATCACCACCCACCGCCAACTCTTGGGCTACTCTTTTACCAACGAATAGTGGGATTGACCGTCACATTATACGCCCCCACGGCTGGGAGGGCAAGCATGTTTAGCGCGACGCGGGCGCGAACCCGCGACCCTCGCATTACGAGTCGCACGCATTACGCGCTTGGCCATGCCAGGCCATTAACACTGCATCATCCGATCTGTTTTTATCAGATTATTCTTCACGTAAACTTTAATGACAAACTATAACTCATGTAGAGGTGCAGATAAACTGGGACAATCTAATACTTTTACTGGGATGTCTGATAATATTACTAATGTCACATCGTATTCTGAAATACATTCAGGCGTTAAACTGTTGTATAACTAAGGATGTTTAAGTGACTGAAATTACTTCTTTCATAATTAAGAAAACTGATAATTCGGGAGAACCTGCCTTATGAAAACATTCGGATTATTAAATTTGCTTCTTACCCGTCTTTCGAAAACATCTAAGGTACTCGTGTAACTTCTGAAAAGGACTTACCTTTTGAAAGGGTACAGATTATCGGGTTTGTTATACTGTGCTCTTAAGTTATTTACCTGCAGCATAGTGGCTCATAGACTGTTTGTTTGCAATTAAGTACAAAGCTAAACAATGGGCTATCTGTACTTTGCCAATCACGGGTATCGAAACCTGATTTCTGGCGTTGTAAATCCACAGATATGTCTCTATGCCCCTAAGGGGAGGATAGCGGTTCATAGAATGGTTCTGACTTTTTATTTATTTTTTGAAGTACAAACCTTTAGCTCATAGCTCTGTCATCCCTTTATCGATTTGAGATCTAACTACAGTTTTGGAATCAGGAGGTCGAACCATTGTAATCAATATATTTGACAATATCCAAGATTGTATTTTAATTTACGTTAATCCTGCCTAGAATAATTTCAATTTGAGGGTAGGCTGGTAGAAACCCTGATGAGTAATATAATTAAATCAGGTATACGCGCGCGCCACGTTTGGCGTTGCTGGTGCATAAAAATATAGCTGAGAAAAAAGACGAAAAAAAAAGTCTCACAGATTAATTTACTTTAATTTAAAGTAGATTCCCTCTTGTTTGGCCCGGTGTGACCAAGTGGTTAAAGCACTTTACTCGTAATCCGAGGGTCGTAGGTTCGAACCATTGTCACACCAAACATGCTCATCCTTTCAGCCGTGGGGGCATTATAATGTGACGGTCAACCCCACTATTCGTTGGTAAAAGAGTAACCTAAGAGTTAGCAGTGGGTGGTGATGACTAGCTGCCTACACTGCTAAATTAGGGACTGCCAACGCAGGTAGCTTTACGCGAAATTCAAAAGAAACAAACAAGTCTATTTAATCACAAGATAATCTGGTAAAAAATACTAGAAGTACTAAGATACTGATAGACAAATAAAGATGCAGGAAACAATAGCCACACACATGGACATTGTCTCATTGTGTACTTGGCAGAATGTAGTGTTTCCTTCAAGCCCATAGTATAGCTGCTCGGATAAATGGATAAAGCAACTTATCATTCACAGCACAAGTAGAGGATTTCTAATTGTTGCTGTTGATGTAGGGTGGGGTACCTGCGTCAAAAATTAATCAGTTGTTCACAGCCAGAATTAAACACTGTATCAGTATGCAAGAGTTCAGAAACAGACTTCACAAGATTAACCAGTACTCTAGATGCTTAATAATGTGTATTCTGCTAATAGGAAAATACCAGATGGCTTGCCGATAGTAGAAACAAGAGTATGTACAATATACCAATAACAGGAAGGGCGTGGTTGTTTTATAGATGAGACGCACTTTATCCTGCAGTCAGATGACAGACACATACTTCTTTAAATCTAAAACCAGATCCGGTTCCCTGTTTTTAAAGAAATGTGACAAATGTATTGGTAAAAAAAAAAAAGGTATGGAAGGAATAAACATTGATAAACGTATTAACTTCCATCCTACAGACGTTAATATCAATGCCACACATCATACGACCCAATTTGCTAGTATAAGTTGAAATAGTTAGGTCTGACTTCACACTAATGGACATTCTAAACTAGTTGATGTGATTAACCGAATGCAATATCGTTAATCAGACATCATCTGCTCCAAAGATGTAGCGGAACTATTGGAAGATGCGTTACATTCCATCAAGTGGCCTTGAAAATATACTTTTAAGACGAAATGGTGAAGCATACCACATAACTTCGTCAAGACTGATTTTGAACATCAGCTTCGACACGAATCTGTCCTTGTTGTGCCTGATAACCATAGCCCAAATAACACTGGAATGCTGTCAACTGTAAAGATCTAAAGCCAATATCTCAAATCTTTATTTACGAACGTAAGCTGAATGGTCATTCATTACCATTTCAGGTCACATGGAGAATAATTCGAATCTTGCTTAAAAACTCTCTCTGAATTCAGTAATAATTTACTATTTGACGACGGAATTGTGAGACCGAACATTTTTAGGTTATCCCTGAAGTTAGATTAAAATATTAGTATTTTTAAAGATATAAAGTAATTAAAGTATGAAATAACTAGGCTAAAATCTCAACAACTTTAAGTCAGAAATATTAAACACACCAATAATAAACATTTAAAAGTTAATGTTCTCTCCATGTTTTATAAATGGAATACAAAATTTGTGTTTTGGTATTCTTAACGGAATAATCGACTCTTTTTCAACAGCAACATAAAGTGTGTTTCACAAAGTCAGTCTTATATGAAGTACAGCCCAAGAGATTATTTTAACCATACAAACCCCAAGGTTTTGTGCGCTTTTTAACAACACACATGGAATGTGGTTTTCTATTCAAAATAACGATTTTGTAAATATATTGTTGCGTTGTGAAGTTGTATTTAAATTCTGTGTTTGATTATTTTTGAATTTCGCGCAAAGCTACACGAGGGTGTGTGCATGTGGTTTTGCTGGTACAACAGTAAGTCTGCGGATTTTCAGCGCTAATATCAGGGGATACTACACGAGGCTATGAGCGCTAGCCGTCCCTAATTTAGTAGTGTAAAGCTAGAGGGAAAGCAGATAGTCATCACCGCCCAACGCCAACTCTTGAGCTACTCTTTTACCAACATATAGTAGGATTGACTGAAACATTATAATGCCCCTACGGCTAAAAGGGTGAGCATGTTTGGTGCGACGGGGATACGAACCCGCGACCCTCATATTACGAGTCGATCGCCTTAACCACCTGGCCATGCCGGGCCTCATTCTGTGTTTGTAGATTGTGTAGTTTCAACACAAAGGTCATATATCACCCAAGACATATATTGTTAAGACACAATAATCGTAGTATTTTTATCTTAAACTTGTGTTGTACCCATTCACGCATCAGAACAACTTATGTTGCTTTTAAGACAAGTTTTATTTAATGAAATTATAAATATACAGCCAGTTGTCGGCAGACTGAGTGATCGGAGAACACTGTTAAAATATTACGAACAAATGCAAGTAAAGAAAATGAAGGTTTTACTATTGCAAAACATACAGCGACGACAATGGATATTAAATTAATACAGTAATGGATTTGAATATGAAGAAGTTGAAAAATAATAAAATTTGAAATAACAATACAGTAATATAGGCTGTAAAATGGCAACTAAGAAGTACAAGTAAGACAACTAAGGAATAGCAACATTAACTAGCAACACATGTGTTTTAGAACCAAGTTGTTGAGGGACGGTTCTGTTCTTACGATATATGGAAAGTACTCTGTGTTGTTGGATTTGGGTAGTAGCTACATTTAAGTTATGAAGGTTTGTTTATTTTTGAATTTTAAGCAAAGGTACGCGAGGGCTATCAGCTAATTTTGCAGTGTAAGACTAGAGGGAAAGCAGCTAGTCATCACCACCCACCGCCCACTCTTGGGCTACTCTTTTACCAACGAATACTGGGATTGAAAGTTATGAAGGTATGGATGATACACTGTTCACGGACAGATTCAGGATTTGGATTCTTGGTAAGTGAAGCAGTCTTTTCCGTGTAGTATTTGAAGCCTTCTCAAAATAAGTTTCTATCTTTATCAAATCTAAAGGTGGAGGGTTTTTTTTCCATTAGTCTTTATTAGGTCTAAAGACATAAAAGGTTTTTCCATTAGGAGCTTTTTGAAAACAAATCGCTTTCTTAATTAGGTCTAAAGTTGGAGAATTCTTCTTCCATTGGTACTTGGTGCCTTTTGAAAATAATATTCTTCCTTTATTAGGTCTAAAGTCGGAGAAGTTGAAGCCTTTTAAAAATAAATTTCTATCTTTATTAGGTCTAAAGGCAGAGAAGGCTTCTTCCATTAGTACTCGAAGCTTTTTAAAAACAATTTTCTATCTTTGTTAGATATAACAGCGGAGAGGGATTTTCCATTTGTCCATCCAGCCTTTTAAATTAAAAAATCGCTTCTTCATTAGGTCTAAAGATGAAGAATTCTTCTTCCATTATTACTTCAAGCATTTTGAAAATAATTTTCTTTCTTTATTAGGTCTAAAGGCAGAGAAGTCTTCTTCCATTAGTACTCATAGCCTTTTGAAAACAATTGTTTATCTTTATTAGCTCGAAAGGCGGAAAAGGATTTTCCATTAGTCGTTCTAGCCTTTTGAAAAAAAGTCACTACTGAATTAGATCTAAATATGAAGAATTCTTCTTCCATTAGTACTTGAAGCATTTTGAAAATAATTTTCTTCCTTTATTACCTCTAAAGGAGGAGAAGTCTTCTTCGATTAGTACTCAAAGCCTTTTGAGAACATTTTTTATATTTATTAGCTCTAAAGGCGGAGAAGGAATTACCATTAGTCCATCGAGCCTTTTGAAAAAAATCGCTTTCTTTATTAGGTCTAAAGGTGGAGAAGCCTGCTTCCATTAATACTTAAAGTTTTTTGAAAATAATTTCGTTTTTTTATTAGGCCGAAGGATAAAGAGGTCATCTTTCATTTGTACTTGAAGCACTTGGAAAATAAAATTCTTTCTTTATTATGTCTAAAGACGGAAAAGACTTCTTCCATTAGTACTCAAATACGTTTGAAAACAATTTTTTATCTTTATTATGTCTAAAGGCGGAGAAGGAATTTCCATTAGTCCAACTAGCCTTTTGAAAAAAGTTCTTTCTTAATTAGATCTAAAGATGGAGAAGTCTTCTTCCATTACAACTTGAAGTCTTTTGAAAATAATTTTTTTTCTAAATTAGGTCTAGAGGCGGAGAAGTTTTTTTTCTCCATTAGTCCATGGAGCCTCTTGAAAAAATTGCTTTCTATATTAGGTCTGAAAATGAAGAATTCTTTTTTCATTAGTACTCAAAGCCTTTTTAAAACAATTTTCTTTCTTTATTAGGTCAAACGGCTGACAGGGATTTTTCCATTAGTCCATCGACCCTTTAGAAAAAAAAATTGCTTTCTTTATTAGGTCTAGAGATGAAGAAGCCTGCTTCCATTAGTACTTGAAGTCTTTTGAAAATAATTTCCTTCCTTCATTAGGCCGAAAGATGGAGAAGTCTTCTTCCATTTGTATTTGAAGCACTTTGAAAATAATTTTCTTTCTTTATTAAATCTAAAGGAGGAGACGTCTTCTTCCACTAGTACTCAAAGCCTTTTGAAAACAATTTTTTATCTTTATTAGGTCTAAAGACAGAGAAGGCTTTTCCATTAGTCCATGGAGCCTTTTGAAAAAAAAAGTTTTTTAATTAGGTCTGAAGGTAGAGAAGTCATCTTTCATTAGTACGTGAAACCTTTTGGAAATAATTTTCTATTTTTATTGGATCCAAACGCATAGAAGGTCTTTCCATTAGTCCATGGAGTTTTTAAAAAATAATTGCTTTCTTTATTAGGGTTGAAGATGAAGAATTCTTCTTCCATTAGTACTTGAAGTCTTTTGAAAATAATTTCCTTCCTTTATTGAGCCGAAAGATGGAAAAGTCTTCTTCCATTAGTACTCAAACTCGTTTGAAAACAATTTTTTATATTTATTAGCTCTGAAAACGGAGAAGGAATTTTCATTAGTCCATCTAGCCTTTTGAAAAAAAGTCCCTTCTTAATTAGATCTAGAGATGGAGAAGTCTTATTCTATTACTACTTGAAGCTGTTTGAAAATAAATTTCTATCGTTATTAGGTCTAAAGGCGGAGAAGTTTTTGTTTTTTCTCAATTAATCCATGGAGCCTCTTGAAAAAAAATTGCTTTCTAGGATTCTTCATTTTCCATTAGTACTTGAAGCATTTTGAAAAAAAAATTGTCTTTATTAGGTCTAACGGCGGAGAGGGATTTTTCCATTAGTCTATCGAGTCTTTTGAAAAAGAAAATCGCTTTCTTTATTAGGTCTAAAGATAGAGAAGCCTGCTTCCATTATTACTTAAAGCATTTTGAAAATATTTTCCTTCCTTTATTAGGCCGAAAGATGAAGAAGTCTTCTTCCATTAGTACTCAAAGCCTTTTGAAAACAATTTTTTTTATCTTTATTAGCTCTGAAGGCGGAGAGGGTTTTTTCCATTAGTGCATGGAGCATTTTGAAAAAAAAAGTTTCTTAATTAGGTGTAAAGGTAGAGAAGTCTTTCTTCATTAGTGCGTGAAGCCTTTTGGAAATAATTTTCTATTTTTATTGGGTCTGAAGGCATCGAAGGTTTTTTCATTAGTCCATGGAGCCATTTGAAAAAAAAAATTGCTTTCTTTATTAGATCAAAAGATAAAGAATTCTATTTCAATTAATACTTGAAGCATTTTGAAAAAAAATTTCTTCCTTTATTAGATGTAAAGGCGAAGATGTCTTTTCCCATTAGCACTCAAAACCTTTTTAAAATAATTTATATCTTTATCAGCTCTAAAGGCGAAGAAAGAATTTTCATCAGTTCATCTAGCCTTTTAAAGAAAAGTCTCTCCTTAATTAGGTCTAAAGATGAAGAAGTATTCTTCCTTTACTTGTTAAAGAAAATAAATTTCTATCTTTATTAGATCTAAAGGCAGAGAAGTTTTTGTTTTTTCTCAATTAATCCATGGAGCCTTTAAAAAAAAAAAAAAATTCTTCTTTATTAGGTCTAAAGATGGAGAAGTCTACTTCCATTAGTACTTAAAGCCTTTTGAAAATAATTTTTTTTTTATCTTTATTAGGTCTAAAGGCGGAGAAGGTTTTTCCATTAGTCCATTGAGCCTTTTGAGAAAAATTGCTCTCTTAATTACGTCTAAAGGTAGAGAAGTCTTCTTTCATTAGTACGTGAAGCCTTTTGGAAATAATTTTCTATCTTTATTAAGTCTAAAGGCAGAAAAGGTTTTTCCATTAGTCCATGGAGTTTTTTGAAAAAAATTCGCTTTGTTAATTAGATGTAAGTGTACCTTTAACTGGTAGTCTGTCGGAAAGATGGGGATGTTGCAACCTCTCCCGAATGAAAAAGAATAATGTGAAATTGTTTGAGTTTTTTTAACAAGACTATTGGTCCAGGTATGTATGGATGAGGTCTCACACCTGAATATATTGTATTGCATTTTTAGTAGTGGTCGTAAAAACTCACTGCATATTATAACAATAAGTTGAATCTTTGATATTTACGTTGTAAAAGTAGAAAATAAGATTTTACACTTTGTAAGAAAGAGTTATTTATTGTTTCATCATAGTATAATATTGAAGAGTACAGAAATGACAACACGCATTTTCAAGTATAAAATGAAAAAATTTGGAGTATTCCAGTGGGCATATTTGCTGTTGACTTCGGCGTTTATATTGTGGTAAAACAAATTACCATTTCCTGTGTTATGTAAGTTAATAAGTTGAACATTTCAAGATCACAAATGATTTTGATAATTGTTTTGCATATAAAAGACTTGAGTTTCCACAATAGAATGTTAACCAAGGAATATCTCCAAGTTCCTTTCGCTCTTGTAACATATTGTTGTGGATCACTCCCCTTCCAATATGATGTCAAGAAGCTTCAAGTCCACAGGCACTGTCTATCACCATAAAAATTACTATTTTATTTTATTACATTGTATTCAATCTCTTTTATACTTCAAACTCAGCCAGTCAGAGAACTCAGTTTAATTCATTTCCTGATTTTCTTCAATTGTTGTGACTCTATTTTTTTACTTTTGAAATATTAGTACACATGAGAATGCTAAATAATAATGTAATAGGAAGAATGTTTGATGCCGTGGGCACATGAATTGTTTCAGGGGAATTCTTTAATTTCTTAACGAGTGCATTTTATTGTGTTTTCCTAGCTCTAGTGTGTTTGAACTTTAAATATCTTTGAATGAGAAAGCAGCATTTTCCATAAATAGAAATATTTACGACATCCAACTTGTGCCAAAAGTTTTGCTGATTAGTTATTAATGCAAAAAGGTTTGCTATTCCATAGTTATCAGTCACTGAGACATGACTCCAACCTGTATTTCAGCTATTGCCCCCAAAGGTTCTTAAGCAAGAGATACCTCAAAATTTGTATATTGCAAGGATTTGAGGCTTTTGATGTTTTAAATGTATCTATTTTAATATCTGATGGTTATTCTAATTACTGCAACTGTGCTGAGATGCACCCTCTCTGATGAATTAATGAAATCCCGGTTCGAATGCTTTGGCTCACCTAAATAAATGTTTGCGAACTAGGTGGCTATCAATCAATTATTCTTTGAAGTGTTAGGTGTGGTGAAAAAAATGATATAACTGACTTGAATTAATAAAGATGTCATGATGGAATATTTTTCAATGTAACGTAGGTTGACTAATTGTTTACAAAACACGTTCATGTTTACGCAAGAAGTACATCTTCCTATGAACATTATATATAGCTTGATCTCAGAACAGTTGCGCTATAGCGTCTGCAAGAATACGTGGAGAGATTAGGTTCTGCATTAACTGATGCACATGAACTTCTGTGCTACATTTAGGAAAAGTTGCATTATGAAAAAATATAGACTATAATAAAACAAGCATTAGAGCAGAGTGGCTAGACGTGGCTTTAGTATATACTATCATTATAGAAGCAACTTGATTTTAGCTGGACAGGTTTTTATCTGGGAACAAAGCTATAATAATCATGTGGCATATGTAAAGCATGTTGAATACATTGAAAACCTAAGACCATATGTGTCTGATGAACCATTTATACAGTGGTTACACCAAGAACCAAACGTTGAAACTGTTAGTCCAAAAGATAGCGATAGAACTGTTTTGTATGATCTCAACTCAGCTGATAAGGAACAAGATATTGGATGTACTTATCTAGGATGTTGATGAAGAGTTAGACAAAAAAAATCAGTACGAACTGTAAGACAACTCTGATGATCAAAAAATGGTGCTGCCAACCTTCTGATTGATATAGTTGTGATTAACTTCCATTGCTATTTGATTATTGTAAAATTATAATTGTTTACGAGAGACTAAGAGAACATCATAACACTCACTTTCCAATGCATAGAGTGATTTTCAGAGGCGATGTGTTTGAATGACTTCTTGTAAGAATCACTCTCACGATCTGAATAACAGTCGAATGTCTGTACAGCAGATTCATAGTTTAGACATTTCATATTATCAATTGTAACACATAGACCACTTTTAGTTGGAAGAACTGTGAGTGATTGCTGGAGTTTTAATACATTTAAAGGTGAAAGGACTTCGTGTTTCTTGTTTTATAAGTACCCACGAATACACGTGAGTACAACCTGATGTGTCCATATATTTATATAATTTTCTGCTACATTAAAAGTATATGTACATCACCGCTAGGGAAGCTAATATCAGTTTCATCATACGTATACTTTTACTTAAAATACAAGTGATAAGCTAGAATGTAAGTTTACGTTTCATTGCAACTAAAAAAATAATAAATAAAATATACAATAGAAGAAAATAATAAATGAATGATAAACAAAACAGCAACAATAATAATAAAAATAATTTGCTATATCACAAACTTGAATGTGAAATAAAATCAGTGAAAGTGAGATGTCTGTGCTAATGGACTCCCATGATAAGAAGCTGGAGAGTGACACTGTCAATGGGATCGCTACAACTCAAAACCTAAGAATACATTCTCAGAACTAAAAGTTGGCCAGAAGTGATCCAAGGTTCAATTCCGCCAGTTCTAGCATTTTTATGTTACCAGCAAAGTGTGAAATGTTGAAAATTTCAACTTAAATGTATATCAACATTAGAGCCTTTACGTCAACGGATGAGCAACCACAACCAAAATGCTTTGGATTAAATTTGTAGCCAACCATTTCGACATCCACTTCCTACTCACATCTCTGAAATGAAATCAGGACTGTTAGTCTGTGACGTTATACAACACTTTCAGGTTCAGGCAATTATATGAATGCAGACATGGGCCTTGTTCGAGTGGGACAGAGACTGGCCTTGCTACCACACTTTTAAGAAGTGTCAGAAGTTCCATCATCTTCAAATAGAATTATCACAGAGTTAGAAAGTCCTGTTCTATTCAAAGAGATCCTCAAGTAGATGACTATCATCTACAAGAATCTACTCTTCCATCATTATGACCCTTAAGGATTTACTTTCTTCAAATATAAATTATTTGCTGTCTTAGACCTAGTCCATTATGACCTGTTCTATTCCAATGAGATCACTAAGTCCATTATGACCCTTAAGGATTTGCTGTCTTACCAGTATGACCCTCACTATCATCTACAAGAATCTACTCTTGTTCTTAAGGATTTACTTTCTTACCACCTACACTAAGTCCATTTTGACCCTTTCTTACCACCTACACTAAGTCCATTATGACCCTTAAGGATTTGCTGTCTTACCACACAATGAAAGTGAGTAGTGACTCTTTAGTTTTCCAGTTTTATTATACTGTTTATTTAATAAGATTTACCTTCATTCAAAAGTTCAACAAACATTCACGTATTTATCCAGGAGTGATTAAGTTGCATAGTATTATTATATTACTATTGATAAAGTATAAACTATGAAGTGGTCATTGATATCTTCAACAAACATTCATCTAAAGGATGTTTCGGTGTTATGATGTTAAATATCAAGTGTTATCCTTCTTTGTCACATATTTTATTTTACTAATTTGTTTTAAATCTTTACCCGTTTTTTATCAGATAACACTAGAGTTTCTGGACCCTTTGAAATCTGCTGATTTTTGATGATCATTTTTGCTAATTTTTATCATGTCTATCATCAGAGGTTGTCATTATTATTTTTCACCTGCATATTTTGTGCAGTAGTGTTTTATCAAGTATTGCCCTTCTTCATTTTAACTTGAACAACATCAAAAGGTTTATGTTTAGTTTATACACGACTTTACCCTTCTTTTTCAGCAATTCAAGCATTATCATCAAATATGTTTTTATATATTATTCAAGACTTTACCCTTTTATGTCAGTAACTGAAATATTACCATCAAATATTTTTTAAGTATATTATTCACGACTTTACCATTTTCTGTCAGTATCTCAAATATTACTATCAAATATTTTTTCTAAACATATTATTCACGACTTTACCCTTTTATGTTAGTAACTCAAATATTACCATCAAGTATTTTTTTCTAAATATAGTATTCACGACTTTACCCTTTTCTGCCAGTAACTCAAATATTACCATCAAATATTTTTCTAAATATTTTATTCACGACTTTACCCTTAAATGTCAGTAACTCAAAAATTATTACTCAGAATTTCTTAGTTATATTTATATACGACATTATTTTTCTTTGATGATGATTGATAATAATTATTTTCTACAATCCTGATTGTTAGATAAGTTTTAAAATTTGTATCAAATTATCCTTTTATTAAGCATTAATAAACATAATATTTGTTAAAATATATTTTAAGTTGTTTGGAGGGTTTGGTGTTTTATGTTAAAACGATCTTCACTGTGTAAATCAGCAATTCACGCGAAAAACACAATTGACGTAAAGTCGTAGTAATTTAATATGATTCAGAAGCATATTTCAATATTGTTTGGTAATGTGGAGAAAATTGGTCGCTTCAGGGAAGGGAATGTAACTCTCCTTTCAGACGCAAAATATTCATATACCCAGACCATTAAAATGATAGTCATTGTTGTTCATTACTCGTTATTGTTATTGATATTGAAATGTATTGTTTGAATATTGTAATTTTTGTGTTCTTTGGAGGTGGGAATTAGGTTTTTTTCTCTCTGGTTCTTTTTCCTGGTTTTATTATTGTTGATTTATTAATATTTATACTACATTATTTACTAATATTAGTGTGAAGTTTTGGTCAGGCATTTTTCATTAATTGCGTTGAATATATTTCTAAATGTTATTATTGTGGATAAATTGTGTTTGTTGTTGAACCCTGATTGTAGCGATGTGTTCATTTTAGACTATTACATTGGCGTCCGAACAAGGACATTTTTCCATAAAAGGTATATTATAACTTTAGAGTTTTCCATGGGGATTTCAGTTTGGAATCGAATGATTAATTTAGCAATAATTTAAGTTCAGTTAAATATAACTTAATTACTATTTGAAAATAACTGTGTCACTATGGAGATTAGTTAGTCTGAGGTGACAAGCTTGAAGTAATTTCTGTCAGTGTTGACAAAACAGGTATAAATGGTAACAATCGTGGTGGCTGGTGACTGTTTTACCAGCAAGCAAGCTAAGTCTCCCTCCCTTCAACCACAAACATCAAGAGTTCATTTTACCTAAAGACCAGAGGAAAATTGATCGATTTACGTCACCGCAGTCAACCCACCACACTTGCCTGTTAAAAAGTTTGACCATAAGTCAGATATTAATATTTTCGAATCTCTTAAAAGCTTCGAAAGACAAGTGCCTGAGAATAAATGGGTGGAAACTACGACTTTTTGTTTGAGGGGGGGGGCACTAAAACGGTGGAAAGCTTTCCATCAGAGATGGTTTTTGAACACTGGGGAGAAGTTAAACAAATATTGATTATTTTACATTTCGAGGTGTTAGATAATATCGAATTGGCTAAAGAACTCTTTAGTAGAGGAGTCAGTTCTTAGATTTATCAGGAAAACTATGAAAATTTATAAGCTATGGAACTCTGAAATTACAGAAAGAGAAACTGTAAAATGTATGATATCACAACTGGACGTTTCTTTACGAGAATACTTATAATTCCATTTTGTTACATTTAGTTCTGATGTGCTTAAGTTTACTAAACAATACGAGTCTCACTGGAACAATTAACAAGAAACTTTTAATAGTGAAGTGATTAAAACTGAGCACCTTAATAGTTTCCTACGACGTTGTTCTTGTAATCAAATAAAACACTTATCTTTACACTGTCTCAAGAAAATGAATATTTAAATAGGAAACATAGAAATGGAGGTTTTGAGTTCCGTGAAAGTAAAACACTCCATTAATTATCTAACAACAACTGAAATGAATCTGCACACCTAACCCTAAAAATTGATGGTGTGAAAGCAGTAGGTCATATGGATACTGGTTCGGATTATTTAATATTATATGAAAGTATACAGCAACTAATCAAGAGAAATGATGAAACACTTGAACTAAAAACTTGGAGTAAAGATAACAGATTCTTGCAGATGGAATGACGAACTGTCAACCATTGAGATATATTGAAGCAAAACTGTTGGTAACAATTAACATCGCAAATCAATGTTTTGTTGTTGTTAAAGATTTGATTATATCTTGGCTTACTGGATTACACTTCCTTCAGCAAAATGAAGCAAACGTAAACTTCTTTACAAATGTTCCATCTGTTAGGCTTAAAACGATATTGATTGAAGATTTGTAATGTTCAGGTTTGAAGAGTAAAGACTATGAATAATCACAGCAAATTGTGTTGAAATATACCAATATTGTTAACAATAAACCTAGCCTCACAGATTTGTATGTGCATACATCCTTGTGCAAATCAATTGAAACAAGACGGAAAATTACGATTTTTTTCATTTTTTTGCGTTTTATTTCTGAGAATCCAAAAAATTATTCACAAATTAATACATGATATGACCGCCTTTATTTTTAGAAGATCATTAATCCTCAGAAGATCATTAATCCGCTTTGGCATCGAGTCCACGAGTTGACTGCAATCTTTACTAATTTTTGGATCGCTGTACCACACCTCAATTATGACCTCAATCAGCTTATCTTTCGTAGTGGATCGCGGTACCACACCTCAATTATGACCTCAATCAGCTTATCTTTCGTAGTACACTCTTTTCCCCGAAGTCTTTCTTTATAAATCGCCCAAAGATTTTCAATAGGATTTAAGTCCGGAGAGTTTCCAGGCCAGTCCAGCACCTTTATTCGCGTTGTAGTCATAAAATTCTTCACAAGTTTCGATGTGTGGCACAGAGCTAGATCTTGCTGAAAAATGCCAGATCCATCTGGGAATCTCTTTTTCAATTCTGGAACGACTCTTCTCAACAAAACTTTGATGTACTGTGGTCCTCGCATCATACCTTCTACGATATGTAAGCTTCCGACGCCACAGTAGCTGAAAAAGCCCCAAACATCTTCTTCAAGAGATGTTTTACGAACTGATTGATGTGAGATTCTCGAAGTTTCTTAACTGAAGAACTGCGAACATGCAGACTTCTTTGACCCTGTACGAAGAAATGAGTCTCGTCACTGAATAACACCTTACTCCATTGTTCTTGCGTCCAGTTCTTGTATTTCAGACCCCATTGATACCGTTCTTTTTTCATTGAGTTGATAAGAAGTTGTTTTTTGACTGGTCTCCTTGCCCTTCTAACGCAATTTCGAATGACGTAATATTCCTAAAAATTTCGTCATATATCCCAAAAATAAATCGACCGTACTGCAAAACACAACTAATGACGCCATATGTGTGAAAAAAATGGCTATTAAAGGAAATCAGCGGGTCCAGCGAGCCTACACCGGCCGCCCTGCTGAAAATATTGTAAAATGACCATTTGTTTCAATTAATTTGCACAAGGGTGTAGTATTGTAACCACGACAGAAAAGTTAGTGTTTAGTAAACCTTATCTTTATTCTTCCACTAAATTACAAGTGCTACATGATCAAGTGGATGAAATGAACGAACAGCAGAATTATAAGATGTTATACAGAAGGCAATAATAACGCTAAAGAGGTTCAGAAGTAACAGTGACAAGCACACAACCGTTAGACATGCCTACACGCATTTAAAGTTGGTGATTTTGTATTATTAAAGACACATCCTTTATCTTCTGTAGTAAATAATTCTACTGCAAAATTTGCTTCAAGAAGGAATGGATATTTCCGAATTACAAAGTGTGGTATTCTATTGGTGTATAAATCAAAATACCATAAATTAAATGCAGCTGTAGGAAGATTTCATATTTCTAATATAAATATATTTTCCTAGTAACAGTGAAGAAGATAGTAGTCCTAGGCAGTTGTAGCAAAATAAAAATATCGACTACAGAAGACTTGATGGCTGTCCCCTCACAAAAAAAAAAAGGGTTTCTGCTGTTGTGTCCACTTTTCACCCTTCAACGAGTCCTACTGATGATTTATCTCTCTTCTTCAAAAGATATTTGGACCACATCGCAGAATTAATTATTGTAGTTAGCTGGTCTTCAAAGTGTTAAGCTTTCAATAAGCTTATCCAGAGCAGGAAACTATAGAAAATCTGGCTGAAGATTCAAAAATGTGAAATGTGTTTTTCTTGTAAAGTATTTGAACTTAAACCATTAAAAGATTCACAATGTCAGTATAAAGAGGAAGTTAAAAGTAAGGATACGAAAATTGAGATACATTACACAAAGTGATTATTGTCATCATTCCCAGGTGTAAGATAGTAAATTATATATATTTTTATCAATTATGATTGTGTTTGTCATTCACTTATTTAAAACACTAACCTACCTTCTATGGAATCATTTGTATTTTGAGTAAATATTTATGTGTGTGTAAGTATGATGAAACTGGTACCAGCTTCCCTAGCGGTGACATACAGATGCTATTAATGTAGGAAATGTAAATTTATTATCACATGAAGATGTACTCTCTTGACATACTCAGTGATTAAATACTTGCCAGAACCTTCAGTAAAGAGTTAAATAGCATCAGAAATAGTTATTGAAGGGTATAGTGTTTGTCACTTGATATTGCTATTGAAATATATTGTTTGAGTATTGTAATTGCTGTTTTGTTTTGGTTTCATTATTATTGATATCTATAATAAAATTATTTATTTATTTTGGTGTGAAGTCCTGTCGAGGTATTTGTTTATTAATTGTGTTTAATTTATTTCTGAGTGTTGTGTGAATAAAATGTGCTTTCCTTGTTGAACCCTTATTGTAGTGGCATGTTTATTTTAGACAGTTACAACAATGATTCAACATTAATTAGAACTACTTCGACATTGCTTGGCATTTTGTAGGTTGTGTGGTGCTACAGAAAACTGATTACTTTAGGAAGGGTATGCAACATCCATTTAAGGCACAAAATATTCATAAATTGAGATAATTAAACATTTTGTGGGTCAGGTTTTACAATTTCCAAACAAGGGACATTTCTTGCACTTAACGACATTGGAAAACAAGATAAGATGTATTAACTACTTAGGGCACCAGGATCATTCAAAAATAGGCCTACAATAAGGCGTACTCCAGCCCTGGTAAGAAAAATGTGACATCTTGTAACAGTTGACATTTCACTAGCATAAAGATAAGTGATAAAAGCCATCCATATGCTCCAAGCGACAGCAAACAGTACAATAAAGAATTGTGTCCATCTGGAAACAAGGCCAACAAGCAATGGGCTCACCAGGATATGGCTTTCAGTAATACTTCCAATTCAACATTCACATTCCTCATGTAGGTAGAGACTGAAATGGTATTCATGCTATTCCATATAGAAACATACTGGTCAAGCTACTGGATGTAGTGTCTAGGAATTTCTCTGTGATCTGATTGTTGAACTGAGCATTGATAAATTATTAATATCTTACACTAGATGGATTAATAAAAACAATTAGGGAGGTGTGGTGTACTTTGGACGTTAAAACCTTATGACCGAGTCTTTTGAGATGAAAAATGTACTTCTGAGGTATTGTCAAGATGCTCAGTTTTCAGATGGAGCATGACCAAATATGGCAACAATAAGGCTCGAGACTTCTAACGTTAAAAGCTCGGTTTCGATACCCGTGGTAAGTACAATACAGATAACTTATTGTGTAGCTTTGTGCTTAACAACAGACAAATACAGTTTATTTTAATATAATGTTATGAGTTCCTTATGAAGTTGATATGTATTTTAGGACTCAAATTATTTATAACACTTATATGTTTTTTATAAGCTAATGTTATATAGAAACTATAACAATGTTTTGCTGATGATTATACTTTGTGCGCTCCACAGCGGTATGTCTACGGACTTATACTATTATAAACCCAGTTTCAATACCCGTGATGGGCACGTCACAGAGATCCATTTGTGTAGCTTGTGTTTAACTACAAAGAAACGATACTATTGTGATATATAGCACAGATATGAAGGGTGTGATTTCTTTACTCATAAAGAATCTGACAAAAAAATCATAAACTAGTTTTAAATTACATAAGTAACATTAAACGATTTAAAAATCAAACAAAATATACACATCTTAAATTAAAGGTTGAATAAACGGAAAAATTATTAAATTCCATGACAATCGTAGTTGTAAATATAAATAATAATATATAATAATATATAACATAAACATTGTTACATTATAAAAACATCTGTTGATTGTTTGGAACTATATATTTTTAATTGGTTCATTTTTAATAATAGTACAGGTTCGTTTGTTAATAATTTGGCACAAAGCTTCATAATGAGCTATCTGACTGTGTTTTGCCCAATTATTTATTTTTATTGAAGTCATTCAGTATTATGGTATGGGTTCTTGTTTGTTTATAGTTTGACACAAAGCTAAATGATGGACTGACTGTCTGTGCTGTGCTCACCGTGAATATCTAAACTCCATTTCTAGCGTCAGAAGTCCCCAGACATATCGCTCTGCTACTATAGGGCTAAAGTATGGAACATATATTCGATGAGAGACTAAATGTAATACACTCATACAACAACTGTTATGCAAAACAAGCATATAAATGTAATTATATGAAATAAATCAATTTAATAGAGCTTCTATGGGCCAGGCACCAAGGGTTTTACAGAACCCAATTCTTCAAGTCATTCTGGATCGTTTCTACCAAAACCTGATTGGACAAAAAGCAGGCAATTGCCACACCCTTTGTGATTACTGAATCCATGATTGGCCATAAAAGAAATATCGACATTCAGTGAGTAAGTTGTACTGATCTTGTATTGATAAAGTAATGTTAGTACTGGAAAAGAAGAAAATGGCTTCTAAGTGTTAAGTGAGTATGCGTGGTACTTGTGAGAAATGTCTTTAATCTCAATGTGGCTGCAACAGCTAAGACTCAGAGGACAAAATGGCACGAAGAGAAGGTGGGAAACAGCTGTAGTGACATAAAGACAGAAGAAAATAAGAAGTGATTACGTTATTTTATTGGAGAGAGATGAAGGTGAAACATCTAGCGACACTTTTGAGGATACATTGGATTTCGTGACACTGTAGAAACGACGCAGATAATCCAAGAACTTCAGTGTGAAAGCAAGGTGTTGTTGTGGTACTCCAACAGGGCTCTGGAACGATGTCTATTCAATCCAACAGTTCTTTGGTATCAAATCCACAGCGACATCAAACTTTCCAAATGATGAAGCCCGACGGAAGGCATCAGGTTTCAGTAATCTTGACAAAAACAATCGATTAGTTGCGTTCTGCATGACTGTGTTAAGAATTTTGTGCACCATGTTACTCTTAGATGGTCTTATGAACGTGATTGGAAACAACATTTGTGAGAAATCTGATGATACAAAATTATTCTCATTTCCCAACGATGCACAAAACGTTCCACCAGAAAATTGTATTCAGAGAAAAGTTGTGCCTCCACTGTTGTGTTAGTCGATGACATCCAAACAAGTAAAGAAGGGACTGGGGAGATTGGAGGACAAGCTTTTGAAACAGCTAGATGGCAGTTTCGTCAATTGAAATCTGGTTTTCAACTAAAATCTGCAGTGTGATTTCTCCAGTATTACTGTAAGTGAGCTGCACTGAAAGCGGTAAAGTATCATTGATGAAGGTGATGAGAAGCATTCCACTGATGACAAGGTCAAGGTCTTCGTATCTACCTTAAAAACAAAGAACAAGAAGGGGAACAAATATCCAAGAAAACAACAAACTATACTTGAACTCAGCCAAGAGGCCCAGAGGGTAAGTCAACAACACTACATGTACATCTTCTAAGGTGAACGTCCACCGAAACTGTGTACTATGGGAGTCAAAAACTTGCGACAGCATCACTAAATCGTGTGAAATTTCAGTTCAACCTGAAAATGCCATAAATAAGATTTTGGCTCATTCCGGTATGATGTTACAGATTAAGGCTTGCCATACAGTCAAAATCCTGGGTACCTGACCCGTGGAAGCACTTTTAAAAATGATATTGATAAATATCGATTATTAAATATTATTGCCAATAAAACACCTAAATATGTGCGCCCCCAGTGGCATAGCGGTATGTCTGCGGACCCACACCGCTAAAAACCGGGTTTCGATACCCGTGGTGGGCAGACCACAGATAGTCCAATGTGGCCTGACATGGCCAGGTGGTTAAGGCACTCGAATCACGTCACGGGTTCAAATCCCCCTCACACCAAACATGCTCGCCATTTCAGCCGTAAGGGCGTTATAATGTGCGTTCAATCCCACTATTCGTTGGTAAAGCGTTGTGAGTGGATGATGATGACTAGCTAGCTGCCTTCCCTCTAGTCTTACACTGCTAAATTAGAGACGACTAACGCAGATATCCCTTGTGTAGCTTTGCACGAAATTCACCCCAAACCTAAATATGTATAAATTGTTAAATCATATATTGAAGTACAGTATATTTATGAAAAAGGAATATATATATATAATTATTCATTTAATATAGAATATGTAGAAACTCTACTATATATTTCTAAGTGAGGACTGGCATGGCCAAGCGCGTAAGGCGTGCGACTCGTAATCCGAGAGTCGGGGGTTCGCGCCCCCGTCGCGCTAAACATGCTCGCCCTCCCAGCCGTGCGGGTGTATAATGTGACGGTCAATCCCACTATTTGTTGGTAAAAGAGTAGCCCAAGAGTTGGCGGTGGGTGGTGATGACTAGCTGCCTTCCCTCTAGTTTTACACTGCTAAATTAGGGACGGCTAGCACAGATAGCCCTCGAGTAGCTTTGTGCGAAATTCCCAAACAAACAACAAAAAAAAAAATTTCTAAGTAATATTTATAAATTTCTACGGAAATCCATACATATAAATATTAGTTTGAAAAGCTGTCTCCTGGATGGACGTTATGTGAATTTATGATTAATGAAAAATTATCTTAGGGCATGAAACGTTGCTTTCCTTATATGTACTTGTAAATAATGCCCATATAAACTGCAAAACACAAACCGTGAAACCGCAAATTTACAGGTATCTCTACATGGACCCAACAAACCTTCATGCCGAATTTGGTAAAAGTCCATCAATAGGGGACAAAGTAGTGGTAAAAAAAACCGCAAAACGGAAAATTTGTATGTCACCAATGAACCTCATTGCCAATTTTGGTGAACATCTACACTCTGCGAAGTAGTTAATGGACGTGCAGCATTCAGTACTATTATATTCATATGGATATTAATCTGATATCCTGTTTAAGCATGCGTTTTTGCGTAATAAATGTTCAAATAATTTTTAAAAATCATATCTGTAGTTTCAGTGAGTTTTTTTTTGTAGTGGAAAATATAAACTAAAGTGCGTAAAGCAAGTAGAACGTGGCGTAACGACAATTTATTAATGAAACCTAAACCTGTATTCTGGTTCTCTGATGTTTCTCGCACTTCCAATAACATAATATGTCAAATAGCTCGCAACTGCACGAGAAGAGATTTTCTCCATACGAATATACACTTTTGTAAATATACCTTTCAGTAGCAAAGTATTTTATGTAATAAAATAGTACATTACAGAGGTGAAAGAAGAAATTACATGATCACTGTAATGAGTTTTTGGTGAATCAATTCTACAAACACGTGACATTAATTAATTTAATAAATAAACTTGTATCTAAAACGAACGTGTATATAGATGGATATAATGACATGGTTCAATGTACGAAAAAAGGAACTCGAAAATGTTTACGAAACTTAAGTGACTAATTCGAAAAGAAAAGATGTATTTTGTTGAAAAATACATCTATAATGTATATATATATATATATACATATACAATATATATACAATAATATATACAATATTATACCTGCATAATATTGTATAATAAATTCGACGAGATGCCACAACATTAGTCACATACCTAAATTAATTTAGTTATTGTATCGTGGAACAAAATGGAATCAAAACACCATAGATTGTTGACGAGATAAAACTCCGGGAAGTATACTCTTGAAGCATACTCAATATATATATATATATATATATATTGCTAAACCGTGATATTTAACAAGATAAAGAATATATGTATATATATATTTTGTTTATGTACATCATCTGTGTAGTAAATATACTTAAAGTTATTCAGTCAATGTGTTGTTGTCGTGGCCATTAGAATAAGTTCACCGAAGTGGTTTGAAACACCCAATGGGACTATTTTAAATTCGTTGCCTAGCAGCCATTATTTCAATATAGAAACTGGACATAAAACAAAATAACACGCGAGTTTAAAGACAAAGAAATTAGATAAAGATAAGAAGTAAAAGACATTCTTAAACATGAACAAAATGCTTTGTTGTACGTCAATAAAAGTAAAATCCAGATAGACATGCGCAGATAATTCACAGAAACAAAACAGAGAACAAACATTAAAAGAGTCTCAAACGTTAAGTTTCAAATAAACTATAATAATAAAGAAACTAAATTAAGTGCTTTTTGTGAATATAAGTTTCAAAAATCAAACGAAACAGAGAAGATGCCCTAATAGGAAGAAACGTTGCCAAGTGCCTCTCATACTCGTAAAAAAATTTTACAGGTACCTTATTTTATTCCATTTCATTTCTCAGTGTATGTACGTATGACAAGCGGATGTAATGTGAGGGCCTGGCATGGCCTAGCGCGTTAAGGCGTGTGCTTCGTAATCTGAGGGTCGCGGGTTCGCGCCAAACATGCTCGCCCTCCCAGCCGTGGGGGCGTTATAATGTGACGATCAATCCCACTTTTCGTTGGTAAAAGAGTAGCCCAAGAGTTGGCGATGGGTGGTGATGACTAGCTGCCTTCCCTCTAGTCTTACACTGGTAAATTAGGGACGGCTAGCACAGATAGCCCTCGAGTAGCTTTGTGCGAAATTCCAAAATAAACAATGTAATGTGAGATAATAATATTTTAGAAATTACTTATTTTTTACTTTCTTACTGTTAACAGAAACAATCCGTTACGTTCTTGTGAAATATATATGCAATAAAACATCGTTGAACGTAACTAGTTTGTTATAGAAGGCGTGGTCCTTTTTATCTTGGAACTTCAATGCGTGCAATAACCAAAGTAGTTGAACATGTTTCACAGAAGTTCTGCGCTGTAATTTTATCCAATAATTTTGTGGAGGAAATACTGGGAAAATGTGTATATTGGGTTTTAATTTTCAAATGTTGAAGTTACTACGACATCTGTTCAAGGTATATCACTGTGCCTTCAGTGGCATGGCGATACGTCAGCAGGTCTATAACACTAGAACTCGGGTTTCAATAATCGTGGTGGGCACCGCAAAAATAGTCCCTTGTATTTCTTTGTGCTTATCTATCATAGAAACAAACTAACATTAATTAATTCAAAGCAACGCAGCATTATTAACATTTGTAAATACATAGATTAATGATATTTGTATTTTAATCAGAGTTACGCTCTCTATGAGGGAGGGTTAATAAAGAAACAAAAAAGAGAAAGAAATAGCTTTATGGAGGTTTTGATTTATCATTGTTTGACCCTTTATTAGTCCAAACATGGAAAACTCTTGTTTCCCGCGTACTCAACGATCGACTCATGATATCCATGTGTTTATAATAAGAAAGCTACTGAGTAATTGTTAAAGTAATTTTTTAAAATGTTGCAGCAGTCAAACATAAAAAGATTATATATCTTATATAATCACAAAACTTGTTCTAAATATATTGTTCTCTTTCTTTTGTTGTTTTCAAGTTTCGAAACGCACTACTTTAATCTTCTGCATAAATTAAATCTGATGCATCGTTGGCGTCCGTGTCTCCATGGCGACAGAGATGTTATATCAATAACTTTATTAGAACTTTTTATAAATTGTCCAACGTTTACTAGACTAAACAGAGTTGTTTCGAGTTAGAGCTATCTATCTAATAACGAAGGAAATACATGATTACAATGATATTTACAAGACATTAAAAAAAAATATCAAATTGTAAAGTGATCTAATTCAACTAATAGACATGCCATATTAAAATGTCATTATGTTTTTTCTACATCTTTCTGCTCTTTTATTAACTTACACCCATATGTTCTAAAAAATTCACACACAAGGCTCAGCAAGTATTCGCTTCTTTCTTCGAGAAGGATAACAATATAAACATAATTTATGTTCACTGAATTGATCAACGGGTTAAATATTGGGTTGAGGAATAATTCGTGAGCGTTTTTTCAAGTTAAAAAATATATTCATAAATGAAACGCTTTCGCAAAATATTTCATGTCAGTTGGTAGATAATTTTTTGCTCTTATAGATGGTGTGTTTGATTTTCATATGTCTTTAATTTTTGCTTTCATTTTCAGCTCATTAATTGGAATGTCAAGTGGACAAAATCGAGCATTTTCGACACCATCTGCTTTTCGCATTTAATTTCTTGCAATTTCGTTTAAAACAATGCATACTATATACCTAGGTATTACATGAAATAAAGTTTCATAATAAATGTTTTGGGTGTAATGTGTTCATGCATTGAAGTATTGTATAGTCTTGCATGTAATGCTTGAATGAAATTATTTAAAAACGCTCACGAATTATTCCTCAACCTAATATTTACAAAACTGAGGTACCTCTTATTTATATATTTCTTAATATGGAACACATAACATAATTCATAAAGCTGTAAACACTTCGTGCGCGTGGCTCAGCTATAAGCTTAAAGGCTCATAAATTTGTTTCTCAGGCTTCGAAATGATATAGTTATGATGATACCTACTAGGTGCCACAAAAATAATATTATTAGCATAAAATAAGTTGTAACTTATTGCAAACTTATAATTTTTAGTTGCTTTATTTTTAAATTGAATTTCATGATGGCGTTCACATTTCAAAATGTTGATTAAATCAGCGAGCATAATTATTAGTCTTAGAATTTATATATATTATGATTATTAACGCCACATGATGGGTTAAATAATTCTTTGCAAGCAATAGTGAAAACGCATAACTATCGAAATACTGAAACATTTTTGCACTAACAATAGCTCATGCCCGCAAGTTAATTGTGATTTTAAACATTGTTGCTCCGCCTAAAATAAAAATATGTTCATGCTTAGTTTCTAAGACAGACGTTTGGTGGTCTCTAATACTCAAGATTTTCAAACATATTGTAACATATGGATTTTGGATGTGTTTTGCTAAACGTTCTCTGGAAAGAGAATCGCGGTTTGAAATTCAAACAGCTCAACTCTTTTGGTTAAATAATACAATTTGATGCTTCATAAATAGTAATTTTTTAAAAAAATAATACAATTTGATGCTTCATAAATAGTGATTTTTTTAAAAAAATAATTCTTAAACTAGCTTAATTTAAAGTAAAAACTACCCAATAAACACCGCACTTACAGGGACCGGAAATATCTTAGTTCATAACATTCAAAATTTGGTGCTCTTTCATGTAGAAGGTTTAAAACTTTTCCTTTGGACACACACCCAGAAATAGTTATGTAAATCAATAATATTGTTAGGTAACTTGAAATTTGCCATAAATGTAAAAAATAGTTCACCAAAATATTTCATTATAGCACACAAAACGTACTCAACTGCCAAATATCATACAAATCTCATGATTATTTTAGAAATTTAGAGAATTGTTTAGTAAAATACAAAACAATGAATACAGGTATCTTATTTCATTCCATTTCATTTCTCAGTGTATGTACGTATGGCAAGCGTATATAATGTGAGGGCCTGGCATGGCCGAGCGCGTAAGGTGTGCGACTCGTAATCTGAGGGTCGCGCGTTCGCGCCTGCGTCGCGCTAAACATGCTCGCCCTCACAGCCATGGGGGTGTATAATGTGACGGTCAATCCCACTATTCGTTGGTAAAAGAGTAGTCAAAACAAACAAACAAGACCTATAATGAACAATTATAGAATAACTTCCTGAAAAAAAACTAGAAATTCAGAGACAGCTTGTAATACAATAACAAAAAAAAAAACCTTCTAGACACTTATTACTTTAATCAATTACAATATACAACTTCTTGTTTTATTATTGATAAGGATGTTTTTGTTTGTATTAAGTATTTGGTATCAATGATATTTTTATAATATAACTACATTTAATAGCTCTGCATTATTGTTTGTTTAGTTTCTTTTTTGAATTTCACGCAAAACTACACAAAGGCTATCTGCGCTAGCCGTCCCTAATTTAGCAATATAAGGCTAGAGGAAAGGCAGCTAGTCTTCACCACTCACCGCCAACTCTTGGGCTATTCTTTTACATACGAATAATGGAATTAACCATAACATTATAATGCCCCCACGGTTAAAAGGGTGAGCACGTTTTGTGTGACGGGAATTCGAACCCGCGACCTTCGGAGTACAATTCGAGTACTTTAACCACCTGGCCATGCCGGGCCTCCAGAATAGTCATATGCAAAGATATTCATAGAAATTACGTGTATTTTAGAATGTTCTCGTACTGATAACATCATTACATGAATTCAGTCATATATTAGAATATTCATAGAAATCTACATGTATTATATAATACTCACGTGCTACAATTTTTATATTAATTCAAACATATTCCAGAATAGCCATATGTTGGAGTATCCATAGAAATCTACGTTGTAATACAGAATGCTCCCTTGCAGCTAAAATTCAATCATATTCCAGAATTGTGAATGTTAAACTTTACATAGAAATATACGTGTATTATAGAACGTTCACTTGCTAAAATCGCTATATGAATTCAAGCACATTCCAAAATAGCCATTGCTATAGTTTTTATAGAAATCTGTGTGTCATAGGATGCTGTGGTGTCAAAATTTCCTTATGAATTTAAGCATATTCCAGAATATTCGTAACTAAAGTTTCTTTAGAAGTTTGCGCATGTTATAGAATGCGCTTGTGCCAAAATTTCCACGTGCTTTTATTCCTTTTTAGAATATTCGTGTGCCAAACTTTCAATAAAAATAATGTATTATAGAATATTCATATGCTAAAACTTCAGTGTAAACCTAAGTACATTTTAGGTAGAACGCTTGCGTGCTAAAATATTCATATAAATCTAAGTGCATTCTAGAACATTCTGTTTTATATTATATACAATTGGTTTGGCTGTTGTCGTTTCGCGAAAAGCTACACGAAAGCCTAACTGTACTTTGTCCACCACGGGTAATGAAATCTGCTTTTTAACGTCGTAAGCCCGTAGACTTACCGCTGAACTCTTGAAAGGGGCGGGGCACATGTTACATGGAAGAGACACGTGTTAGTAATTAAATTTCAGTTTCATTATAACAGGTAGACGTTTTCAATCACACAATGTGCATAACGCTATGTAACATAAATTTTGTTCCTGGATAGTATGTGTTATTTCTTAATAGCTTATGATGTAAAAGTACAGAAAATGGCCATTATTCCCTTCAAACTTTGCTTTTGTAACCTGGATAATAAAATTTAGAAATTACCCTATTTTCTATATAAAACGGGCAAATTTGCATATTTCTATTTACATAAGTTCTGAATAAAACAACATATTAATCAAGATTTACATGTATTTATAGTAAAGTTATACAAAAATGAACAAAAATGTTTAGAAGTGAGTAGTTTTTCGAGATTTGCGACTGTAATCTAAATCACTTTCACGTATCAGTCCCCAAATAGTCTCCCATCATGTTTTCGTTATACGCTTCTTGGTAGCGGCGTTCAAAGTCCAGTATATCTTGGTGGAAGCGCTCGCCTTGCTCCTCTGAGTATGCTCCCATGTTCTCCTTGAATTTATCAAGATGAGCGTCAAGGATGTGGTTTTTTGGCACATCCTGCAGCCCATTTTGCCGTAGTTTTTCACCAGAGCCTCAACAAGTTCCACATAATTTTCGGCCTTATGATTGCCTAAGAAGCCCCGAACCACTGCGACAAAGCTTTTTTCCTTCCTACTGAGCTTCTTGGGAAATTCTGTGCACTCCAGGATCTTCTTTATTTGTGGTCCAACGAAGACACCAGCTTTGACCTCTGCCTCAGACAGCTTAAGGAAGAAGTTTCGAAGGTACTTGAAGGCTGCAGACACCTTATTAAGAGCTGTGACAAACTGTTTCATAAGACCCAATTTTATGTGCAATGGTGAGAACAACATCTTCTACAGGTCCACTAGTGGCTCGCACTTGACATTGTGCCTCCCAACAGAGAACTTGGTCCATTGTGGTCAGTGCTTCTTGTTGTAGTACGCTCTTTTGTCCTTTGTACCATCCTGCGAAAGAGCAAAAGAAAATTGTTATTGTGAAGAATAAATTTATTTTATCCACAACTGATGTATGAGAGGTTCATGCAAAATATTTTATGTGATATTGTTTCTATACTATTGGAAATTTAAAAAAAAATTAAATTTTAATAGTTTTACTATTTATATAATATAAAATCTTACTGTTCAAGGAAAAAAAATTGTCCGTCTTACCTTCTAGAGTTTTTTTGCAGTGCTTACAGGTAAAACGAGGTGCCCAGGGTTTGTCTTGATCCCTGACAAGCATGTTGAAATATGTCTTGTAGGCTTCACACATTTTAGCAGATGCTGTCACAGAGTACTTTTTCGCTCTTGTCTTGATAAATTGGTCACATACACAGCAGAATGCGTCTGGAGAATGCTTGTAGCTTTTTGATGCTATTTTTGATAAAATCAGATAGGTCTATGTGTTTACTTAGGCAGCTAGAACTAAACTGAAATGGTGAGTGGTGAGCCCCTGTGTATATATTACTATGGAAAGTTCTAGAAAATTCTCGTAAGTTCTACAACATTCTAGAAAATTATTGTAAGCTCTACAACATTCTAGAAAATTCTTGTAAGTTCGAGAGAATTCTCTGTCAGCTACTCAGCACTGAATCTACCTGGAATGTTCTGGAACAATGGGTAAATTTGAAAATTTCATTACCCAGGTCACAAAAGCAAAGCTTGAAGAGAAAAATAGATCTTTTCCATTTACCTTAGGTATAAGCAATTGGGAAATAAAACTTTCTGCTCAGAAACAAGAAAAAGTAAACGTTTTGTTACATAGTGTTATTTTATGATGGAATAGCTTTCTTCTTATTATTATTTTACCTTACTGATACAAGTTTTGAGACGCTCTTTAGTTTCGGAAAATGGAAATGAGATAGCATAAGCGCTGGTGCTGCTATCGTGCTACTAAGAGCAGATTTGTGAACCTAAGTTACACAGCTTTATTTAGGCTGTTTTTGTTCTTAATAGCTAATATTCTGAACACATTTCCTTCACACCCTTGTACATATCATGTTTATTCACAAGTGCACTACTTTTATCGTCTCTACATTATATTAGACGACGCAAAATTGATACATGTTATACTACACGTGCTTACAGAATACACCTGGAAAAAATCGATTTTTATCGATTCCGACAAGTTTGTCACGACAAACACCGAGGGCTGAGGGGACAGTCAGCTGTTTTATAATTGTAAATCATTAGCTTAATGAATTGCAATCATGTTATACAAATAGAAACATAAATTATAAATCACTGGCTTAAAGTCACACATATACGTAAAAAAAACTAATTTATTTGTGCCTCCCCTTCAGTGGCACAGCAATATGTTTGCGAACTTATAATGCTAAAATCTGGGTTTCAATACACGTGGTGGGCAGAAAACAGCTAGCTCGTTTTGTATCTTTGTGCTTGATTACAAACAGCAACTATAACAATTTGTTTGTAAAAAACAAAAGATGTTGTAAATATATGATTGTTCTTATCAGAGTTTTTAAAGTTTTTGTTTCTTTTTTTATGCTAATAGTAAACCACAAAAGCTACACAATGGGCTATCTGTGTTCTGGCCACCATGGCATCGAAACCCGGTTTATAGTGTTATAAGTCCACTATCATATCACTGGGGGTGGTATTTTTATTCAAATATAATGTGACTTTCTCACTTTGAATTATATCAGTTGAAATAGTTTTGGGTATTATTTTTACCTATTCATAGTGTTATCACCAGAGGCCGCTAAATTAGAAATGTTTTTGTTTCTTTGTTCACTACATTTGCGCTAGCAGCCTTAAATTTTGAAATGACAGACCAGAGGGAAGGCAACTAATCAACAGCATCCACCAGACCACCACCAGCTCTTGAAATATTCTAATTCAACAGTGGAATGTGATGCACCTACAGCTCCAAGTTGCCGAGCGCAATGTTACTACAAGGGAACGAAAGCCATGGACTCTCGAATTTAAGTCCGGCACTCTAATTACTAGGTTACATGATCCGTAAAATTCTAAATAATATATCGTAAGAGATACTTTACTTTTGCACCCGCTTTATTTGTTTTATGTAAACATGGTAACACTGCAGGAAATGCACCAACATAAGATACACTGTCTTCTTTACCTTAATACAACATGAACCATCTGTCTTCTGTACACATGTAGTAAAGTACAAATTTTTCTGTCTTCTAGACTCTAGTAATACAGAGACTGAGAAGTCTGTCTCTTCTACCTTCTCACAGGAAAAGGCCTACAGGTGTATGTTTCCATGACATCTTCTGAAAATGTCCTTGCTGAAATGCTATGACTTTACTGAAGAACGATTTCATCAAAAGTTCAGAGAACTTAAACCTGACACTGAAGAAACTGTACTTCAGTTTGTGAAATGTCTAACGTATTACTTCACAAGATGACGTGGGTGAATGTGAAAATAGTTTGAAGGATTGGCAGATGAAGTTGGCTTAAGAATCGATTGTGGGAATACACCTAGGAGCAAAGAAGATATCAGATTGAATCAATAGCAACTTCTATTGACTGAATGTCATCAGAGAAGTGACCAGATTATACATGTAAAGTAACATCTGCCAAAGGGCAATATCTAGAGGGAAGGTAGTCAAGGTACCGTTAGGTGAAGTGCCTCTTATAGAAGAGTTGTTTAGCAGAGTAGCTGTAGACTTCATCAAACTAGTATTTGTGTCTGACAAGAGCAACTGGTATATGCTGACAGTAGCTGACTATGCAACACATTACCAAGGATCCATAGCACTGTTGAAGACAGAGAAAGAGTGAGTAGCAGAAGCCTTCCTGGAAGTGTTCTGAAGAGTAGGTTTTCCAAAAGAAGTCTTGAGTGGCAGAGAGACCTAGTTTACCTCAAAATGTATGCAAAATTTGGGTAGACTCATCAGTATTAGGCAGCTTTTTACCACCCCACACAACCCTAGATGTAATAACTTTAGTTTAGAGAGTCAATGGAGTGTTAAAGAGCATACTGAAAAAAAAATGTTATAAAAGAGATCACGGGACTGGGACAGGTATTTGCAGGCAGTATTATTTGCTTATCAAGAAGCTCCACAAGCAAGTCCAGAATTTTCATCCTTCAAGTTACTGTACAGAAGAACAGTACAAGGTCCAATGGGGATATTGTAAAAGCTATAGACAGCAGAAAAAGAGTCAGAAGTGAAAATCACATACCATTACATTTTAAATCAAATGGATGAGATCTCTTAATTCGCTGAAGAGAGCTAATATGCAACTCAAGCAATCAGAAGCACTTCTTTGACAAGAATGCCACAGATCAAAGTCGGACAGAAGTTCTTGGTTCTGCTATTAACAAACAACCTACTCACCCTACAACGAAACAGAATTTTTGAAGTGCAAAAAGTGGTCAACAGAAAGAACTATAGGGTGAAAGTGGATGGAATGACCTACCATGCCAATGTGTTGAAGAGGTACTGTGAGAGGGAAGGGGACCTAACAGGAACAGCTATTGATACACAGATAACTATTCAAGGTATGGCATTCGCAGATGCAGAACTTGAAGATGGTGACTTAGCCATGGGAAATGAAAACCTATTAAATTTAAAACAACTTGGTAAAAATAAGACGTACAAAAGTGTTAATATTAGTAAAGAACTGACTATCATGCAGAGGAATGAGCTAGAAGATCTACTGTACCAGCATGTAGATGTCTTTATAGATAGACCAGGAAAGACAGACCTTATGCAACAAAAGATCGAGTCCCAGTCATAGTGAAGCCCTACCAGATGCTATGTTAGATGAAATATCTGATAAAACAAGAAGTTGAGACAATTTTAGAAGTTGAAATCATCGAGTCATCAAATTCAGCCTATTGTTGACTATGTTTGACTTCGAACTTGTGGACGACCCAGGGGCTATCACGGCGAGATTAGATGGAGTCAAACTTTTTAAAGGTTATTGACAGATTCCAATGGTAGCAAAATCCAAAGAGAAGACAGCCTTTGCAACACTAGATGGATGCTACAAGTTCGAGAGGATGCTAATTGGATTAGTCAACTCAAAAATAACATTCAACTGAATGATAAGGAAGAGGCTGCAAAAACCCACCACCATCAGGCATTATATGGACGATATCCCGCACCATACAGCCAGATGGGAATACAACCTAAAGAAAATCAAAGAATTGTTTGGGTAAGTAAGGGCAGCAGGTCTGACCATCAGACCACTTAAGTGTTATAACGACTGTTCTGTGTTACACTTTTGTGAAGTAATGTAGACGTTGTCATGGAAGAAGAGAAGCCACACCACATAAAAGATGCACCAGTTTTAACGACCAAATAGCAAGTCAAATTATTCTGTGGTTAAAAGAATACTAGAGGAAGGTTATACCAAACTACCATGCAGTTGCTGCACCGTTGATGAACATGACCAAGAAAAACCAACTGAATAAGGTGAAGTTGAAAGAACCAAAGCAGATGGCATTCCAAAAGTTGAAGAACGAGTTAGTAAGTTCAACAATCTTTAGAATTCCAGACTTCAAAAAACCGTTACTTGTTCAGGCTGATGCTTCAGATATTGGAATCTGAGCAATATTCTACAAGAACATAAAGATGGACAGTTTCCAGCAATCTGAATAAGTAAAGAGCTGTTGAGTGGTGACAAGAACCACTCTGTGACTGAACGAGAGCTTCTGACCATTATATGTGCCATGTAAAAATTTCAGAACTACCCCTAAGGGAAAGAATGAACCCAGATGTGCAAAACTGACAGTGTGAAGATCATGAAGTAGGTACTGTACCTCCAGAAATATAGGTTCAGCGCTGAAGCCATCAAGGAGACTGCAAATGTTGGTGTTGACTGTGAATAGACTGTGTGTGAACAGAAAACAGTCTTTGTACTTAGTGTAAAAAATGTCATAAATATTTTCTTGATGTAGAGCTTACTGTTACATGTACATGACTATTTTAATTTAAGTATGTTCCAAGTGTTAAATTTACTTATTTTTAGAAGTGACTGTTTATTGCAAGTTCGTTTTGTGGCTGTATAGTATCAGATTTGTGATATAACACAATGTTACTAAATCTGCTCGTTGTTTTAAGTGTGTGTGTTGTTACATCATAAAATATTGTTGGGCAATATATATATAAACGACCAAGGTAATAATTAAGTTAGTGAAAGTGAAGTTAGATTGCATATGAGTTCAATAATAATAGGCGATTTCTAACGTGTGTTTTACAGCTTGTATTGTAATACAGCGATAGAGGTAAATAATTTATCTTGTCAAAGATCATTCAAAAGCAAATGAATCTGCCTGTGTGGACTTTGAAGAAAGAGAGAATTATTAATGATCTGGATAAAAGCGTGGTAACTACAAGGTAACATAAGTGAATTTATCAATGATTGTATTGTGATAGCAGAGTATAGAAGAATAATTCGTCTCGTTAATTGGGTAGTAAAGTAACTGAACCAGACTGTATGAACTTTTGATGAAAAATAGATTTATTTAAAGCTTTGAATTCATCTTTGTAATGTATGTTTCTTAAGTTTTAATATATTATTTTGAAACAAGTGGATTGTGTGCTGTCCTTTTATTATTGAAATCTATCGCCAACAAGTAACTGACACCTACTGTAAAGAGTTGTTATTGATAAAAGTGACAATAAACAAGACATGTTTTGTTATCATGTAGTAGTGATACCCTGGTATGACTTGTCGGATAAGGCGCTCGTCTTGTAACATGTGAGTTACAGGATCGAACCTTGTTATCGAACATGGTCGACTTTTCAGCTGTTGAGACTTTATAACGTGATAGTCAATCCCATTGCTTGCTGGGAAACTGTAGCTGAAAACACGGTGGCGTCACTTCAAAATTAAAAAAAGGGCAAGAGGAAAAGGTACTTTAATCACGTGAAAATGAATTGCAGCAGAATATCGTAATGCGATGGATCTAAAATGTGTTTGGCTATTGTCCAACTAATTGGAAGTGCCAGTTCAATATGCAACCTTTCAAAGTAGAAACATTGGTGTTGTCCCTGTAATAGTAGAGTGAATCGATTACGACTTCAAAGACTGAAACACTGCATTACCATATAAAAATATGTGAAAATCAAGTGCCTTTCTCATAAAGGATACTCCCTATAAATAATTTTAGCAGGGTCCAATTTTTCAAAATTATTCTCATCTAAGACTCTGCACTCTACGGGCCTGGCATGACCAGGTGGGTTAAGGCGTTCGACTCGTAGACTGAAGGTTGCGGGTTCGAATCCCGGTCACACCAAACATGCTCGCCTTCTCAGCCGTGGGGGCGTTATAATGTTACAGCTAATCCCAATATTCGTTGGTAAAAGAGTAGCCCAAGAGTTGGCGGTGGGTGGTGATGACTAGCTGCCTTCCCTCTAGACTTACACTGCTAAGTTACGGACGGCTAGCGCAGATTGCCCTCGTGTAGCTTTGCGCGAAATTCAAAAAACAAAGAAACGTATTTCAAATTGGAATTCTACAACAGTTTTTAATTTTTCGATTTAATTTAATTTGAAAATGTATAATCCATATGAATAAATTACTTATGCTCACTTTTTAAGCTTACGGTGCTATTTATTTACCTTTTAAGTTACTAATTCTTTATTGATACATCACAAGCCAAAAATTAACACAAGTTGTTGAGTCTTCACACTTAATTACCAAAATATTTAACATGAAGAGTTGCGGCCTTCTTCTTTACCTTAACCGTGTTAAAAAACAAAAGTGTTCAATACTAATAAATATATACTAATTAAATTAATTATATAGTCAAGTAGTTACTTCCAGCTATTTGCCTTCCTGTGGTCTGTAGTTCAGAATTTGGAATAACATCATATTACCTGGACTACACACTGACAAATAAGTCGCGAAAGAGCTCCATTAAAGGAAGTAAAGTGTGATTTAATGAGTGCCATAAACTTCTTTAATATGTTACTTAATTTTCAAATGAGAATTAGACCATAAACAGTAAAATCAGTCAAGTTGAAGATGCGTGCTCTTTACAGATAACTCCGAGTTCGCTTTGTTCAGCAATATAAAATAACAATTTTTTTTTCTGAGGTGGAAAGGAGAATGGTATAACAGTTAACACACAACATCGACAATAGATGGAGAAGATTAGGATAAATTTGGGATTGTATCTCAGCCGGTGGTCTACGTAAAATTGATGGTGCCCAGACTAACAATAATTTCGTTTTATCGGAAGCACAGCCCATCGGGAGGGGATTCATCTTTAAACAAGACAGGTGGTCCAAGCACGCTGCAAGTGTAGTTAAACAACATCTTGACCGTAAGGAGTCGATATAACACTCATAAACATGGCTTAGTCTATGAAAAATCCCTATACGAACATCTTTCTTGAAGCTTTAAGGGCTTACGTAAATTTGAGAAAGTCAAAATACGACCAAATAATTTGATTAAATTATGCGTAGCGCTATAGGACATTTGGAAAAATATTTTGCAGTCATACTTTAATAAATTACATGGCACCAAAATAATAAGTCAATGGGCTTACGTACAAAACATATGTGAATTGTACAACTTACTCGCTTTTCTTTTGTATTTTCTATCTTAATGCAGTGGCGGACTTAAGGTCCTGTGGACCCAGGGACTAATAATTTTTGTGGGCCTTATATCCCATGTAATTTTACATAGAATCAAATTATTAATGAGCCTCCATTAAGATCATTGGCCCTGGGGCTGAGGCCCCTCTTGCCCCCACCTAAATACGTCACTGTTTTAATGTTTTATATGGTAAATAAGTTCACCATATTATTACCATTACTTGTTGTTCATGATTGGTGTATGTGTATAACTAATGTGTGTTTTCACGTTTATTTTTCAATATTGTATGAATATATATTATAGCGAACGTAACCACGAATTCACACATATTTTTAGAACGACGTAGTTTTATGCGAAACAATTTGTATACCGCATCATATCGTAAGATCAATTATTTTTACTACCCTCAACTGCTTACATTGTTTTAATCCTAACTCTTGTCAGTCAATAAGTAAGTTCTTTTAAATTACATGGTTAAAAGGGTTGAAAGTTTACAGTTAAATAAAAGGTGATGCAAAGGTTTATAATTTGTAACTGCAGTTTATCAGTTTATTTTTTTCTCTGCACTCGTGAGATGTATAACCAAATTATGGAATATAAAAATAAATATTCAGTTTACTTTAGAGAGTCAAACTGTTTCTACTTCTTTTCTAGTTATAACGATTTGCGATCAGGTTTTAAGTTTCTCACAAGCTTTTTTATTGTTTTAAAAAACAGCTAGGCTGTTATCTTTCTACCGCTTGGTGGTGCGTTTGAGGTAGCAACACGTTCCAAAATATAAAATATCCAGAACTATCATAAATAATAAGGCTACAGCCTGAACATTACGTTGTCTCGTACGTTTTTCATTAGTCAACTTCGTCGACATAGGCCATGGTTTTCATTGTTAAAAGGCCTACAAATTTATATCACTACAAACAAGGAAAATGCTGATTGCAGTCATGTTAACAAAACAGCAGTGAATCCAGCATCATCTGTCTGTAGCTGTTACTGTTTTCCACCAAAGGTGTTTTATCGTATTATTAAGGGAATTTTTCAATGACGGAGAAAGGGCATAATGTTACTAGTAAAGGAATTATACTATAAATAACTCAGTGTATTATGTTAAATGGTGGTATTATGTTCTATAAAAACGTGATTCGATTGAATCAGTATAAATATATATGTGTGTGTGTGTGGATGTGTATAAGTAACTCAAACTGGTATATTTCGCAGGAATATAATAAAATATAATATTTTAAAAATAATAAGTAATATAAATGCTGTTTAATATATTTTTAGCTAGATCATATACAAATTTTTGTTGCAATTGGATACAACAAATTGCATTAACTCAATTTACCTTTTTGAATATTACTCGGAATGTGTATAATCCGTATAGATAAATTACGTAATACTTAGTTTTTAAACTTATAGTGCTATTTATTTATCCGGGCCTGGCATGGTCTAGCGCGTTAAGGCGTGCGCTTCGTAATCTGAGGGCCGCGGGTTCGCGCCCGAGTCGCGCCAAACATGCTCGCCCTTTCAGCCGTGGGGACGTTATAATGTGACGGTCAATCCCACTTTTCGTTGGTAAAAGAGTAGCCCAAGAGTTGGCGGTGGGTGGTGATGACAAGCTGCCTTCCCTCTAGTCTTACACTGCTAAATTAGGGACGGCTAGCAGAGATAGCCCTCGAGTAGCTTTGTGCGAAATTCTAAAACAAACAGTCTCTAATGCTTTTTATTTATCATTACACTATAGGAGGTTATTTTCAAAGTTAAAAGGCCTACAAAATTATACAACTACAAACAACGAAAATGTGTACCATCTAATTATTTCGATACCTTAAAAGTGTTTTCTTATGCTATTTGGGCTTAAAAAGCTCTTACACTGCTGATTTATGGTCATTTCGATATCTTGAAAGTGTTCATTTTACTGCTGGGCAATACATTTGTAGTAATGACACATCCTAATATATAAAAGTTAGAGGATATAATAAATTATAGCCTAAACATTGCATTTAGTATTTCCTAGTGAATGAATTGCACTATAAGTAAATCAACATATTAGGATAAAATTCGGTTGAATCAGAAGATGGATAAAATATTTTTGATCTGATTTTTAAATTTTTAAAAAATCTGACATATTTCCACAAACAATTACTCAAAGTTTCATCCCTGTTTGAGTGGAATCCCTTAAGCATCCTACATTTTGAAATATATTCATTTTTTAGAGGCATGGCCAGAGTTTTTGCTTTCTAGTTAGGAAGATCATGTGATCTTGGTTATCTGATGAAATATTTCATCAAAACCATTATACGTACACTCCCACTGTTACTTTGTGCCAAAAGATTGACAGCAACTCCTTTAATAAACTCCAACACAGTGGTACTGTAATTGTCTGTTATTTCTTTTATGGATCTTCGTGTTTAACCATACTTTAAATACACCAATTTTCAATATATACTGAACACCCAATCGAATAAACACTCTCTTACTTTCTTTAGTGTCCTTTTAATACCTAAGTGTTCAACTGTTGGAAGTTTTTGGAAATGATGGAGTGATGTTGAATGTAGAGACTGTAAAAGTACCAACCTTGGACACTGTTTCTGTCCGCTGCTACTTTCCTTTTTGTAAGCACAATGAATCACACTGTGACCACATTTTTATCTCTTGGCTATATGAAGCAACTTTTTCACTGTATAGATTGCCTTCTCTCTGTTATCTTTGTCAACTTACATTTGCCAATATCAGACTCTTAAGATCGGACGTTGAAAACTATTTTGATCTGGAGTAGAACTGATCCTTGGCAATCAGTAGTTATCCTTCTTTGTAACTTCCATATAGAATCTTGTGGATCTGTCTTTCAACATAAGAAGGATAGGAGATGCCCAAGGACTAGTACTCAGTCCTATGACTTCTTGTTCCTTCATACTTTCTATTTCCTTGAAAACATACGCCTGCTTGGCAAATGGGAGTCATTTAAGTATTGAGGTTTATTAGAGAAGATATCTTAATATTCCGTTATTCATGATGTACTAAAAACACGAAGGTCCAAAAGTCTTGATAAAACTGAAATAGAAACTCTTATACCCCGAGCGCTGTTGAAAGTTGGGAATCCAGATTGTCCGTGAAGAAGAAAGGTCCACCTTTCGAAAGCGCTCAGGTTATAAGGGTTTCTATTTCAATTTTAATATTCCATTAGTAAGTAGTATATAATATATAGTATTGGTCAGTCATACGTCTTCATACATCACATCTTCAGTGATATAGCTCTTGTAAATAAGGTGGTAAACTGCCTCTTTATATGAGGATTTGAAATCAGACGTCTTACGTCTTGTCTCAAAGGTTACTATTTTTGTGTTGCTCGGTGTAAAAGTACTACTCATGCATTGCCCCATCTAGACTTGACTCGAATTCTATGATACGTAGTGAGGACAGCTTTAATTATGACACCTTTATCATTCATATCAATGAAAATTTTTCTAACTAGTCAGTAAAGGCCTGAGTGTTTGATTCTATTATATCCCAGTCACTAGACATGAATTTATTCCTAATAACTCCTGATATGTGTATTTCACACCATGGTAGTTCAGAGTCTGCTTTCCTTGTTGTTAGTGAAAGTCCAAACTCTGATGTAGTGATTATCATATAGTGCACAAGGATTTTCTAATCATATACTGTGAAGCCATTGGAAACTATCCTAATATCGCATCCATATCTTCATACAAAGTGATTTTCCAATATGTACTCTTTCTCGGTGTTAATAATCCACACGTCACGTGGTGCGACAATACTTTCTGCAGTTAATGCAAGTTCCAACTTCCCTCTTACTTGAACTTTATGTGTACTTGTTGTTTGCATCACTACATCTTTTTTCATCATTGTTGGAGGAAATTTCCAACCTTTCGTAATCAAGTAGATCAAACTATTATGAATGTAGAAGTGTCAGTCAACAGCATGAATCACAACATTGTTGTGGTTCCCATAAATAAATTTGGACTCGTGAGGTGATTACTTTAAACAATAAACTTTTTTAATTTATTTGGGGTAAATGACGTGTTTTTATCAGAACTTTTCTCAATGCATCCTGCTTATTCCTGTTTCTGATAACTGATTATTTAGCCTGTTGTAGTTCCTTTGATCTGGTTGAACTTGAAATCTTAAGATTTTGGGTATTGCCTCTTTTGTATATTAACAGGGGTTTATTTCGTAAGTCGCAGATGTAATGCCCAGGCTTTCTATATCTGTAACAGTTTCTTCTTTCTGGTATCCTTTGGGAGGAGCTCTTATTGGGCAGTCTGTCCATTGAAGTTACATATGAAACATCTACTTTCTAGTGATTTATTTCCTTCATTCTCTGTAACTAATCATTTAACTCCTTTCAGATTATCGTCAGAGAGAGTTGATGTTTTAATGCTTCACGATCTGATGATCCTTTAACCTCTAGATGGTGCTTTAGTCTTTTATCTGTGAGAATAATGGATTCATTTTCTTTGGCAATTGAAGAACTTCCGTTAAAGACATGTTCTCATTTTGTTTTAACCTAATTCTCATATCCCCATATATTATGACAACAGTAAATATGCCATGTGCTAATTAATCCACCATTTCACGTTCATCATCCAGAGAAGAATGTTGGTCAGACCTTTACAAATCTTTCGAAAGTTTGGCTAAGATCTTTTCTTTCCTTTGTATGCTGTTCTGGAACATTACTCTAGATACTTTCTTTTAGTATGCCATTCCAAAGCTAGTGGATGAGGCAGCTACCAGTGTTTCAGTTCTCATTAATTGTTTCAAAGCAAGTCTAATACGTTTCCCACAGTACCTTTCTGTCGTAGTGCATTGATTTCTTAATTTGGAGATGTTGTGAAATTGACCAGCTAAGTTCTGGAACTGGATTTGGTAAAGACATAGCTTGAGTAGTCCAGGAAGGTCTTGAAGTGACAGATGGGAAACCCATAATGATAATAAGTGTAGACCAAATATGAAAATCTATTTGGTGAAAAAAGCATTTTGGGTTGAAAGTCTTGGGCAGATGCAGAAAGAGATGTGGTTGTTTAATTTTGTCTATCTGAAATTCGTTTTCCAGATGCTTTATCCTGTATGCAATGTGACTTTTCTAGTTCTTTTTATTTTGTCAATGTTTTTTTTTATTTCCATTAATTTATTTCTGTGCTTCTTTAGTCTTGCCGTGGTAATCCCTCTGTACTATCAAATTGCTTCATCAATCTTATTTTTAATCACATCTTTTCCTTTATATGTTTCATCTTTTTATTTGTACCATTCTTTCAAAGTCCTGACTTACTATTCTATTTTTTGTGTTTTTTCTTCATGGTCTTCTTTTAATATTTTGCCCTTTACATTTTGATTTTACTTTAATAGGCCTGGCATGGCCAGGTGGTTTAAGTCGTTTTACTCGTAATCCGAGGGTCGCCGGTTTGAATCCCCGTCGCACCAAACATGTTCGCCCTTTTAGCCGTGGGAGCGGTATAATGTGACGATCAATACCACCAATCGTTGGTAAAAGAGTAGCCCAAGAGTTGGCGGTGGGGAGTGATGACTAGTTGCCTTCCCTCTAGTCTTACACTGCTAAATTAAGGATGGCTAGCGCAGATAGCCCTCGTGTAGCTTTGCCGGAAATTAAAAACAAACAAACTTATTTTAATTATGTGTCTTCTTTTTATTTTAATTATGTGTCTTCTATTTTATTTTAATTATGTGTCTTCTTTTCATTCTAATTCCCAGTTTTTAGTTCTTTATCTTATAATTTTCTACCCCTCTTCTTTAGATTTTCTGTCTCTTTCTTCTCGGCCTTTTTTAATTGTTTCATCATCTCTTGTAACACCTTGACCTCACTTTTTGATTGGGTTGTCATGGTGATATATTCTACTCCAGTTGATATTTTCACTAAAATAAAATAACACACTTCAGAAATTGGTGTTGTAACGTGTTACTAACATCAATGAAGGGCCTAATAGTTAGGACAATCTACTTGTAACCTGATGATAGCAGGTTCGAATTCCATCACAGAAAGTGCTAAATCTTTCAGATGTGGGGCAATAAGTTGCTATTATCAATTCTACTTCTTGTAGGAAAAGAACAGTCCAAGAATTGGGGATGGACGATGTTGACTACCTCCTCTCTATTTTATCGTGAAATTCAAGAATCAAACGTGTATTCATTTAATTTTAATCAATCTTTTTATTTTATTTTTTTTTATAAGAGAGAGGTCCTGAAAATTATACAGACTCGCTGGTGCTAAATTTTCACCTCTCTATACATTTGTAAAGCAGTTATGAATCAGGTTACAGGTTTTATAGGAGGAAATATTACGTTTTACTGTAGTAGTGAATGAAAAACCTAGTCTTAGAAGACAGGAAATGACGTTTATATCCGTTGTAAGTATCTACGATAATGTTTAGATACGATAGGGACGTCGAAAGAAATATATACTTGAATTTGAACGTTGAAAAACGATTTGATCTACACTTCTTACTAGAATAATTGAGGTTTAATTCAAATATACAAAGCTGTAAGATTTAGGGAGATTCATAGAAGAGAAATGATGAAACAATCTAATGTTTACAGTGAGGTGACAAGTTAATAAAACAAAAACAAAAAGAGGAAAGAAATGGTTCCACATAGAGCGATTTCACGCCTCGTTTTGATGGTTAATATACATATTGATGTTGAGGTAAATGATTTTGGTGTAGTCAGCGATCGGACTGTTGTTTTTAAACCATCTGACATGAAAACGAATAAACTAATTAATATACTATGACTTGCGCATGAACTTTGAACCGATACTTTCTAGATGTTTACGTTTTGTTCAACTAATATTACTCTCCGCCCCATAATGATTGCGAGCTTAAAATTAATTTATCTACGTTCAGAGTCACTTACCAAGTACGATAACAATGGGGAAATTGGCTATTAGTGAGTTGGGGGGGGGGATGAGGGCATCTAAAATATGTCTCTTATTATAGGGGGCAATTATCGAACTATATATTGTTTTGTTTTTGATGGAACATAAAGTTATGATGTATGGAGTGTAATATCGCACGTATATCTAATCACGAAAATATTTTCAAACTCACAACGGGAATTGTTCTAGACGTTTGTCTGGAATGAAGTTATCTGCTGACGTAGACAAAAGAACGATACACCTGTACGCTTAGCAATGGTCTGGCACGCGTCTCACAAGCAGATTGTTGCTTAGCAACGGAAATAGACACCGCTTTGTGGCGAAATAAAGTATAAAATTTGTATTTCATCATCAGATTAATTTTAATCATAAACAACATCTACGATCTTTCACTTAGTCATCTTACATTAATTACCAATCAACTAAAACATTACATTTTTGTTTTAGAATAACTAAATATATTATATTATTCCTTTGTTCACGGCAGTTTTCATGAGCAAGAAACCGTGACATAAGACTACAGGTGGCGTTCGAGCGCTTGTACTTGGGTCAACCAACTCAGATTTGGCCAGTCGGGCCTTCACCCCATTTGCTTTGGTAGACATTCAACAGGATTGGACGATATCTGTAAAGAGAGATAAACTCACAGGAAACGATCAGTTTCCGACTGCTTATAAATGTGTTTTTGAACGAGGATATTAATATTTCTCAGTAAAACTGCATTTCTCACGTACATTTAAAACAACAACACAGAGTGGAAAATTTTATTAAATGAACATTCCTTGAAAGAGAAATAAAGTTAATTTATTTCAAACATCAAGAATGTTTTTGTACGTCGTAATCCGACGTTAAAAATTTGATATTGGTACATATACAAATGCCTGAAGTTATTTAGGCTCTCATATAGTAAATTTCATGAAACATTGCGCAGTAACAAGTGTTTCTCGTATAGCCATTGTATTTGCAGTTTATCACTGATACATTCGTTTGTATCCATTAATAAAAACATGTATAATAATGAATAATAGGTGACTAAAATTCTCAAATAAGCGAATCTCTAATTCTGTGATCAAATCACAAAATAGTCTTATTGAAGTAAAACCAGGAATCAATGAAGACGAATAGGGGTATTTATTAATGATTAAAAGTTAAATATTTTTATTAGTATAAGATTAGGGCAAAATACTAGGTTGAAGAAAATTCTTTACTACATATGTCAAAACAGTTATATTAAAAAATACACATTTAGGAGAGTCGTGGTATTACACGCTAAGTACGAAGTGGTAAAAATTTACACAATATCTAAGTTAAATTAGTTTTGCTAATCATGTTGACAACAGTTAGCACTTACCTGAAAATGTGATTATTCGTTGAGTTTTGGGAAAAACTACTCGAGGAATATCTACATTAACCGTCTCTAATTTTGATAATGAATATTTGATATTATAATTTTTTTTAGAAGCAGTGATCACAGAAAATACTGGTAGTGATAGTTTTATATTTTTAAACAGTCTTCATTATGTTATCATAAAATACCGATAATAGGATTGTGATGTTTTATTGTAGCATTAATAATCACAGGAATTACTAATAATGAAAATTTAGCATTTTATTTTATAAGTAATGATCTCGGAAAATATTGATAGTAACTTATACTTTATTTTTAAAACAGCTGACTTCATCTCTCGATACTTCCCGATACTCATAACGTCAAACTTCGGATTTTCTAGTCCTACTACTACGAATATGCTTGACCTTAAAAGGGCCTGGCATGACCTGGTAGTTAGGACGCTCGATTCGCAATTTGAGAGTGGCGGATTCGAATCCCCGTCATACCGAACATGCTCACACTTTCAGTCGTGGGTACGTTATGATGTGACGTTGATTAAAGAATAGCCCTAAAGTTGGTAGTGAGTCATGTTGACCAGTTGCCATTACCTCTGGTCTGACTCTGCTAAATTAGGGATAGCGAGTGCAAATAGTTCTCGAATCTATGTGCGAAATTAAAAAGAAACCAAATGATCTAAGCTTCATCCGTTCTCTATATAACACCCAGATTAAAACATTGAAAATAGAGTCCATATAAAATATTAATTGTAATTTATAGGTCACCTCCGAGGTTTTTTTAAATTTGTTATTTAAAATTTATTAATGCAACCATTGTTTATTATTTCATGTTCTCACTGTTGTAGGTCAATCATACGCTAGAAATATATTCAGGTACGGAAAAGGGTTAGTAGCAAAACGTAACTTTTGTAGATCTTGAAAAATAAAAATTTTAAGTATATAAAAGCATTATTTACGGACAATGTTGAAGCATTGAAACATCAAATAATGAATTTGTAAGGTAGAAGAACACACACACACACGTAAAAAAATAATAAAATTTATTCAGACGGTTGCAGAGGGTTTCCGCGTGCTCAAGTTTCTCAGAGGAATATATTATTTTGTGGTCGCAGCGGGATAGTTAAAGCGCCACTTTAGTTAAAAATTATTTCGTGTCAATGACGTAAGAGTCTTTGTCATTTAAATCGTATTTTTTCTCGAAAAATACATATTATATATTTCGATTTATATAATTCATGCTGTTAACCAAAGCTGACCCTAGTATGTTTCAAATAAAATAAACAAAAAGAAGACACTGAAATTGTTTACATTTAGACTGTGTGTGTGTTTTCTTATAGCAAAGCCACATTAGGCTATCTGCTGAACTCACCGAGAGGAATCGAACCCCTTATTTTAGTGTTGTAAATTGGAAGACATACCGCTGTACTAGGGTGGAGGCACATTCGCACTCTGTTTCGTCGATTTTTTTTTCTAAATGTTTTATTTAAGAGTTCATTTGTAGCTCGAAGAGAATCAAATAAATATATCCAGTGAATCAGCGGTTTGTTTTGTTGTTGCTTTTAAAATTAAGCACAAAACTACACAATGCTCTGTCCACCACGCGTATTGAAACGCGGTTTTTAACATTATTAGTCCGCAGACCATTCGCTGTGCCACTGGGAGGCCTCAGCTGTTTATTAATACGTACGGCAAGTAGCGACTGAATTTCACTCTCTATAGGTGTTGGTATTTGTTATTAAGCACAAAATTACACAAAGAGACATCAATGCTCTGCTCACCACGAGTATCAAAAGCCGGTTTCTAGCAGTATAAGTTCGTAGGTATGTCGCTGTGTCACTGGGGGGCGTCTAAGTCGGTCTCATGGTTTAAAGCCAAGGGTTCATTTCTTTAACACTTAACAATTAGGCATTTATAACAAAAAAAAAGTAATTTTTTAAAAGCCAATTATAAATATTAATCAACTCTGTTACTGGGGTACTGAATTCAGTGAAGATAAAAAAGGAGATTATTATTTAATATAGTTACATGTAGGTTTTAAACTATGGGCTAAGCCTAAAAGGATAAGTCAGAATACAAAAGTTGACTTACGACAGTATTTAACAAGCAAGTGAAAATCTGCATTGGCACTAATAGAGAACCTTAGCTTCTTAGACACATGCGTTCTTCCTGCTAGTAATTGTAATGAATCAAGTTATTTGTGTTTACTCCAGTAAACAGATGCACGACTATCCCTATCAGAAGCAATTTAGTGAAGAAAATTATATTTTATACAGTAACCTAAGTCGTTGATATTCCAAGTGAATAACATGAAAATTAAGTTGAAACATAATGATAGACATAAAATATTAAGAAGCCTACAGATAGAGGGAAGGGCCAAGCAGGAGAGTTTGAATGTATTTTGAGGAAATAAAATAAAAACGTAATGACACGTTTGACGTCAATAACACATCTCATCTACAGCAATGTGCTAATTGAATGTGAGATTCACCTAAGTGTAGCTACACAAAAGAATAATGGTAACAACTCCAGGTGGACTACGACATTCTGGAGTTATTAGAATGAAAATACTAATTGACAAGCTTTGATTAAGTAACTGATTTTCCAATTTTTATAGCGTAATAAGCCTGTTATTATTTGCGCAGGCCCGGCATGGCCAAGCGTGTTAAGGCGTGCGCCTCGTAATCTGAGGGTTGCGGGTTCGAATCATCGTCGCACCAAACATGCTCGCCCTTTCAGCCGTGAGGGCGTTATAATGTTACGATCAATCCCACTATTCGTTGGTAAAAGAGTAGCCCAAGAGTTGGCGGTGGGTGGTGATGACTAGCTGCCTTCCCTCTAGTCTTACACTGCTAAATTAGGGACGGCTAGCACAGATAGCCCTCGAACAGTTATTTGCGCAAAGTTACACAATGGCCCATCTGCACTCTGTCAAGTGTAGAGAATCGAACCATGGACTGTAGTCTCGCATACCTGTAAACTTACCATTTCCCCACCAGGATATCTTATAGCGTTAAAGTTGTCTTTTAACTAAACGTATTAAGTTAAACTGCAGTTATTGTTTGGCTATATTTTCGCCACATTTCAAGAAACTTGACCTTTCAAATCAATCTTCATTATTTACTACAAAATATCAACTGAATTTCATTTAGATCATAAACTGAATTTCATTTAGATCATATCATTTACATTTAAAATTTTAAAGAAATGATATTACATGTGAATGATATTACAAAAATAAATTAGCATTTGTGCTAATCTTTTTCTATCCAAGAGTCCGGCATGGCCACGTGGTTAGAGCGCTCGACTCGTAATCTGAGGGTTGCAGGTTCGAATCCCCATCACACCAAACGTGCTTGCACTTTTAGCCGTGGGGACGTTACAAAGTTACGATTAGTCCCATTATTCGTTGGTAGAAGAGTTGGCGGTGAATAGTGATGACAAGCTGCCCATCTTGTCTCACACTGCTAAATTAAGGACGGCTAATGCAGGTAGCCCTCGTGTGGCTTTGTACCACATTAGAAAAAAACAAATAAATTTTTCTTTAACGTTATTCTTTCAAAACCATTTACTGTAAATAAGGTCTAGTCCCCAAAACCATTTAGTGTAAATAAGGTCCAGTCCCCAAAACCATTTAGTGTAAATAAGATCCAGACCCAAAACCATTTAGTGTAAATAAGATTCAGTCCCCAAAACCCTTTAGTCCCCAAAACCATTTAGTGTAAATAAGATCCAGCCCCCAAAACCATTTAGTGTAAATAAGATCCAGTCCCCAAAACCATTTAGTGTAAATAAGATCCAGCCCCCAAAACCATTTAGTGTAAATAAGATCCAGCCCCCAAAACCATTTAGTGTAAATAAGATCCAACCCCCAAAACCATTTAGTGTAAATAAGATCCAACCCCCAAAACCATTTAGTGTAAATAAGATCCAGTCCCCAAAACAATTTAGTGTAAATAAGATCCAACCCCCAAAACCCTTTAGTGTAAATAAGATCCAACCCCCAAAACCATTTAGTGTAAATAAGATCCAGCCCCCAAAACCATTTAGTGTAAATAAGATCCAGCCCCCAAAACCATTTAGTGTAAATAAGATCCAGTCCCCAAAACCATTTAGTGTAAATAAGATCCAACCCCCAAAACCATTTAGTGTAAATAAGATCCAGTCCCCAAAACCATTTAGTGTAAATCCAGAAAACCAGCCCCAGTCCCCAAAACCATTTAGTGTAAATAAGGTCCAGTCCCCAAAACCATTTAGTGTAAATAAGATCCAGCCCCAAAACCATTTAGTGTAAATAAGATCCAAAAACCATTTGGTGTAAATAAGATCCAAAACCATTTAGTGTAAATAAGATCCAGTGTCCAGTCCCCAAAACCATTTAGTGTAAATAAGATCCAGTCCCCAAAACCATTTAGTGTAAATAAGATCCAGCCCCCAAAACCATTTAGTGTAAATAAGATCCAGTCCCCAAAACCATTTAGTGTAAATAAGATCCATTTTAGTATAAATAAGATCCAACCCCCAAAACCATTTAGTGTAAATAAGATCCAGTCCCCAAAACCATTTAGTGTAAATAAGGTCCAGTCCCCAAAACCATTTAGTGTAAATAAGATCCAACCCCCAAAACCATTTAGTGTAAATAAGATCCAACCCCCAAAACCATTTAGTGTAAATAAGATCCAGCCCCCAAAACCATTTGGTGTAAATAAGATCCAACCCAGAAAACCATTTAGTGTAAATAAGATCCAACCCTAAAACCATTTAGTGTAAATAAGATCCAACCCCCAAAACCATTTAGTGTAAATAATGTCCAGTCCCCTTAACGTTAACAAATTAATTAATATTTTCTTTGACGTTTTTACAAGTTCCCTGTAACCTGTTGTATCTTAAGTGTATAGGTTTACAAAGAACATTCAAACCGAAATACTTCGTTAACGGTACAATAATTTACGCAAAAAGTGAACTTGTACATTTTTACGGCTAATCAATCGAGAAACTAGATATTTGCTACAACTAACACTGATCCAAACACTTCATTGAACTAAACTGAATAGAGAATATAAATGCTTATTTCACCATTCTCTGCTCGCTGAAAGCAAAGTACTGATTTTCGTATTCATAATAAAATCATATTTCTTGGTACTACCCGAAGTTACCATACTTTCATGACAGAATTTGGAACTTTTTAGGCATACTATTACAAAATTACTTGATCTTAACTTCACGCACCCTCTAACTTACTAATCAAAACATTGAAAATGTAGTCCATAAAGTATTAATTGTAACTATTTGGTTATCTAACCGTTCTAATTATTTTCTTGTTTTTGATTTAGTGTTGTTTAAATGTAATACTTTATTTTATACCCACAACCTATTAATGTATAAACCAATTAATTGTTAGGCTAATATGATCCACAACTGGTTTTGGACAAACCTTTTATTTATATCCTTGGTGGAATATAAAATTTATAAGACGGAATAATAACTCATATAAATTTTCTTTTGCTTTGTAGAATAGCAGAGAGAAGATATCTGTAGAAGTTAGAACAATCAATCCAAAGTTTGACAAACATGGGAGCAAATGATATTCAAATATATACATCAACTAGGTGAAGATAATTTGGTTTTATTTTGTATTAAAAAAGAAAGAGTTATATCTCTACTTTATTTAAAATATTAGAATATGTAAAATGTGGAACTGAAATGCTCTTACGTTACTTTGTATATTGCGTTATAAACTTTTCTCGTGTGTAATAACATTTGCAAAAGTTTCAGTTATATAATAATTTCAACATTTGGGTATTACTATTAGACAGTTTGACTGTCCGGCAAACTTTAGCTATGCCTTTATAGAAATCACTTTTAATCAAATTATTCTGAATGTTTATTTCTTTTGCTGTGAATTTACATTGTTTGCAAATATTATATAAGGTATCATGAAAATGATTCATTAACTATTATCCGTACAGTCATGCACTACGTAACAAGGAACCAGTTATTCTATATGACGTCATGAAGGTTCAAGCCAATGACACAACCTTCCGAGTTAGACTCGGAAACACGAGCAATACTTTTTAACATTATTAATGTTTAAATGATATTTTGTATGAACCAAAAACTTAATAAATCAAAATTGCTTTATAATTTTTAGGGATCCTTAACGAGAGACAGTTGAGCACGATATAACAGCTTTGAAAAATGTCTTTAAACGAAATCATATTTTTGTTTTTACAGCAATAAAACTACATTCACTAGATGTGCTTCTCTTAATTATGATTTGTTAAAACATCACTTTAACTTATTAGAAATTAATACAACTACAAACTTGGCTGTTAGAATATCCAACGAATTACTTCTGTAAATAGACATGAATTCGAGAACTGTGAAATGAGCGACTTTGTATGCGTGTCTTTAAACATGATCTGAGAGAATAATGGACGAAAACACATCAGTTAAAATATTTGAAAAGTGCTAAAAGTTTCTTTCAATCAAGAGGATAAATCAATATGATTTTAACAGTTCAATATGTGCATTAACCATAATGTACATGTACTCATATCGTGCACCTCGCATGGTAAAGCAACAGTGTCACACATTACATTCCAGGGATTGAGCAACTACAGGACTACGACCTTGGGTGATAACGCTACACAGATTCTTTAGTCACTTTTGACTCGTATTGCCACCTGTTGAGGAAAAAAGCTATTAATAAAAAACTGAACGTTTTAGTCACACGGATTAGATCGAACAACGAACGTGCCATTAACTATCATTATCTCATACTAGCAGAAAATTTGTCATATGGGCAGTTGTTTGTGCTAATAATTAATCATCCTAGTATTCACACATCACCGTAATAAAACTTAAAACAAGCATTTTCTAGAAAAGTACGTTTTTCTGTAAAGTACTGGACACAACTCATTGCATCAAAAAGATTCAACGTACTGAACTTAAAAATTTCATAAATTTTACTGTAATGTTTTTACACATTAAAAATGTTATCTTTTATTTAAGGACTTCCGTTTTACAATGCTACATTTAAAATTACATAAATTTTGTTTCGGAATTTCGCACAAAGCTACACGAGGGCTATCTGTGCCAGCCGTCCCTAATTTAGCAGTGTAAGACTAGTGTAGTTATCACCACCCACTGCCAACTCTTGGGCTACTCTTTTACCGTCACATTATAACGCCCCCACGGCTGAAAAGGCATGTTTGGCGCGACGGGGATTCGAACCCGCGCCCCTCAGATTATGATTCGCACGCCTTAACGCGCTTGGCCATGCCGGGCAATAACATAAGTAAGTGGAGTCCTAGTGAAAGTAGTGTTCTTGTTGTGGGAAGAGTAATTTTAGTTACAATTGCATTCTGTTATAAATAAGTGGTTGCTGCACATATCAAATATTTTTATAATTATCTGAATCTTGAATATTAATTTTGTTTGTGGTATTATATAGATGGCACCATATTTCATAAGCATCAATCAACACTTTTGGCATTGTGATCTGGTTGTATTTTAGCATAATAGATGCTAACAATGTATTTATTTCGGTCACATACAAAGATAGATATACTTAATGGCCACACAATTACAGTAAGTTTCATCTCAATCCTAGTACAATCTCGTATAGTATAACAGGCAATTGAAATTCAATTATCCTATCATTATCCCTTTCTTTCATTTTCCTTTAGAGCTTGAATTTTAAAAAAACCTATTAAGCAAATACTGATTTTCTTATACAATAAATACTTTCTCTCTCGTAAACCTAATTTTCTGTGGTGAAACAATTACCTAAACGTCAACGTTTTCGTCATGTTCCTTCTTTTCAAAACTAGTTTCACATAGGTCTAAATTATTTTTTTTTAACTAACGCATAGAAGAATAACTATTTATTAGTCAGTGAACAAGTTTTGTCATTTCTTGATAATAATTTATGTTTAAAAAGCATGAGCTTTCTGGATAGACTATGCACACAAATTACACACCATTTTCTGTTTCGAAATAAACTGTCAGTGGCTTAAGAAACATGTTTAATTACATTCGATCATTAGTGATTCTTAACTCATCTACATAAAGTTGAAAGAGTTTTTTTTAACTACTGTTAAAGAAATATTTAATGAAGTTTTACAATAAATATCAAGAGAAGTATAAATGCTTATGTTTTCTTCGTCAACACAAGTTTCACTATTTTCTACCGTTAGTTACCAAGATAGATGAACAAAGTTGTCTAATAACCGAAATGAACAAAAAATTAGTAGTATGTATACAGTTGTGTATGAACATTTTTCTCTGGGTAGCAGCCATAAACAAAATGTACAGTAGGAAATCGTGAAATATTGACCAAATAAAAGGGTACATCACATGTGCATTTACAGAACTTGATGGACAGAAAGACATTGTATCAGAAAGATTGCAGACGTGTAGCAGGTATACTCTAGAATTTTGTGAACAGCGACGGGTTTGAACACCTTCGAGATAACTTTCCCATAATTTCATGTCATATGTTCAGTGCTGTTAATATAATCATTCAACTGTATACTTTAATTCTAATTACTCTAAATACTTTAGCAATTACCAACTGTATACCAAGCTTTTGAGCCACTCTGTATATTGGAAATCACTTTTTTTTATTGGAAAATGTGCCAACATGTTTAACGAACTCATGTTTCACTTTAATAAATATTGAAATCAAAGTACATTCTATAAATTTAATATTAAGCAAAAATAATAATTCCTATTTTAATATTTAATAACTAAATAACTAATAAAATACAACTATGCAATTTTAAGTATCTTGTAGCCAAACTCAAACTGTATTTAGTGACATGTCAGTAAACTTATACGTTTGCACCAATAATGGCTCTCAGCACGTCTAACATTACGCATTGGAGTGACAGACAGACAACAATAACAAAAGAAAAACATGACAAAAAATATTCGAGTTCAGCTAAAAAGGTTGTATTTCTTTAGATAATTAGTTCTTTAAAATATGAAGATAATTTTAGACCAACCTGTATTATTACTAATAGATTAGAAGTGAACACTTTATTACATTTTGATGATCCAGAAAGATAAATATTCTACCAGCTTCTGATTGAAGTGGATCAAATATTATTAGTGTTTGAAAAATAGCTGTTATAACATTTTGGTGCTATATGTTCTAAATGTTTCATGCTACACTGTTTCACAACATTACCATAGTTTTAAATGGAAAGTTGTATTATTACATCTGTATGTTTAATAAAGAAACGAGTTCCAGATGATCTAGTTCTATTATTTAGTTTTTGGACTGGACATCTATATTATTACAATTTGGTGCTCTATGAATACAATATACTCATTTCTAACTTTTTCACAATAATGGGGAAGAGGGAAGGGTATATGGTAATGGCAAAAATGGTACAGTTGAAGAGTTGGCAGTAGATTCTACTGTTTTTTTCTCTCCCAGTGGTTAAAAGCTCAAAATTAGGTATAGATGCAGACAGCTTTACTATGAAGAAATAAAACTTTATAGGTTTTGTTTGCAATTAATAAATATTCATATGACACAAAACTCTTAAATGAAATGATTATAACAAAAGCAACATGTTGTCAGAACAATACACACACACATACAGACATTTTCACATTTCCAGCTCTATACTTGAATTGGTTATTCTATGATGGACAACTACATCTTTCTGTCAAATAGCTTCAAAAATTAATTTGTTTTTTTAGTTAAACCTTGTTGTCTCTGAGACTCAAAATCATGGCCAGGTCAGCGAAGTCCAGAAGGAAGACAGCAAGCAAAAAACACCCATTGCCACAATCACTTTGATTCATTTGAAAATAAATTAGAAGATTAACAGCTACTCTTCTTATATATCCACAGCTGAGTGTGTGAAATGTGTTCAAATTTTGTACCTTCTGACCTGTAGCACATGACACATTAACTACAAAGCTACATCCTGTCCTTTCTGCTTCTCTAATCACCTACTTCATAAATTAAATTACAAGATTCAGACCAACCTGATACACACAGTACCCACTGGAAACTCTGGTTATCAAATTTTATCAGTATTACAGTTGAAGTCAAGTTAACATGAAAGAATGTATTCCGAGAACTTGGAAAACATTAATGAATCCTTTACTGCTTTGGAAAATCTACATTTACTTCCTTTTACAGATTTATCTATACAAAATATTCACAGAATGTTCTTTTCAAAATCTCTCTGACAGTCGACTTGCCATCTGTCGGAGATTTCCATAAACCTTGGAGGGAGGGCTTCCTACATGCACAAAAATGAAGCATTAAAAGTAATTACCAGCCACATTAGTAAAGCAAATTACTTGAATAAAACAACAACAACAACAAAAAATCTTACCATGTAAAACTTTTTTTGTAAGGTTACACTTGTAACATTTCAAACTACAAAGATGTTTTATATACTATTTTTCTTCTCAAGTAATTTCATTAAGTTTTCAAGTTAAATCACATCTAAATAGTATTGTTATTATATTTTTAAAACATGATGCTTCCTCATAATAGTTTTACAAAACATTCAAATGAATATTTGACTTTTTTTCTCCCTGAGAAATCAAAAAAATATTATCTAAAATCATAGGGAATATTTTTCAAGTATTTTCCTCTTTTAATTCTCATGTACTTATTCCAAGTAATACTTCTTTAGACATGTCCTAACCACACCTATACAGTGGTACCTCGGTTCTCAAACTTAATCTGTTCCAAAAGGCTGTTCAAAAACTGAATAAATTTTTCCCATAAGAAATACTGTAAATTAAATTTACAGTATTTCCATAAATACTCCATAAATTACGCATTATGAAGCATTTTAAGTAAAAATATTGCTTATTTACATCTGTATAATGATACTTACATGCATAAAGTCAACCACAAAAACTATAAACACAATAAAAAAACAATAAACGAAAATTTAACTGCACTTTACCTGTGCTGAGGAAAGCTGATGGCATAAGTGAAAGGCGGTGAAGAACGTGGAGAGTAGGAGGGTTATTATTGTTTGGAAGGGGAGTCACCTTCCATAAAAACGTCAGGTAACTCTCCTTCTGGGGTTCTTTCTCTTTTCTGTCTCTTTGCACCACTACAACCTGCTTGAGACTCACTGGACCTATTTCTCACTAAAATCTTGTCTAATGAGGTTTGTTTCTGCCTGGCACCCTCCCCATGTCTCACCACACTATGTGTGCCACTTCTCTTCCTAAATTTTTCAAACCACCCCCTACTAGCCTTAAAGGCATCACTTGTATCAGCACTCGTTCCAGGAGGTCAGCATAAAACTGTTTTGCTTTCTCACAAATGATGGTCTAAGAAATGCTATCACAGGCTGTTTTTTGTTTATCCAAATCAACAACAGTTTTTCTACCTCTTCCATTGTTTGTGATCTTTGTTTCGTAAGCACTGTCACTCCTTTTGCAACATCAGCTCCTTTGATGACTTCTTTATTTTTCAGTGTGGGGCAGACTGTAGACTTTGCCATGCCAAACTGTGTAGCAAGGTCAGATACGCGAATACCACTCATACTTTGCAGTGAGATCTTTTTTTACCTCTATTGTGGCTCTAACAACTTTTCTTTTTGGTTTGCTGCTTTCATTATCATTCTTTGAACCCATGGTGGCTTATTTAATCAGAATATTTAGAGAAACAACAAAGAAAGAAAAACGAGAACGTTCACAGCAGATTTTAGCAGGGATGTGGACTGAGTGACAGGTGCAGGTAAAATGTTTTAGGCAAGCTTAGCATGGGCCAAAAATGGTCGAAAGGTCGTTCGGGTCATCAGTTGGATTATTTTGAAGGTTCGGATCACGACATTTTGGTTTGGGAACCCAGTTTATGTTTGACAACTGAGACACTTTTTTCTCAAACAATATGTTCGAAAACTGAATTGTTCGAGAACCGAGGTACCACTGTATTGGGGAAAGAGCTTCTGTAAATAATGTTTTGTAATGTTTCTCAGCTTGAAACAGGTTTGTATTTATGTTTGATATTTTAAAAGCAAGAATACTGTATGTTCCAGCCCTTATTAAGGGAACCCTAATTTGTACACATGAAGGAAAGTGAAAATACATATTTAATATTTAGTAAATCTCATAAAAAAATTGTATGAATTGATGTAATGATTCCACCACATCATTAAATAATTACTTTTGTGTCACTTTAAACCTTAATATATAGAACAACCAGTATCATTTGGAATATTATCATAAAAAACAGTATAGAAATGTAGTTACCCATAATTAAGCTGCAAATAGCAGTCCTGGCAGCTCTAATATTCTGGTAAGAGCCTAATATATGGATTTTGCTGCAAGAAAAAATTATCAAACCAATTAACACTATCAAATTCTTACCACAAAAACAAGATTTAAGACATTTCACAAGCACATACAACTGTATAGCTAAGTTTAAACAATGATGTGCTTTAAGGTTCAAGGAAAAGTTTCATAAGTTGATACTTGTTTAATAACACAAAACTGCTATATTTGTCCCGAAGAATATAATTCCATGTATTATACTTGAAACATTTAATGACAATCATTGCATTGCAAGGTATTAACAATCATGTGCTTTAGGTTTAAAGGAAAATTTGCAAATGTTAACACTAGTTGGATAACACCAAATTAACTGCTACGTGTGTCCTAAAAAGTTTTCCATACAAAAGAAATGAAACATTTAACAGCCAAACTACGAAAAAGATAGGTAATCCTTTCTAAACTGAAGATAAAACAAACAAACATAAACACATTGTATTAGCAACTTTGTACAATGGCATGTTTGTTCTTAAGCTGAAAATAGCAATTTGGACCCAAAAATACTTAAAATTATAAATAAGTCCAAATTTCAAATGCTGCACAATTTTCTTATTTATTTTACAATGTATCTCAGGTAACAACTAACTCATTATATCAAAATTGTTGTTGTTAACTTTAGTAAAGCAGTTTATTTCAGATGCATTATGATGTATGTGGATTTCTCTAAGTGTGGATATTAAAGAACAGACCTACCTGTCAGCTAACACAATCCTCGTTTTTGTGACATTTTCAATAGTAAACTTAGTCTTGCCTCCTTTACCAGCTATTCTTCCTATAGCTCTGGCAAGATGATCTCCTTTCAATGGTTTCACTAAACAAACAAAAACACCTTTAAATAACAACTATGCTAATGAAATGTTATAAGTAAGTGATACTGGTTAATTATAAATAGGCATATTTTCAAAGTCGTTCCATTAAAATGTTTTCACAACCATGTTATGTTACCTAAACATCCTTGGTTCTATTAATATTTTAAAAGGTAAAAATATGAAATTTTAATTTCTTCATCTTACCTCAAATATTTTTTAAAAACCTCAGTCTTTCCCAGTATGAGAATCGTGACATTTATTGTCAAAGCCTTTCTCCTTTTCTAATTTATTTATCACCCCTCTGAGAAGTACAGAATTTAACTAAAATTACTCGTTATAATTTCTGCAGTCTTCAGTTTTAATTAATTACAGAAACATAAACTGGAAAAACTAGTTCCAGTTGCCGAGCCCATCTTTCACAACTTCTGTTTAAAAAAAATGCCAACGGTTCTCTAAAATTTAATACTATATTATTTATCACCAATGGAAAGCCAGCGTTTTAATCTATCAAATGATGTACTACAGTACTTTGTAAAAGTGTTGGGACAAAGTCAAATATTAGATTTCAGGCTTCTTTCAAAGAAATATGTAATTTTATTAATCTTCATATTTAGTACAACAGAAACTTCAAAGTAAATGTTTTCAAACTGCTACATTCTCATCGAGTCTTCTTGATACTGTAGATCTGAACACTTTTCTGTCATTTGGTACATTGTTGTTTATCTCATGCTTGAGATCAGTGGCAGGCTTCCTTCTGTCCCAAAAGCTGCATAAACAAAGATACTTAACATCAGTATCATTGAGTTTAGGTGTTCTGTCTCTTCCCTTCATATTTCCAAATTTATCTGTCTTGGTCTCATGATCAAGGATGTACTTGACAATATTGGGGGAGCATTTCAAGTCTGCAGCAATTTGCCAGAGTCCAACCAGCAACACATAAAGTTTTTATGTAAATTCTCTGCTCTATTGACAATTCTCTATGCTTCTTGGGCTGTGGCATGACAATAAAACTTAACATATACCATTAAATACTGTTTTTATCAAGCTTAATTTGTGGAGTGTTATTAAATTTATTTAAACATTAAAAGTAGTCAATAGCTATCAGCTTATTACCTTTACTGGTAAAGGCACCTGACAACAGACCCAACATTCATTGCACTGACTTTGTATAGATGGCATATGTGTGTCATTTGCTGACACCAAGACAGCAGTGTGGGAGAAAAATTGAAATGCTAGTCAAAGTAAAAAAATCTAGAAAATGGATAAAAGAAGTGATTTTAGAACCTCTTTGGGTTATACCAAAGAACTTTGGGATGTTTCATGGTAATCAGGAGTGAGAAAGTTGAAAATACTTTTGTTGTGGACAAGCATGCACACACAAGTCATTTCATAACATGGTATCAATGCTAAGTTTAAGATATTTTAAAACTGCTATATACTAAACTGAAGCTCCTCAGAAGATGAGATGTTTTAAAGATTCTCAACTGAAGAAATTATAACATAAGCAAAGGAAAATATACTAACTGAAGATGATATTATAAGATACAGTTGTGTAGTTCACCCTTCAGTTTGGTTTGGTTTGAATTTTTCGCAAAGCTACTCGAGGGCTATCTGTGCTATCCATCCCTAATTTAGTAGTGTAAGAAGGAAGGCAGCTAGTCATCACCATGTGCCACCAACTCTTGGGTTTCTCTTTTACACACGAATACGGGGATTGACCGTCATATTATAATGCTCCCATGATTGAAAGGGCAAGCATGTTTGGTGTGAGGGGGATTTGAACCTGCGACCCTCAGATTATGAGTCGAGTGCCTTAACCACCTGGCCATACCAGGCCTCACCCATTAGTAACAAGAAACAATTAACAATAAATGAAATAAGCTAATCAAGTGCTGAAATCTCTTTAAATATTGTTTAACTCAGTATTTTAATACTTCTTACCATCTTTGATTTCAAAAGATTCCAGAAAAAGTTCGTCTAATCTTACTAGTGCTAATGCATCCTAAAATAATAAAAAAAAGAAATTTTAGTAATAAAATCAAAAGTAGTAAAAAAAGTTATACATGACAAATTATAAGTAAAAGTTTGTTTTACTTGCAGTTTTTCAGATCCAAACTACATTTGTGGTCTTTTTTTTTTTTTCAAACACTTATATTTACTTCTTATACACAATACTTAAAACATTACACAGGCCTACATATTTAAACTTCATAAAAGTTATTTTGGTTTTAATAATGGAAATTCTGTAATTCTGCTGTGCATATTTTGAAAATAATATTAATTTTTTTCTATCACATTAGAATTGTTTATAAATTAGGAATGTAAAAACACTCTTAGATACAATTATTAATTTATTTACCATGATAAACATTTTTTGTTATTATTATGGTTGGCTTCTAGAATGAACGATAATACTCTCATGTTTAGATTAATTAAGATAAATCTATAGTCAGTGGTTGTCAACACTTTCAGCATGATTCAGTTACATAAAAGTGGCAAGATGTTTTGTGAAAAATCTATACATGATGGAGAAAAATGGATATAATTTTTAGATTCAATTAGTAGGAATTATTGTACAACATGCAAACATTTTAAGACAATTAAACCATCACAGGCTTGTGTTAAAAAGGATTTACTTCAAAAAAGATGAAAACACTAACATATTTTTCGTTTCTGTCACTTTCTCGTATTATTTTTAACTTTGATAAATAAAACAGATTACATTCTGTTACCTGACATGACAATTACATACAAATATATAAATTAAACTGCTACATGATCATAAAGCAGTGGGATAAAAATACAGAAATAAGATTACTCACTTCAACTTCAAACCCCAAAGCAAATGCTTTAACAAAATCAGCTGCTTTCTGTAAGGCACTAATGTCTGTTGTGTTCTTGCATGTCTGTAAAGGTGAACAAAAAACAATTTCACTGGATGTCTATCAATCTTTCACAGGAAACATTATTCTCTTTATTCAGCTACTCTTCTTACTTTTAAGTAAGCTGGACATTTTATTAAATATTTGTGATGGGATGTAGTTATAATCAAACCTTGAAAGTGGGGTTAAGGCAACTCCAGAAGAAAGTGTATGAAAAAATTTTTTTTTTTATTTGGAAGCGATGAACAATTTTTTTGTTGTTGATGATGTTGTTTGTTGGTCTGAAAAATATTAACCAAACTTTTACAGTTTACACAAGCTTTTGATTTTGTGTGAAAAGTTTACCACACTTGCAATTCTCCAATTCCTTCTATAATATTTGTTTTTCTATTAAATGTTTCATTCTGTGAAATTAGTGTTGATATATATAATGTATATAAATTTAACTGGGTTTTTAAAATATAGCACAGACAGATCAAAATTTCCATAAATGTTAAGTTATTGTGCCTCAAAGCAAAACATGACCAGTTAATGTGGCAGAACTGTTTGAGAGTGAATGGGACAGACTTATCAATTACCTTAACCAAGCTTCCTTATATTGTAAGTTACCCAAATCACAATCAACTGTTTAATATCTTTCAATTTAGGTTTCAAATAATTTTAACAATCAAACTGTAAACAACTGATGAAAAAAAAAAAAAAGAGGTAAATAGATAAATAATTATCATTTGATAGTAAGAAACATTATGAGAAGCAATTAAATCAAAATTACAGTTAGGCTTAACAGATTTTTTATCATTTAGTTAAATTCTTGGTTTGCTTAAAACATAGGATAGTAAGGTATACAACTAAGAAAACAACAACATACTAATATTCCAGAACATTTCAAAAGGTAGATCTTTTATTTTCGTATATATGAAATACCGTATGTTTTGTTGTACAAGATGCACTTTTTTTTTTCCCCAAGAAAAGGGATCTCAAAATCTTCCTGCATCCTACACACTGAAGGTTAAAAGTTTTATGCCTCTACTACTTTTGAAGTATTCTGAAGAATAATAAAAGATTATACTGATGTTGAACAAATGAATAAATGATAACTGTGAAGAATATTTTTTTCCCTGAAGATAGCCTTGAAAATTGGGGTGCATCTTATACATCAAAAAATATGGTAGTTCAATATTTATATTAAGATGCTTCACTTGTGTACTATATGTTACAGACATGATATCATAGAAATTGGTGAAAAAGTTCCACACACATCACATTTAAATATTGTGTAACAGCTCACTAAATGTAGGTACAGATACTGAGCACCTGCTGTAAGGGACTTGAATTATTTGGTAAATGTACTGTTAAAAAGAAAAATTATGAATTTATGATGCATATGAAATAACAGGAAATAATTACATGACACTATCACATTTTGTATATCTCTAATAAGAAACAATATACAAATGGATAACTCATACTAGTGTTCCATTTCACATAACATTCAGAGTTTCATACAATTTACTGTTTAATTTGGCAACAGTAGAGACACTCAAGTATAGCTCCACATTTTCAAATGGGATTAACAAATTGCTATAAAAATTAAAAGTCAATATCAAGCTGATAGGCAATACTACTAAATACAACAAGATATAACGTACCTAAAGGGCACTTACAATAATTTCTACTACTTGCATTTCTTACTATTAGGAACCTATTGTAGCAAAGACTTGTGATACTAAATAAAGAAGACTCTTCAGTGATGATGAGAAAACCCACTTGTCAAGAAAAATATATGTAAAAATGGCTTGTTTGGGTTGAGAACATTTTTATTAGAGCAGTGAACAACATTTTGACCTTCTTCGGTCATTGTCTGACATCAGCAGAAAAATAATCAACATTTGGCAAATACTAGTAACAAAATTGACATTCCAGTTAACACCAAATTTATTAAAAACCAGGCACAAAACTAAGATCTATACTATGTAAAAACTACACTGACAAACATCACACCAACATTATTTATAAAATACAATGTGATAACTGCCATGACTTCTATATTGGAGAAACAAGTAGAAAAATGGAAACCAGATTCAAAGAACACAAAGTCACCTTCACACGTTTTCCAATACTGCAAATCAAGTAAACACAACATAACCATAGAAAACAACCAAATACTAAATAAAGAAACAAACATAAACAAACGTAAAATTAAAGAAGCCTTACTTACACAACTCAAGACCAAAATAAACCAATACAAAGGAACACCTTTATACCTATATTAATAAATATAATCAAACATCTAATCATGCCCTCTACATTTCTACACTCAGTTACACAATCCCCTTCAAACATATGGTCAGCTACCTCTTTCTTTCTTTTTGAACCTGACAATGACCGAAGAGGGTCAAAATGTTGTTCACTCCTCTACATAAAAACTTTCTCAACCCAAACCAGCCATTTTTACATATATAAAGAAGACTCTTATGAAACATTTTTGTGATATTAGAAAAATACATTTCTATTTAATGCACTCTTCACACAGCAATCCAACTGACGATACTCACTCTAATTTCAACCATTCTTGTTTTAAGGTTGAAACGAATCTGTAAGTGTAGATGCTCTACAACTGGGGTAAAAATCTTCATCCAGTTTTCTTTGAGAGGAGTATAACGATTAGCTGGAATGGCTACTTTTCTCATTTCTTCTTGACCATCCTAAGAATACAAAAATGTTGCATAAAAATTTCAATATATTATCAAAAACTTTAATTACTGTATACAGGAAGAAACAAAATCAACACTAAAGAAAAGTATTAACCTAATATGAATCAAAATTATGTAATTTGTGGGGCTTTTTAGAAGCAGAAAGTGGCCATAAAAACTTATTCTGATGCCTTCTATATTTTTTCACAATCTTAAATAATTAATAACACAAATCAAATAAGGATTTCTTACATGCTCTTGAGAATAAAGGGAGCTTAGGAAACTTGCTATTTTTGTGAACAACTGCAATGATTTAAGATATTATATAAAAACATCAAAGTCACTTTCATTGGCACATTTCACAGGAGAGGCAAGTCTCATTTTTAATCTCTTAAACACTTCTAATCATCTATCTTGTTTATGTGTTAACTCGTTAATTTTTGGAAAATTTCAATTATTCATTACCACATAAATTATGCATTTTAGGCAATAATAGAGATTTTATGATCATTAGTGATTGGTCCCACCAAAACAGCATACCCTTCTGTTATACTACACCTTTAATGTATTACCTTATTACGGCATGACAACACTCAAATTATTGATAAATAAATGTTCATCCTACTAAATTGGACTTACTTAGCCTGGCCTTCAATGTAGTGTTATTACATTAAATACTAGTCCATTTTACAAAAATTACTGAAGCAAGTGACAAGCATTTATTTTTAAAATTTGCTTAACTAATGCAAGGGAAGTACTCAAAAGATTCTGATAATTAAAATATTACTGTTTACCCACCAAGAGTTTTTCTTTCTTTGCTGGTGGAAAACTTGGTCTCTTTATAACTTCAGTTTCCATAGCAGTTTCCATTTCTAGTTGTGTTCTTTTTCTATTTCTCTGTCTGTGTACCTTTTGAAAGGGCTCTTGAGAGTTATCACACGTCTGCTCCATTTTGCTGATCTGTTAAGCTCTATTAAAAAAAGGTTTATATACAAAATTAATAGAACATTGTTCACTTTAGCCCACATGAAGATTGCAATTTTAAAAAAAAATAAATTAGGTGATTTCAATGTTTCAAATGAGGCTTTTCCCCTTTTTGTAGAACGTGTTCCTCTATTCACATCAGTGATTTTCACAGTAGTTGCATTTAAGTGATAAAAACCATAGCCTTTTGTTTCTAATAAGTTTAATAATAAAAGCAGTTTAATAATTTAATCAAGAACTCTTATAATTATAAATACTTTTTGATTAACAAATGATAACGTGGCAATTAAAAAGGTTTTTCTTACAAAATTTTATTTGGAAAAAATGTGCAAGTTTTAGGTTTGATTTGACTAATAATTCATATTTACATGAGTTTAGCATAACATCTTTCATATAAAATAAAGACTAAACCTGTACACAATTACTCAAGAAAAAAACTATACAAAAATGATTTCCCGAAATATTTCAAAACATAGCCAGCATGAATTCACTAACAGGAAATCTTGTTTTACCATTCTGCTAACTTTTATTTGTGAGGATGTTACTTGTTACTTGGAAGAAGAAAAAGACATAGCAATGTAACATTTTCAAAAAGCTTTTTATAAAGCACCATACAGAGCATATATGATACAAAAATCACACTGTTGGGGTGATGCAAGACTAAATTTACCTGAAGGATGGCTTAGTGAGAGAAAACATACTTATAAATAGAGTTAAGTGAAACCAAACCTTTGTTACTAATGGTGCGTGTCAGATATTAGTTATTGGCTTTTATTTACTTGCATCACTAGCATCAATAGGAGCATAATTAATAAACTGGCAAGATTTAATGATGATATTGAGCTGTTAGATATTCTTGATGCAATCATTCTGGTGACTTCTCTCATTATTAGGACCAGATATCAAAGGAAACGATTCAGTCAGATAATGGCGTGCTTATGTAGCAAGCAGTTTCATTCAAATTCATCCATTGACATTATACAAAGTTTGAATGAATTCTGGATCAGGTTTGAATTTCACATAAAGTTACTCGAGGGTTATCTGCACTAGCCGTCTCTAATTAAGCAGTGTAAGACTAGAGAGAAGGCAGCTAGTCATCACCACCCACTGCCAGTTCTTGGGCTACTCTTTTACCAGTGAATAGTGAGATTGACTGTAACATTATAATGCCCCCATGGCTAAAAGGGCATGTTTGGTTTTGAACCCACAACCCTCAGATTATGAGTCGAATGTCTTAACCCACCTGGCCATGCTGGGCCTGAATTCTGGAAAATAAAACTGAGCTGTGGTTACTCTTATATAGAACATATATAATTCCTACTAGAATGGTTAGCAGATAACACATTCAGGGCAGAAAAGACTTTACTGAAACACAGGACAAGCGGCAAGCCTAATTATATGTGAAGTACTAAATTATCTAGAATGACTTGAGTCAATTCATTAGTATGGGCACAGTAATAAATGTAAAATTTAATAATTTATTATGTCACATTTTTAATGTAAATAAAAATCCAGACAAAAGGCATGACTAAAGCAAAGGGCCTTTGCAGTGGTAAACAGGTGAATAAAGTCAGCACAGATGTACTTTCAGGCCCATGCGCAGAATGTTTGAAATGAAGGTTCTAAGTTGTCAACACAAAGTGCAAAGTACAAATGACAAGAGCAAAAACTAAGACTTTATCAAAAGAATGTAGACTATACAGAAAATGTTAAGTACCATAAGCAGCTGGACTAAAATATAGATAATCAAAATTGTTTTCCATCACAACCTTCTCTGTGTACATGTACGGCTTTATTGAAAGTACCACAATTTTAAATTGTTTTTGGAGATATATTTAAGTCAAAATGGTTCTTAACTCTATACAAGTCACTAGTTAGCCCTCATTTGAACAAATATGGACTCCTTATTTATGATATTTATTATTTGATAAGATTTGAAGGAAGGTTATTCAGATGATTCTGGGAAAATAAAGTTTGTTTCATGAGGATATGTTAAGATACTTTATATATTCTTGAGGAAATAGGAGTCATTAAAGAAAACAAGATTATTTAGGGGATAAAGGTCCCTCACTATTGTATGCTTTATTGTGCAGATAAAAGGACACAAGTTTAAAATTTGGAAAGGGCAGGTTAATTGCTAGTTAAGACAGTTTTATTTTTTTAACATAATTATCTATTCATGATATGAGCTGCTGTTGGCATCTTACAAGTTTATGTTGGGAAATTATTTCCTGAGAAATAAATGGAAATTTTAATTTTTGCTCCTTTTTTTTTTCTTGCAAAAACAATTTTCACGGAAGCAATTGTCTCCTGCCCTCAATACATCACACTATAAGATTGAATAGTCAAATCAAATTAATATCTTAGATTTTTAGCTTTTGGGAAAGAGGATGCCCTTTGCTGAAAATATAAGTGCGTATATATAAAGACATGCACACATATACACGTTTAACTGTTTAAAACCCACAGCATTTTGTGTATTCTGCCAGAAGTATTTATATGATATCCTAATAATTATCAACATACCTTAAAAGAATTTTCAAATTACATTAAAACCTGTCCAAGGCAGAATCACACGAGACCGAGTAAAGTTTCTGACTTGAGCAGGTTTTCTGGCTTAAACAGTGAACATGCATTTCCTTAATTATATATAATTTTTAAGGGAAACGTTACACTTGCTTGACTCGAGAGCAGTAAGACATTTGTGAATAAAGTTATTATACTGTTTATGCTATATTTATTAGATTAAGAACAAAAATAGACATACAAAATATACACAAGTACACAAAATCTTAATTAAATTTATTTGGAGAAAGTGTCCAATGTCAACTGTTCATTTGTTTTTAATGGACTTTCTCATGTGGTTAAAAGAAAATGCCAATTCTACAGCCTTTTCATGAAGTTCATTTTCTCCCCTTCATTTTGCATACAATTTGATTCTGTTAATATAACTTAACACTTGAGATGAAATAGGAATTTGTATTTCCTTACTATATTTTCCATTTTGTTCATCTTCTGAATCTCTCATACTGTTACCATCTTGCGATTTTATTATAGATTTTAAATCAGTTTGTTAAAACATTCTTAACAATGTTCACAAAGCAGGTTCTGCCATATAGAGGGCCTTTTATAAGACAAATCTTAAGATAATTCTGCAAAATTTTGATATTTCTGGCTTGCACAGGTTTCCACCCTATGCAGTTTCCAGCTTAAACAGGTTTTACTGTATTTATAACTAGTATTATAATGTTGTGGATAACAACATAATTTAGATTACTTTTCAGGCAAAGAAACACAAATGTTATTGGATAATACCACAATCTGATAAGGAATCAATGCTTTCAGCATTGGCTTCCATTTAAGGAATTAATATTTCCCACAAACTAGCATCTTCCCATTTTCTAATATTTTCCTCTCACTCCATTCATTGTGAAAGATTTTTCTTCCACTCTCTTACAAATCTACACATTTATTACACTCTCATGCTTTCCTTTACAAATTCTACATCCTCTCTCTTAATCTTATATATTTTTATTCCATCTTGTATATCCCCACATCATATGGTTACAATATTACTGTAATTTTCTTCCTATTTCCTTTTCAACTTTATATATCCTTCAATCTTTATTACCTTCTCATTCAAACAAGCTACATGAGTAATAATGAAAAAACATAACTGGTATTGCGTACGGACAAACATATCATTCAAACTGTCTACTTATAACGAAAATGAATTGTTTTGTCAGTTGGGTACACACACTGTTAACTATACTTTTGGATATAAACCAAATAATAATCTTACAAAATTCAGCCAATCCAAAAGACTTAGACATAAGTCCATACGTATGTTAACAATGCAAAATAATCATAATAAAATTAGAAATAACTAAAATTAAGTATATTAAATATTCTAACCATCAGTATGCATCCAAGTAAAAACTACCACATTTTTGCTAACAGTTACACATAGCTTAGCTGACCTTGTACAGTTTAGTTAGTCCTAAATCCATAAACTAAGTTTACAATGTGAATAATTTATAATGAAAATTAAAAAAGTGGTACAGCATAAGATAATCTTAATAAAACAAAGACAAATAAATTCTAAAACATTAAATTTCTAATTAATACTGTGGTAAGTTATACTGGTAACACATACTTTTCAATTTTATCTCAATTTTGTTGTAAGTTTTTCTCACATATTTTTATTGCCTTTGCACCATTATCTTCAGAACTTCTTATTCAGTTATTATCCTACATATTTCATGATTTTCACTCTCTTCATCTCTCATCCTCATCTATTTCTTTTATTGTTTTTGTTCCTTTTCCAATTACTCTTAAATAAGGTTTTCACCACCTCTATTTTTGATACACACGGACATGTTTATTTTTCATTGTAGTAACTGTAATATTATTTCTTTCCACTTCCATCCACTCAAATGTAAAGTTGGTGCTTCTGTTTAAACAAAAGATGTTGTGGTTTGAAATTTTTGTAACTGATTATATATATATATTATTCATCATGCTTGAACCAATTTTTAAACAACTGGGTCAACTCAAGAGTTTACATAGTTTAAGAGTTGTTGTCACCTAGTGGAACTGACACAGGTTACAGAATTTATTAAACCCAAGTCCTCCTTGGTGTTTTCATTACTCACTCATGCATTAAAAGTTAAACAGATTATTTTAGAGCAAAATATAATGAATAGTTCAGGTGAGCTTAAAAGTGTCATGTTAGCTCATGTAGAATCAGACAGTAAGTACATTTTTGTACTTACACTATGTATTTTCACAGCAGTATACATAAAACAAAAAACAATGGTTTTATATGAAATATTTAATCACTTTGGGCCTTGAATCAAACTCTAAATGGTTATGCAAGTAATCATGGCACCCTTAGTCTAAATGTAAGATGTTTTCATTTTTTTTTTTTATTTCTTTCTCCTCTCTAATATACCTGCTTCATAATTAATTATAGAATTAAAGTATTTGAAACAAGTACAACTGTCCATCTTTTTCCTGCTTCTTTGACCAATGTTTCATGTTAAATTTACTGTTTAAAGTGCTTTGGCCTCAATATATTTTGAATGTTTTATTGAATATTCCTATTTTGTTACATCAATATCTCAAATATTTATACTTTTAACTACTTCTATCTGCTTGCTTCCATCATATTTAATTGTTTACTGTTCTTTTCCCTTTCTAAAAACCATCTTTAATTTATCTGAACTTAGTTTTAATTTAAACATCAAAAGTTAGGAAAGCATTAGAAAACAACAGGCCTAAAATATGTAACAAAAATAACAAACTGCAAATACTATTTTGTATTCACATTCCTCTCATTTTAGGCCAATTATCTAACACAAATGATGAGTTCTGGTACTGATCAAAAATCTCTTGGCTAGTTACTTCTGGGAGACAAAAGGTAGACCTGAAACACTGTTTTCAAACATGCCTATGATTTTCAATTCAAGATGAACAAGTTATGAGGAAGATGATAACAAAAAGATCTGCAGTTTACACAGTTTTTAACACATAATCTAAAGCTAAATGGTTACTAAATTTGAAGTTGGTTATTCTTTTATATATTTTTAAGGTATGCTTAGAATGCTTTTCATATTCTGTAAATAATCCATCTCCTTGACTACACAGATGAAGTCAACAAATTTCTAGCTCGTATACTGCTCACCAAAAAGGCTACATTTCATGTCTTGAATAAAGTACATCTTCATAATGTCCACACTTGTGGCTTGGAAAGCTCCATAACACCAATAAAATTGTGTGAGATGGATCAAAGATGATTGTGCAATGCTGTCCCACATGTAAGAGGATTATTGGTCCTTTCTTTTTTTTTGCTGAGAGTACTGTCACTGAGAATTTGTACCTTGACATGCTGGAGAAATCTGTGGTCACACAACTGGAGGAAATGCAAACATAGATAATCTTTCAACAGGATGGTGCTCCACATGATTGGAGTTTTCTGGTCAGATAATTCCTAGATCAGATATTTTAAAGGGGGTTGATTTGTCACGTTAGGCCAATTCCACAGACTCCACATTTGTCAGATTTTACTGCATTTAACATCTAAGCCCGCCCTCTACATTCCGACACTCATTACACAACCCCTTTCAAACATGTGGTCAGCTTCCGGTCAGTTACCTCTCTTTCTTTGTGAACCTGACGATGACCGAAGAAGGTCAAAACGTTGTTCACTCCTCTACATAAAAAATATTCTCAACCCAAACAAGCCATTTTTACATATATATTTACTGCACTAGACTTTTTCTTTAGGGGTATGTCAAGGATACCATATATTGTACACCTATATGAAACATCACAGAGCTAAAGATCAGGATAAGGGATGTCATCATTACTGTAACTATGAGTATACTGCAGCAAATGTGGACTGAAAGTGTATATTAGTTAGACATGTAGAGAGCCATTAATGGTTCAAATGTAAAAACTGTTTGAGTTGAAATATAAGATGTTGAAAACTGCATAGTTGTATTTTATTAGTTATTCAAGCATTGAATTTTAAAATAGGAATGATAATTCTGGGTAACACTGTACTTAAAAAACAACTCCCATTTGATCAGTCACATTCATTTCCTCCAAAAGTAGAGGACATTGAGCATAAACATAATAACCTTAGGTATAAAATAGCCTCCTTAGTAATAAGTGCTATGTGATGTAGACAAAGAGAAATTAATTTCTGTAAAAAGAAATCTTTGTATGATTTAAGAGATAATCATAAGATAATTATAAAATGTTTTGATAAAGGTAGAGATTTTGTGGTCATGGATAAAGATGTATACATTAAAAATATTAATGATTATCTTCATAAAGAGAACAACAAAACACTACAGTGTAGTTCTACTAATAATGAAGAAAAACATGCTCACATTTCACTAAAAAGACTTGTAAAAACTCAACACTTCATACATGTGTGACAGATAATCTTAATTTAAAAGAATAGCAGACCACTCAAATATTACTGTCTTCCCACAGATTGCAAAGAAAGTATCCCTTTGGTTGGCATTTCTGGAACAAAGCAGCTAGGTTATTTGCATCAACCAACTGATAAAATCATAAAATGTAAAAATAAATCAAGTGAAAAACTAAACAGCATTCAAAAGTCAGATAAAAGATTCAAAATTAAAAAGGCCAATGAATCATAAAAATTTTAAATCATTTTCTAACATGAAGGATAAACCATTAGAAAAGATGTCTAAAACAGTGTTGTCACTCATGATCGTTAAGATGGCATGACAGTAAAATGTGGTTTATTGTAACTTAAGTTTCAAAGAGGCTACACATTGGTTGATCAGTCCCAGATAAAAGAAAATCATGAGTTTAAAAACTGTGACTAATGTGTAACCAAACCAGAAAAATTTTCTTCTTCTGATCCTTTTGGAAACAAGACAGCCAAAGAGCAATAGAATGTTTGATCTGAAATTGCTTATTATGACTTTACTCACACCAAGTCACTTGCCAACTGGCACAAAGCCAAATCTTCAATACAGGATTATAATCCATGTATGGGATAGACATGGCTGTAACAGCACCAGAGCAGATGGACTTAGTTGCAGTGTTAGAGAGCTCGTTCCCATAAATACTGACATGGTTACTTATCCATAAAAATTAATGGAAACAGAAGATAAAGAAAAATTGGCCAGTAGTTTTTTTTTTATCATTGATGAGAATAGGGTGAAAACTAACATGAAGTGACTCCAGGGCCAGTAGAGAGCTAAGAGAGTTAGTGTAAATGATACAATCAGTGTACTAGATATCTTTTACATGATCCAGGGTAAATGAAATGGCATACAACCTGACAGGGAACACAAAATATGTAGAAGGGATCCTGTAAGCAACAACCAAGCCACAACATACCATTAATATAAACAGGATTAGAAGACTGATTTGAAAGATGTTCAACAAATAGAAGGCAGTACTTTCAATCTGGAGTAACCATCCTTATTAGATAACTTTAATCCTATTCTAAAATTCATTGTTAAGAACACCAAAAAATTAAGTATCTTGTCATTCCTTCTCATTCAGGTTACCTTAGGAGACAGCTCATTTGTAACAAAACTGTATCACAAAGCCCTGTGATAAACTAGTTTTTACCTTATCACTCACTATACATTAAATGTGTGATTACTACTGCATATCTAAGCTGTATCAATAAACCTTGTACAACTAAAGAAGGTAAGTTCAAAGTTATACAAGAACTAAATATTAACAGATATTCCAAAAAAAATTATTGTTTATCTTTTACTAAACTATGAATGCAGTGTTTACAATGACAGTGCAAAAACTTTTCCACACAGAAAAACATCAGTTTAATAAAAATTTTGTTGGACTGTACATTAGTCTTAAGATTTCAGCTCAGGTAGGTGTGCTGATGAGCAAGTCTTGCCATCAAGAGTTACAGAGAAACCATGTAGAACTTTGAATAATATGCTAGTAGCACCATCCTTTAAACTCAAAAACTACAATAAATAAAATGAAATTTTAGTCATGAGAATGTGGTATATAGTTTAATATGCACATTTCATTGTTCCATATGTACTGGTGAAACAGACAGAATCTTCAGGGATAGAAATAAATGATCTTCTCTGAGCTCTGCATGTGTTAGAAAATAAAGTCATAAGCCATAAAATTCAGTATTTTTAGGGCAAGGCCTATTGGGTCTTAGATCTATCATTTTCAAGACACCAAGGCAAAAACAAATTCACTAGAGGTCATAAGGCCACAGTACACATTACATTAATGTTAATTAAAGACATGAATTTCCCAATTAGTTTAGTAAATATGGCAGTAAATGTTTTTTGCTATAGGCTTAGAAAGGCACCCTATTCTTCCAAATTATGTTTTTCAGGTAGGTAAAAAATAATGTAACCAATAAGACTTACAACAGAACATCAATTTAAAGATTAAAGAACAAAAAGAAAAGGTTTGTCATACTGATTTAAAATATGTGACCTTAATAACATTTAGTCTTTGTCCCTTCATGACCCCAAATGATGTTTCACCGAAAATCATTTACAACTTTTAGGCACCTCTCTCTACTTATTAATTTGTCTAACTTTAAGAAGGAAAATTCCTGTTAGGAAAACCATTATGAAGGTTTCCAGGACTTGACCTCTGGTGACCTTACAAACAATGAGTAAGTTCCAGGTGCTTATACCCAATTACTAATTTATCCAATTTTGATAATGATCAGACGTACATATAACAAGAACAACTGCTTTATAGAATTTCTAGCTTATGCCCCTCCTAGCATGAAAGGATCTTTGACCTAAGAAACTTTTATGCACCACTATCTATTTATTACTTTGTCTAACCTTAAAATGATTAAAGTATCTGGAAGAAGAAGAAATTTAAAGGCCTAAGTTCCATCAAGAAAATTCAACCCCAACATGTCTGACTACCTGACCAAGATTGCTAAAATCAAATACATGATCTCCAAACAGCAGCCTTTTGAAAGTTTCAACTGACAGACAGACAGAAAGGTAGAAAGACACACTACCATGGTATAAAGTCAACAGTATTTCCAAACAGTGCTACAAATAGTATTTTTTTGCATGATTACTAACACAGACTAATGCTGATAAACTGTAAACTCGGCCCACACTACAACATAGCACATGATCATAAACTATAAATAACACACTGTACTGGAAAACTTACTATTTGTAATTTAGTAACTTTAACTGTAGTCATCTAATGTTGTAGCCCTAACATTTTGATGGTTTTGCACATAAAATTTATTGAACCAAATTATTAATACAACCTATTTCTCTTCATTTCATAAAAAAATCAGGATGTAATCCAGATATTTACTGTTAAAAAAATTGTTACTAATTCTGGCACTTGGTCACCATAGGAAAAAGTTTTGTTGTATGAACATCAATTTGAATTGCTTGATAATAGCCTGTGGTATGTTATGGCTCAATGAACTGCATGAATTTATCACTGCCAATCCAAGGTATAAATTTTACTCCATCCACTATGCGAACTGTGTGTGGTATATTATTTGTAACAAGGTAGTTTCTGTAAGTTTAAGTCTACTGTTTGTGACCTCCAATGACTTCCCTTTATTGTGATATGGAATACAAATTTAGATAGTGAGAACACAACATCTAAAGGGATATCAAACAATGGCCATGAATTTTAGTGGTTTTCAGATGGTATCATGGCTATTTAGAAAAATATGGCAGGATTTGCTATCATTAATTTCCTGTCAGTACTGTGGCCAAACATTTTGTTGACAAATACAATAAAACTGATGTGGCTTGTCTCATAACAGCAAACATCATTACCCATTGCAACAGATTTTTTTAATTAGAAAATAAAGACATCCTAGTAATATAAAAAACATGTCACAGTTACACAACAAAATCAATGGAATTTTAATTATTATTTTTCACAGCTAATTTGTATAAATATTTTATGTACACTTTAAATTGTAAAATATTGTCTGTTTATGCACACTTCCCTTCACATTAGCTTTATGTACAATATAATTTTAAAACAATAATGTTTGTATAAACTTGCTTGAAGTTTGCCTTGTTGAGCAGTCTCAAATTATTTCTAAATCTTTTTTATAAGCCTATGATGAGTTAACAATTGTGTTATTTGTCTCGATGAAAATGTAATGACAAAATGTTTGTGTAAATATAGTTATGTTTTCCAGAGTAACAGGTCACGTTTTATTTTTTCAACAAATAAAAAGGACTTAAGAAACAGCCAACTAGTAATGTTAACATAGAAAGATGGTCATGCAAAGATGTTTGCAAAGAATTTGGACACTATAAAATGGTTGAAACTTCCAATGATCTCTTCTGTATTTTACATATATCATAAAATGAGGTTCAACAAGGATTTTGGAGCTAGGCAGTTAGTGTAATTTGCTAATATCTTATTCTTATTTTCAGCTTGTTTTTGATTACTTTTTTTTTTTTAACTACCCTTCATTTAATATGACAGATATCTTTAGGTACAACTTAGGATCAAGTTGTTTTTTAAATTCTAAACTGTTCTACATGAAAATGTATCCTATATGCAACAAAACCTGTAACAAGCTAAAAATATGGATCATACCATTCCTTTATTTTCTCCCTATAAATTTTCAGAAGTCAATTTTACTAACACTCCATTACAAAATAGTCATAAGATAGATTCTTGTCATTGTGAAAGGCAGATAATGCATTTCTTTATTTTTCTGATCCAAACTGTGCTGATGAGTACAATGGGCAAAGCTACAGTTCACAACAGAAAGTATAGGATACCAAAAAACACATTAGGCCTCATGTCACAAATTATATTTGCCATTTTTACCTTTGGGGGAAAGAATTCTTTAATATAACCAATGCATAAATGATTGATCCACTGCATAATATTGATACAAATTAGGCATAATGCCATATTGTTCACACACCTAAATTAAACTCAGCTACATGGTGAATAAAATAGGACTTAAGAACACTTATAAATATCACCATTCTGATAAATCACAAAAACAACAACAACAAAAAAATAGGCTTTTAAGTCATAGATTCTATTTTAACTTCAGTGAAAAACAGCCTGTAATATAATCATGTAGCCAGTAGAGCATACAAGCTAATATAATTTGAAAATGCATTTACAGACATATTAATTTCAGATCAAAAGATGTAATGATCTTTTTATACAAATGAGCTATTAGACTTTGAAGAACTGTATAAAGTGTTGGTATCCTTGAAGTAATAAAAACTTAATGGAAACATTTCAGAGGATGACTGATAAAAGAACCGTTTGAAAATGTATTTAGTTTTTCCTTAAACAAAGAATGGTAATAAAAGATTCTTTTGGTACTGTCTACAGTAATACTAACATTAAATAAGTGATTTACTCAGTAATCAAATAATATTTTGAGGCTTAGACTACTGATTTCCTACTGCAGTGTAGAACCTAACGCGACATTGAACTAAATCCCACTGGGGTGCTTGGTATTATACAATCTCGTCTTCTTTATCTTCTGTTTTACTTAGAAGCTCTTATTTCTACTCTGCTCGTGACGACTAACCTGAACAGAAAAGTGTCACTCATAACCTAAATTACTGTTTTCTAGAAACGTTACAGAAAATTATCCTTCCGACAAAGAGTACATTCCCTTGGCGATAAATGAAATGACATGTTCGTGAACTTCCGCTCACAAAAACAAGTAAAAATGAACAGATGATTATAGTTAATATTAATACTTAAATTTATAATTCTAATCTCCTTACCAACACCTGAGAACACACGTGGAAGGATCACTTTCACGCTCTTCAAGTAGAAAGAAAAAAATAATAGAGGGCACTAATATATAAAATCTTAATCTTCCTTTACGTTTAATTTGCGCAATGATTTTATTACTTATTGTTCGCTCTTCTATGTAAAATATTTTCTCAACCCAAACGAGCCGTTTTTGCATATATATTTCTCTACAAGTGGGTTTTCTCGACATCACTGATTTTATTACTTGTTATTTATTTGTTCTCGAACGGCCCAGCAAAATGTTTGAGAGATTGGAAAGCAATTTTCGGGTTTCAAAAATGGCAGTGATCAAAGCACAAACATTCACTTGTGCATTTTCGCGCTTTACAGCAATAAAAGGCCCGGCATGGCCAGATGGGTTAAGGCGTGCGACTCGTAATCTGAGGATCGCTGGTTCGCATTCCCGTCGCACCAAACATGCTCGCCCTTTCAGCCGTGGGGAAGTTATAATGTGACGATCAATCTCACTATTCGTTGATAAAAGAATAGCCCAAGAGTTAGCAGTGGGTGGTGATGACTACCTGCCTTCCCTCTAATCTTACACTGCTAAATTAGGGAAGGCTTGCGCAGATAGCCCTGGAAGAGCTTTGCGCGAAATTCAAAACAAACAAACAAAAACAATACAACAATAAAACGTTATTTATCTATTTACTGACGACACAAAGTGTTTTAAACCTTACTAAAAGGTGTTGAATTAAATATTATGTTATACTTATTTATATTACGAGTTATTTGTACTTACAATTTATAATGTACATCAATCATTTGTCAAAAATGAATAAAACTGATAAAAAATGAATGCGATATTTCTTTTTTGTTTATTATGATAATATTACTATTACAAAAATGAAGTTATGACATATATTGCGAAAAACGTTTTGGAGATTCTGAAAAAAAAGCTTTGCAAAGTCATATAATAAAGTTTAATATTTTACTGGACACGCAACATGGTTTTATTAAGAGAAAATCTTGTATTTCAGATCTTTTGACACTCTTTGAAAATGTTACTATTTATGTAGACGAAAAAGAGAGTGGACATTTAGTGTATCTGAATTTTTAAAAAGCATTTGACAACGTGCGACATAAAAGTGTGTAAAAATTTTATCGCTATGAACTTGGGGGTTAAGTTATAAAACTGGATAGAAGAGTGGCTGGAAGGAAGAAAGCAGAGGGCTGTTCCAAATGGAATTCAGTCAAATTGGATTAATATCACAAGTTGGGTACTTGTAATGGTTGGCCAGTTTCTAAAGCCATCCAACCAGTGTGCTATTTTTAATGGTAGAACAAATAAGATTTTAGGTCGTATTTACAGAAAAATTGAATACTAGTCTAAAGACGTTATTAGTTCATTCTATAAATCACCGGCTAGACTACATTTGGAATATTATGCTTTATCTTGGGATCCTTACTTTAGGAAAGATATTAAATTGTTGGAAAGGGTTCAGAAGGCTTACTAGAATAGTGCCTGGAATGGAGGGACTGGTTTACGAGAGAAGTTGAAATCTCTCAAACTGTTTTCTCTTACAAAAAGAAGCAATAGGTAGGATCTGATTAAGATGTTTTAGGTTGTAAAGGGAATTTATAATGTTGATGAATCATTGTTTTTCATTCGTAACACTGAGGATAGTAGGACTAGGAGACATAAATATAAATTTTGGCAAGGTAAGAGTCATCTTCAGCTAAGACAGTTATATTTTTTGATATAATTGTTGTTCTTTAAAATGGGTTGCCTTAGGATGTTGTAGAGGCAGTAAATTTAAGCAAATTAGAAAAATTGATAAAGAAACAAAGAATAAGGGCTGGATTTATTATTTTTCTTTTTAAATGTATTTATTTAATAATTTTAGTTTACTTTAGAGTGAAATAGCCGAGATAGGTCATTTGGTCTCATGTTGTCTCAAAACGTTGTGTTATGAAGTGCAAAGCTACACAGAGAGCTATTTGTGCTTTGCTCACCACGGGTATCGCATCCCAACTTATAGTGGTATAAGTCCGCAAACATATTCCACTAGGGGGCACGTATAATGAGAATGGCGCAAAATCTAAAAAATATTGTCAGATATTTCAGTTTAAAGATCTCACGAAGTTTCGAGAAACTTCAAAAGACAACCTGGGACGTCTAGAAACGGTTGTGTCTCTTCACCTCGTTCTAGGTTAAGGATTAAGCTATACGAGAATGATGACGTTGACACCAGGTCTTTCAATGTTACATGTGCGTCTGTCTAAAGTAATTTTCAGTCTTTTCGTATAAAAAAAATATTTGTAGAATTCATTTTCCGATTCAAAATGTGTTCGAATTATGTTTTATCAGAGCTTATATTGCTATATAAAGTACAGATACGCATATCATTTCATTATTAGCTTAACTATGATTAATAGAGCAGTTTAACAGAATATAAAAATGAAACCATAGTTCCACTGAAGAGATTTGTTTATATGGGTCACAACATAATTTGATTCAAAGTCCAGATTACAAAAAAGTAAAACTCTCAACACACCCAACATAGTGTCTAGTATCCCCCCCCAAAACAACAACATCAACTAACAAACCAACAAAAAAAAAATACAAAAGCGCTTCAGTCCAACGTTACGTTGTACAGACTACATAACAGAAAACATAGAAAGTTGATTTTTTATCAAATGTATTATGGGAACGTAAAAATGATGTTGCATTATAAAGGAAATTCTGGTGCTACTGAAAAGTGACACAAGTTATATAGTGATAAAGCTACAACAGAAGTTCTCATACTATCTCGAATAGCTACTATCGATAATTTATTGCAGTCCACCTAGCTTAGACAGGCCAAACGATTGATTCGTAATCTGAAGGTCGCGGGTTCAAAGCCCCATTGCACCGAACATCCTCACCCCTTTAGCCATTACGGTAAATTCCACTATTCGTTGGTAGAAAAGTAGCCCAAGTGTTAGCGGTGGATGGTGATGTCTAGTTGCCTTCTCTTTAGTCCTACACTACTAAATTATGGACGGCTAGTACAAACAGCCCTCATGTAGCTTTGCGCAAAATTGAAAATTCACAATGAAATTAACAATACCTTAGACGAAGCCATTGTAAAAAATAGGGTACTTAGTGAATACATCTGATATTTGGTATTGCTTTTGATGAAAGTTTATTCCTTTGTAGAAGTACATAATTATTGAAAAGTAAGCCAAAGCTCTACTTATTCTAAATCTTGTTTTACTATATGTGCGAGGCATTATTTGTAGCTTATTTTTGCCTTTATTCATTCTAACCTTCGGATAAATCCATATACTAGGGAAATTTTGGATTGGTCCACTAAATTATTTACCGCATGATGGCGTAGTAATCTTTGATTTGTCATGACTTTTAACAACCCGTGAAAGCGGTTGGCATATGACAGTGACTGGACGGTTGTTGGTGGAGAAATGGCAACTAAAGAAGATAGAGAGTTCGACTTTGTAGTGTTTGGAGCCACTGGTGTCACAGGGCAATATGTTGTTGAGGAAGTTGCAAGAATTTACAAAGAAGAGAACTTAAAATGGGCAGTGGCAGGACGAAATGTTGATAAGTTGAGAAATGTCCTCGTTGAGGTGGCGAAGAATATTGGCGAAGGTACTTGGAAGTTGTGTAGGCTTAAATATTACCTAGCTCTACTACTACGACAAGTATTACTACGTTAAGATATGCGTGGGGTAATGTTGTTCTGTAGGGCCGGGTAAGGACGTACATAGCAGGAATGATGTAATAAGTTGGGTGTTGTCATGGAAGAGGAAACTAAGTAGTTTTAATAATTATTAAGACCTAGCGCCATTTATATTATTATGTTATATTTACATTTCGCAATGAAACTTCGAATGAAGTTATTGTTAACATATTTGAATGTTTCGAATTTTATTAAGTTTTCATATATCTTAATTTGTAAGTTGTAGAACATTTAATTTGTAATGATTTAAGAGTTTATTAAGTGTCTTAAGATTACTATTGTTAATTATAGAATTAACACTTATATGACACTGTCAGTATTCATTGAAAGGAATAGAAACCGTTGGCTACTTAAACTTTATAATTTTAACTAGTTCATTAAATGCTTAAATTAAGATAAAGTCTAATACGTCATTTAGTTCAATACTGTTGTAGAGTTGTAATTTGTACAATCTATGACACTCAACTCTTTATAATTAACCCTGAACAAAGGTAATTTAGAATGACCACTATGCTTGATAGTGGTGTGTGTGTGTTCTTTATTCACCAGAGTAGCACTATATTTATATAGAATTTGTAGCATTAATGTTATTTTATTCTTTGAGATTATTTAGTAGAGAAATTATTTATAATAACAAATATAAATTGAGTTTTTTATTTTGTTCTCCACTTGTCACTGAGTTGCATTAAATTCAGAAATTCCATTGAATGTAGATTTTCAAATATTCAAAATCATTCAGTTATAAGCAATATTTTTAATGGCTATTTACTTGAAGGATCTAGTCATTACTTCATATTCTTTAAATTTCATGTAGGAGTAAGGATAATAAATACTCATTGGTGAATTATTCAGTGTATTAACCTGGTACCAAAGTAACTGTTCTTAAGGGTAGTCTAAAATAACAAAATATTAAACAACTTATTACATGGAGAAGATCAAGCATAAGCAGAAATAGCAGTCATCTCTATAGTTTCTAGGCTTATGCCATACCATTGGAATTCCAAAAGCCAGACATTTTTCTCACCTTCAGTACATTGCCTTAACTGTTTTGATGTAAGTGGTGCAAACATTCTGTGGAGGGCATGATTTGCTTTTGTTTTTAAGTTTTATTCCAAAATGTGTACCTTCTGACAAATTCTGGTGTTTTTGCTTTGTTTCTTTACAAAAAAATTTACTACAATTATAACATTATGTTGCTGCCATAGTAACAACATTGAAAAAAGAATAAATATTGAAGTGCATGTACAAAGAAATACTATCAAGAAATGACATGATGTGTGCCCTGTTAACAGTTCATATACTAGCAGTGTTTCTCCAGGATTACAGAATCTTCAATAAGACTTGTTACGATTGGTCTAGAAACCTCTATAGCCAGAGATGTGAACTTTTTAAACATAATAAAATCTGACCTAATTCCAATAAAAAAAAATTATTCACTTGCATAAACAAACAACTTTGTGAAAAAATCTATACATGATGGAGAGAAATGGATACAATTTTTTGATTTGAGTGTACAGGAATTAGAACCTGTAAAAATTTCCAGATAATATAACTTTAGCAGGTCTGTTATTACTTCATTTTTTTTTTTTTCAGACAACTGAAAACATCTTAAACATCCTTACAACATTAAGCTAGAAATTAACATAGTAACTTAGATTCACTGAACTTTGGAAAATGTTTTTGATATTTGAAGTAATTTAAGAATATTAAACAAAAGTTATTAGTGTAGGCCTACTATGCACAATAAATTTTTAACAGTAAATTGCAATACTCTAAAGTATGGTTGTAGATAAAAACCAAAGGTTTCTGCATTTTAATTTTATGAAATTAAGTGCTGATGGTATGTTATGATCTGACTTATCTCTTAAATTTAAATAAATCTTTCATTATTAAACTTAACAAATTTTATTAATCACTCTTATAAATGGCTGTAGAAATTACAAAATATCTTAAATGTGTAAATTGTTTTTTAGAAGGATCCTTGGATGGAGTGAGTGTAATTCAAGCAGATGTGAATGATGAAGATTCTCTGTATGAAATGTGCAAACAAAGTCGACTCATTCTTAACACTGTAGGACCAGTAAGTATTTGTTTGTCTTAACACTGTAGGACCAGTAAGTATTTGTTTGTCTTAACACTGTAGGACCAGTAAGTATTTGTTTGTCTTAACACTGTAGGACCAGTAAGTATTTGTCTGTCTTAACACTGTAGGACCAGTAAGTATTTGTTTGTCTTAACACTGTAGGACCAGTAAGTATTTGTTTGTCTTAACACTGTAGGACCAGTAAGTATTTGTTTGTCTTAACACTGTAGGACCAGTAAGTATTTGTTTGTCTTAACACTGTAGGACCAGTAAGTATTTGTTTGTCTTAACACTGTAGGACCAGTAAGTATTTGTTTGTCTTAACACTGTAGGACCAGTAAGTATTTGTTTGTCTTAACACTGTAGGACCAGTAAGTATTTGTCTGTCTTAACACTGTGTGTATTTGAAACTGTAATTTGTCTGTCTTAACACTGTAGGACCAGTAAGTTTTATGCTATACATAATTGAAAGATTTGATCTTATTCATAGCTGTCTTAAGATTTGTCTGTCTTAACACTGTAGGAGACCAGTAAGTATTTGTTCAGTGATGTATTTGTCTGTCTTAACACTGTAGGACCAGTAAGTATTTGTCAACACTGTAGGACCAGTAAGTATTTGTCTGTCTTAACACTGTAGGACCAGTAAGTATTTGTCTGTCTTAACACTGTAGGACCAGTAAGTATTTGTTTGTCTTAACACTGTAGGACCAGTAAGTATTTGTTTGTGTGTGAAAAATAAGTTTTATGCTATACATAATTGAAAGATTTGATCTTATTCATAGCAAGATTTGGAGACCCGTGTTCAGTGATGTTCCTACAAGGAAGGGGGGGGGGGCTCTGAAGCTTTAGTTGAAGACAATCCTAGACATTCTGGAGATAATTTTGCCTTGTTTTCCTGTGCCTTTGTTTATTTTGTTGGTTTCTCAGTCTTCCTGTGTGATAGTGATAAGCTTTCAAACTTAGTGTAGAAATCTGAGGTTAAGTTCATTATAGTGGACAAAGCCATAACAAAAACTTGTGTAGCAATGTTTCAAACAGGAATTAGAACAGTCTGTAAAATAAAGGTGGTTGTAATGCCTGGGAGTGAATATTTAGTTCTCTACTCACAAGATATTGTGGTTCATGCAGGGGTTAACTGCTCAGTTGTATGATGAGGTAGTTTTGCCTCATTCACATGGTTATCAAGACTGACTTTAGCCTACCACCAGATGGAAGCATTTTTCAACTCCCAAATAATACATCTGCTCCTTAAATAGAGGCTCTAAAGTGGAGTTTGTAGATAACTTGCATATATCACTGTCTGCTAGTGGGAAAGTGGTAAGATTTTGGATTTGTAAATCTTGCATCTAATGTGTTATTTTCCTGCCACTAAATCTTTGGTTCAGGATCATAATCTTCACTGAAGTGAAGCTTTTGCTATGTGCATTGTTTTGATTGGACGTTTTGTTCAGCCCTGTTGATGTTGGCATCTTGACTTTCATTGACCAATAAGGTGGGTCATTGTTCTGCATCTATTCAAGGTTCCAATCCTGACATTATCTCCTTGGTACACTGGTAACCAAAATAGATTCTGTACTCATCCAAGGGATCCACTAGTTGGTTGGAATGCTGTGAGCAGTTCTGCTGATTGTCTATCTTCTGTGTCTGAGGGGTTTGGCTTTTAGAATTTCTGGATGTGGTCATCTTAACTACATATTTGTGAACACTATTGGTCCTTGAGTCAAGATTAATCATTCAGTTCACTTCCACTATTCACCCAACCTGATATATTTGTCTTATACTGCTCTTTGGATTTGGGAACCAAGTTTTATCTCATTATGGTTGGTCTGGGAGGGGGTATGTATATATCTATGTATAATAGCTGTTTTAGTTATTCCAGGTTTTTATTTCTGTGTTTGGCCTAAGAGGACAGGACTAGTGCAGTTAAGGGTTTTTATCTTCAGACTAGCATTATAAATTCTGCTAAATTGTATAAGCTTTTATTACTTCCATTTCTTAACCCTCTATACATGTCATTCAATAGAAGATTGGTTACTTCTGGCACTATCTCAAACTGTTAGAATGTTGCACCTGGATTCTTCTTTCAGAAACAACAAACACAGGTTTCATTTTCAGAGTTAAGACACTTGTTCTTGCTCTAACTCAGTGATGTCAGTTTGGGTGTTTTTTATTTTTCTTTTATTTCTGTCAGGCTTAGCAGATTCCCATCTGGTTCCACACTATGGAACAAGAAGCCTGATGTTATCTCTTGCTACACGTATCGTTTTTTTTTTTTTTTGGAATGGCAGCATCACTTGAATCTATTTATGCCTTTTGTGAAGAGAGCACAAGAGACCTTTTTAATGGTCTTTATGTGACCAGTGGATCATAACTGTCAATTAACTGGATTTCCCAATTTCCTTGTTAAGGATCATTCTTCAATCTTGAAGGGTTAACTTCAGACACTACTAAGACCTGGGTTCATCTGCTCTCAGCTTGTCCAGAGATTCTTCTTATGAATCCCTTGCTTCAGGGACAGATTGCATATCCCATCAGTTGGGAATTTCATGGTCTATGCACAGATAACTATCTACACAACATTTTAGTCATTTTTATTTTATGAAAAGTGCTGTCTCAGGGACTTGGGTTATTAGTGTTACTCTAAATCTGTCGTAGTTTCTTCCATTTTCCGTCAAGGGGGCACTTTATGCTCATTTTCAAACCTTGGCTCTTTTTTGGGACCACTCCCATCATGTTGCTGTACTAACGTGCCCTATTCCACAAGTGATGTCTTTTTAGTAACAGATCAGTTGTTTCAATCCAAATAGGTCCTCCCAACAGAATAGTTTAGATTGCAAGGTTTTATGGTGGAATGGCTCTCATTTTCAAACACTTTGATGGGTTAGCCACTCTTTGGGAATACTTAACTACTGGTAGTTTGGTCTACAATGCTTAACCATTGAGCTTTGGCAACGGATGTATTCTGTGTGTTAAGGCGTTCAACTTGTAATATGAGGGTTGTGGGTTTGAATCCCAATTTTTGTACTTAACTATTACATTTACTGGTGAGTTATAACTATGGTTATGCTACAGAAAGTTTTCTACAACTTGTGTTACTGTAGTTCTTCTTTTAATGTTGTAGACTAAATGTAAACATTGATTTTAGGCTATCTGTTTTTTATTTTTGTTTTTACCTTAATTTCATTTTATGAATTTTACTTAACTTTTTTACTGCATTTTTGGTTCAAATAGCTTAGCTGCTTTGTGCCATGAAACCAAATCAACCAACCAATCAAATCCCCATTGCATCCAACATTCCCACCTTTTCAGCAGTGGGGGTGTTATGTGACAGTGAATCCTACTATTCATTGGTAAGAGTAACCCAAGAGCTGATGGTGGGTGGTTATGACTAGCTTCCTCACCTCTAGTCTTACACTGCTAAATTAGGGATGGCTAGCACATAGCTCTTGTGTAGCTTTGCACAAAATTAAAAAAATAACAACCAAGCATTCTGCCAGGACTTGAGTAAAGCTCTAGGACTTCCTTCCAATTCATGTTATCCAAGCTATGATTTAATGTAGTGGCATTTATGACCTGACATGGAATATATGGCTATACAGAAGGTCAAGGCTTAATGTAGAAGTTATGCAGTTCTTCACATGGCTTGGGGTTTAATTTCTATGCTTTCCATGTATCCGTACATAAATGTTTGCCAATGAAAATGGCACATGTATTCTCATTGTGTATTGAGAGTAAGTTGAGTCCATTTCAACCACAAGTGCCAACCATAATTTGTGTTTTGACCTGGCTTTCTAGCAAGGAATTTTACATCTTCCAAAACTTCCATGTATAAGGTGTACTTATTGACTACTATTTGATATTAAAAATGTTTGTTTTGTGACATAGATAGAAAGTAAGAAAAATTGATTGTTAGCTAATTGTTTGCATGTTGTTTTGATCTTTAGTGCATTATTTAATTAAATACTATTTATTTAAAGCACTACACCATTAATGTAAAAGTAGGGTAACTTTCAACAGGAAAACTTAACTTTCCTTTTCATGTTATTTTTTATTATAAAAGTGACTAAAAATGTAAGAATAGGGATCTTTTTAGGTTAAGGTTAGATTAGGTAAAATAAATTTCTTGAGGCACACATGAAAACAGCTTGGAGAAGCTTTGTGGATAAGGTAATTCAATAGCAGTTTATAACTTGGGACAGGATACATTATTTATAATTGTTTTATTGCCCTTTGAACAAAGTTTAAAGCTAATTGGGATAAACAAATCTAGTTTTGTTACAATGCAACATCATTCTATAAATAGTAGTAATGTACATTTACCACAATTTTATTATTGTGGTTACAAAGTTTGTCAAATTGACCAACTCTATGTAGTTAAAGTATAGAAAACAGATGAAATACTAAGGTTTAGTGAAAGCAAAATTGAAATGTATTTAGGTCTTGCATATCTTAAATTTGAGATAAAGAAAAATGTTTCTAACCATAACATAAAAATCAATTTTCACAAACTATTCAAGAGCAAGTGCATAGACGGGTAAAGAAAGAAATCCCAGTAGAGTAAGAGTGGAGGATAATTGATTCATTCCTATCTATATTAAAATATTCAAATTATAATCTTGGTACATCACTCTGAACTCTTTTCTAATTAAAGATCACCTGTATATCATTCCAATTAATCTGTATTGGTACAATTAAAATTCTAAAAGCCCAACTACTTGAGGTACTACCAGTATTAAGGGTCTGTAGTTTGAACTACATTAACTGTTTTCTGTAATTCACTTGACTGCATCTTTCCATAATTATTACTCTAATTTGTTAGATAATATTTAAAAACAAATTAAGATGTTTAATAAAATTTTAAATACTGTTCACACCCCTTTCCTTTGTCAAAGTAAGAATTGTCTTAAACATTTTATTGACTTTATAAAACTTGTCTACAGATTTACAAATAACTGGCTTTAAAAACTGACTTGTGTTGTGCATAGTGTTTAATGGTGTTATTCTGCAAGTATGTGTGCTGTTTAGAGCTAACTCTTTTATAGTGGTGGTCGTAATAAATCATAGTAAACACCTCCTTTAAACTTAATACTTACAATTTAGTGAATAGTCCTTGCATATAATGGAAATTTCTCTAGTTACAATAATCTGTAAAGTACAAAATGTGACAGTTTTTAAACTGTCTTAAGTTTTACCACTGAGGTTTTCTGCACAAGTATTTTGGCAAGGTATAAAATCTTATGATATAAGGAAATGGCTGCAATTGCAAGAGAAATGTGTAGTAAATGCTTGAATTAAGTCATCTTTAAACACTGTTCTTGTATTGGTAGATGCTAATTATTTTAAAATGTCATTTTATGGTGATTTTATATTTTTATTTTACTATTGTATGTAGGTCTTTGAAATATATTTTTCTGTATATAGTATCGCTTCTATGGAGAACAAGTGGTAAAAGCATGTGTGGCAAATGGAACGCATCATCTAGATGTCAGTGGAGAACCACAGGTTTGTTGATTTAGGATATTGTTAGATATTGCTATATTGTCAAGATTGTAGTGTATATTCTTGCAGTAATAATACGGTGCTTTACTTTGGAAATTAATAGTTGGAAAGGCTCCTGTTTGGATTTGTGATGAAGTAACTTTTACAAACTATGAATACGGTAAGCTTGATTCAGTTGTACATTTTTCGATGCATATCCACACAGTGCTTATTTGTTTTTCAAAACTTGTTTTTTTCCCACATGGGTGAAAAACAAAGCTGTGATTTTTGTGGAATTTGCTGTGCAGTTGTTTCTGAGTAAAAGTTACTCCTAAATATAGGTTTCATACATAGGCTTAAATATTAAGTTTTTATGATTTTATGACCATAACTAAATTGATTTAATCAGTGTTGAACATAAACAATTTTATTTGGACAACCAAGCACGTGGATACTTAAGATGTATATTCACTGAAAAAGACAAACCGACCTGATGTGTGGTATTTCACAGGTTGCATGTTAATCATTACATGTTAAGTAAAAAGAAGTGTGGGATTTTTGCATTTACTCTGAACTTTATACTGCATTGTACACTTATAGTTCTTCAGACAATTCTGTTGAATCAAATTGTTACTCTGGTTTTAGTTTCATATCTAATCCTTTAACAAATGTTGTACATTTCCTTCTTGCTGAATATTTCTCCAATAAGTCCTATGGGTTATATGGTGATATCTTTGTCCAAACACTCTCTATTAAATTATACCACTCCATATTATCTTAAACACTTAAGTTTATTATTAAATTACTGTAAATGAAGACTTACCACACTTTGAATACAAACTACCAAAATTCAATAGAACATTTAGATATATAGATTTTAAGATTATATATTCCTTATCTTAATAGTATATAAACATTACTGAATTTCTACACTTTCAATATGTAGTACAAGAATGCATTTTTTAATAATATCCACAATTATATATTTCTAATACATTATTATAAACATAATCCCAGTTTTCCAAGCACTTGCCATCAAATTTTAGTAAGCTAATACTAGGAAAGCATGCCTCATCATAGTATAGCATCTAGATATTGATACCCCAACATAATGCACATCTTGGTACTGAAGTTTAACAGTTCGTTAAAGTTTGATAGCCTTATCTGTAATTTATGTATTATTGACGTCTTAAGTATCTTGCATGTTAGTGCTTTTTCTCTATCAGATTTGATCAACTAGCAAGAGAACTAAAATAATAGTTAATATCTGTTTTGTTACTAATATATTGCTTTGCATGTAATATTTTTGATGAATGAATGACATGTAGTACCTAATACTAGTCTTTACTGAATAGTTTAATTTTCAGCAAAACATACTTTGAATTCTGATTCTTCTACAAAAGATGTTTACTGGGTGATATTTTTATATGGTTGTATTGCAGCTTCACAGTATGAGCGTATCGCTATGACCACACGTTTAGTTGATACTATCCTAAAACTCATTTTGTAAACTTTTTTAACAATGCAATATTTCAGGTATATATGCATAACAATGTACAATTGTCAGTCTGGCCCCAATACAGAATACTGAAGTATATAAACTTCCAAAGAAAGTGTAGCTATTTGTTTAAAAATAACAAAAAAAAAAAAAAACACCCTCATCAATTGTCATATGACCTTATGTATATGAATATCAGCAAGTTAAGCTTATTGAGTGAGAAACATAACCATAAGTTCTACTACATTTAGTATTTAAATATTTCAAATTATGATAAACCATTATTAGAAAACAATACTTTGAAAAATTGACTCTGCAAAGGATATAGTTCTTAATAAAGTGGAATGGGTACTTATGAAAATTTTAAATCTGTGTACTGGAAGAACAAAAATTAGTTTGGGAAGCAACACAAATTAATCACTAAGGCTTATTAGAAAAAATACATGATAGACTAACATAATCTTTTAAATTTTTATCCAGTCATTAAAAACAAGTGGACTTTCTACCTGATTATAATTGTAAGTTATTTCCTGACAAAGATGTTTGCTGGACAGTTTATTAAACTTAATTATGAGAATAATAGGTAAAAATGTTGATGGGAAAACAGTCTGGTTGTGTTCTCTATTTCTTAAAAAATATAACCTTTATAGTCAGGGTTAATACAGGGTGACTGAGGTTGTTGCAGAAATACTTTTCCATAGCCTTCATGAAGTCTGTATTGTAATCACAACCTATTGATACATAATTTATCAGTGTTTTATATTCTGTATGTTAAACTATAATTTTGTCTATGGAACATTAATTTTGATAAATTGATTAGTCATAAGATTATTAGACTTCATTGTAGTTGTGAATTCTGGTTGACTAAATTAAATGGTGATAGTTGGAAACATGGTTTTAGTAACAATAATTCATTTAATTGCACAACAGTAATTAACTCAGCTGGTCACCTAGCTGTAGCTCTGAGTTTAAGTTAAGTCCACCTTGGCTAAATGTTTTTTCATTGATAAAGTGTGTTTTAAGTTTCATTATTAAAGATTGTCCAAATAGATGAGTGAATTGTGGGAATAGATCTGGAAGTGAACAAAATATCAGTGGAATTATGGGAAGGATGGAAGGTAATCACTAAATGTTTACTAATGTGTGTAAAATTAATGTTTGGTTATATGTGAATATTTTGTTTAGTACTTAGAACAAATGCAGTTGAAGTATTTTGAAGAAGCCAAGGAAGCTGGTGTCTATGTCATTGGAGCATGTGGTTTGGATAGCATCCCAGCTGAAATGGGAATTTCCTTTCTCAAGCAAAAATTTGATGGTGAGGTTGAAGCAAGTTTTGTTTACTTTGGAATTAATCTTGTTCAAGTTTATCTTCTGTAATCTGATATAACAAAATTTTATTGTGAATAGTTTTCCAGAAAACTACTAGTTGTACTTCTTAATGATAGTTGAAGCTATGTAATGTGACTGGTAATCATAGTATAAATACTGTATTATAGTTGGAAGATTTGGTACTAGTGTATGGGATTATTTCTGAGTGAGGTATATCTGCCTGAGTAGTAATATCATTTAATCTTGTGTTTTTGAAGTAAATAATTTTATTTATGAAAATTTACCTGAGCTGGAGACAAGTTGTTTGTGTTTTAACTTAAATATAAGACAGATTCCACAACGTTTCATTGCACAAAATTTGTTTTTGTACATGTTTTTTCAAATTTAGCCAAATTCATAGGTATTACAAACCTAGTTTTTAAAATTCTCAGTTCTGAGCTATCCAAAATATGTAATGAGTTAATGTGGTTTGAAGCTGCAGTTCCTAGCTTGTCATGGTATGAAACATTATTTAACATAACTCTTAAATACTATAGTTTTTAATTTTTTTCAGTTAAAATGCTAAGAATTTTAACACTCCTACAAAAAGAGGGGCCTAATAGGTCCCAGAGCAACTTGAAAGGTTATTAATATTTGGCTAATAATCTTGTATTTAAATGAAATTGCCATATAAATCCATTAATGAATGGATTAACAAGATTCCCACTGTCCCTATCTACTATCTAGCGAAACCACAGCCAGGGGAACGGGCTTGGAGAAATCGGGACTAGAAACGTCTTTTCGTAGGAGTGTTAAGAAATTTATTTTCCAAACTTTGATAAACCATTGAATGATGATAGTAGATAATATAAATGGATTTGAACTATCTGAATTTTAAAGTAATAAAATAAGCACTAGTTTGAATGTTGTCATAATGGCCTTGGATGACATGCCTGCAATGGTTTTACTGTCTTTAATTTGTATATTACATAAGTGAATCATTGGAATTGGAGCAACATTTTGTTGCTTAAAATGTTGACAACCACAGAAAAGTTGATCTATGCCAGTTTTTTCTTCCTGATTTGTAAGAGATCCTTGCATGATAGAGGTGGAAGGAGCATAGCTGAATTATGTAAAATCTGTTATTAAAACGCTTAATAAGCTTAAATTTACAGGTATGTCATTAAACTATCCAATTCTTAATTGGATCAGTCAACAATGGTACTGTTAAGTTCTAAACAATCAAAAGTAATGATAAAAAAAGTATTTGGATATTTTATTAAAGACTTGTTAAACTTGACTCTAAATATCTTGTTTGATTCTGATAAATGTTGGTACACAGGATCACATGCAAAAGGTGAAATGAATTTAATAAAAAAAAACACTAGAATGAAGAACTTAATAGTTACACTTGTTTTGGGCCTGTTAGTTAGTACAAGTTTCTTTCCCATGGGGAAAGAAGTTGACAATTTCCTCTAACGACAGCAAATTTTCTGGTTTACTAACTATGCAACAAGCCATAACAAATTAGATAGTTATGTTATCAGTGTACATTTTTGGTGCATTATTTAATTAAATAAAAAATTTAGTCCATTAATACAATTAGTATGAAAAAGGTAGTTAAGTGTCATTGATAATTGACAGCAAGAAAACAGAATGGGGTAAGTACTTCTTGTTTGTTAACTTAGTATATAAGCAAGTAAAATGTAGATTTCTCTAGGTTAGTTAAGATTAGATTAGGTAAAATAATGCTTCATGAAGTGTGTATTTTGATAGTATAATGAGCTCTGTTCTCTAAGTGATTGTCACTTTATAATGGCACAAATGGTTACAGTTCAAAGGGCAATAAAACACAACACTTAGCTATGCAGTACCTTTTTAAGCTTGTAAAGTATATACCTCAGGACAAATGTAGTTTCAGGTTCTAATTTGAAGTCTTTCTAGAAAGGAAAATTTAAGAGATTGAGGGTGAAATTGATCAAAGATGTATGGAGTTAGGGTGAAGAAAATAACAAAATAGTTTGTAGTGAAAACTCATTTGAAGTATATCTAGGAAGTTTTGTAGTACACAGATTATCTAAACTACACACTAGTTTAGAAAATACTTGAACTCTATACATACATGCACAGTTTGCTAGTCATTGATTTTCTTTTATGGTTTTTGAAGTAATTGTTTCTAGGGTTTAAATCAGTTTTAATATTTAGCACTAAAACGTTCTTGAATCAATCTTGTTAAATCGTGTTTGTTTGAAGGTGATGTCAATTCAGTGGAAACTTACATGAGTTTGAAGAATGGACCAAAGGTAAAAATTACCAGTTTTATGATACAGTAACTAATACAAATATTTGTTTAGAATTTTTAAAAACTAACTACCTATTAAGTAGTTACACATGTATTTTACAGGTCTCAATGATTTTATTTGGATGTTACCAATAATTTCATTTAAAATATCATAATTAAATCTACCCATAGAAACTTGTTTGTATACGTTTTAACATAAATTTTATGTACATTTCCGTAAAACATTAACAGAAAATGGTTTTATTTTTTAATAAGGTTATTTTTTTTACTGATAAGATTAATTTACTTTAACTTCCCATATAACTTTGTAAAACAATGTGGATAAGAAATAAGCTTACATTTGATTTTAACACCTGGTATGTAAGCTCAGTCACTGTTTATACTGAGCTTAGAATAAGCATCAGTTATTGTTCCAACAACTGACTAAAGCTTCTTTCATCAATATTTATGAAAATAACACTAACACAACTGTTTATTATGAAACAAACTATTACTATAAATATGATTATGGTGATACGTTACTGGGTAGTACACTTTACTATTCTATTAGTTTTGGAAAATATACAAATTAATGATTTCTTATGTGACTCCACTCCCTTTTGAAGGTAACAATATTATTGTGCATCTTTTTTTTTTTATTTATTTAAGTGTGGTAATAAAATGACATCTCCAGTTCAAATTGAGTTAACGCATCTTTTGAATAAGTTCTCATCTCATCTGGACTTAATTGTTAAACTTAAATCAACACCTTGAAAACCATATTTAGAAAATTAATTGTTCCATCACTGCATCATTTTACTTTACATTTATAACTTACAGCCAACATGACATGTAGAAATTAGTCTTGGGTGACCTATATGTTAATTGTACCAAATGTTTTGTCTAATCCAACAAACTAAAACCTTTCTAGCACTAATCATTTTTTAGATCTATATCAACACCTGCCACATGAGCCACTCCAGCATCTTAAGTCTGATTCTTTGTAAATAGTCCAAAATAATTTGTATTTAGCTTTAAATTTTAAGGCTGTTCCAAAATTAACATTTTTAATTGTAGACTTGAAACATATTGCTTAACTTGTTCCTTTTGCATTATATAAATGCATATGTTCATGTTTTTTGTTTTTTTTCCTAGGGATCTAAAGTCAACTTTGGAACTTGGCAGTCAGCTATTTATGGCTTGGCTCATGCTTCAGAGCTTAAAGGTTTGAGGAAACAACTTAATGAGACTCTTTTCCAGGAACCACTACCAAAAAGTAATTTTCCTCTGAAACGCCGGTGAGTTAAACATATACTCAAGATTAAATCTCTTGTATTTCTAAGTTTCCCTTCTGTTTGTGTATATGTAAGTGTATCATTACAAATCATGGTACAAAATGTAGGCAGTTTTGTAAGACCTCTTGATCAGTGTTGGTAGAAACACTTGCTAGAATAACATTTTATCTTAATATGGAAATTCTCTTTATAATTAACTTTTTGCTTGAAGGACACTTGTATTTAATCTCACTTGATAACTGATTTGTTTGATTTCATTTCAGAGGCATTCTTTTTAAGAGTGATGTTGCCAATGGTTGGTGTATTCCATTTTTGGGAAGTGATCGTTCTGTGGTGCTACGTAGTCAGATGTTTGGCTACAATCATCTGAAAGAAAGACCAGTAAGCTGAACTTTTTCTTTGTTGTGTATTTATTTGTATCTTCTACATTCATGTGATGTAAGTTATGTCTTGTATTTTGTTAGCTGCTGGATAAATACTTGCCAAAGAACTTTTGAACTTCAGTGACATTTTGACTTTAAGTCCTGCACTTACAACTATATGGAATCTGTTTTTGTATGATGACTCAACATACTGTGCAAAAGTTCCATTTTTGTATACCACTTCAAAAAGAGAACATGTTGCTTATGTAACTAGTGCATGTCTTATACCTAGGAAGAAGTGCAACTTTACTTGGTGGGTTAACTTTTTTCTTACAAAAGTAGCTTTCTGCCCAACACAGTTCTTCCTGTACCCATTATTGTGAAACATTCACAGAACTCTACTCTAGTTTGCATTATTTTCTAGAATGTGCAAATTCTGTGGATGGGGAAACCTCGAACATGCTTCTTTGGTTGATGTCTGTCCTTCATTGAGATTGGCTGAAAGGTCTGCATCAATTACAATGTAATATCCTCTTATGAATTTATTTACAGAACAGATTGCTTAAATTTTGAAATCAAAGCATGGATTAGACAATTTGGATAAGAGAAATCTTATGCCCAGGATTCCTTAAATTTTAAGATTTTCTAACTAAGGGGAGGATCCACATGCAACAGGATTTACTTCTTGTACTTTTGTCCCACAGTAGGGCAACTTGTATACACCACACATTTATGGACTTCCATTGCTGGTATGTAGGATAAAGCAGATAAGCCATTGTAACCTCACTAAAAAAATGGATGCTAATAACATCCCCACCACCATTTATTTTTACAAGGAAATTCAAATAGTCATGACTTGGTAAAGGCAAGACTTGGAAATATCATTGCAGGATGTTTGCTTTGTTGTGTATTTCAATTTTTATGAACTTTGATATCTGAAGAAATAAAATTCTACCAATAGTACTTGCCAGATTTACAAAGGAAGCAAATATTAATTTATAAACATATTTTTAAAGTAGTTTTTTATTTTTAGGTATCAAAACTGGTCAATATGAAATAAGGTAGTAAGTGTTTAGATTAATTTGTTTTTCTTAAAACAGGTTATGATCAGCATATGAATTAATGTTTGATTCAGGTTCAAGTACAGACGTATTTCTGTTTGCCCTCCCTGCTTGCATGTCTGGTGACCATGTTTATGGCTACAATCTTTTTTCTACTGGCCTCCACCAAATTTGGAAGGTATTTGTTGGAAAAGGTAAGACACACTTACTGACCAACAGTCAGTAAATTAAAATTGTTTAAATGTCTAGTACATGCCACATGTGTGGTAATATAATGCTACTATTTACAAGTAGTGCATGTAGGAATAGTGTACAAATTGCAGCCAAGATCAACATTTTAAGTTTTGCAGATTTTGTTTTTAGTCTACAGGAAACTTGTTCTGAATAGTTGTCACTAGTTGTGTGTATAAATTAGTTACTGACTTTCCTAAGACTAGTGTATGTCACTCTAAAATTGATCAGGTTATGTACTAAAATTCAGTTGAACTGTTTTCTACCTATTTATCTAATTGAAAAGCTTTCTCTCCTGAATTAACCTTTTGTATTTTTATGGTGTAAATTTCATAGCATGATTAAAGTTTTAATTCTTTCCTCTTCTTGTTTAGTATCCAGGTTTCTTTTCACTGGGTACATTTTCTCGTGACGGACCAACAAGAGAACAGGTGACTTAATTCTTCAATTTATTAAACTTAGAAAAATATTACTTACTAGTATTAGAAATTTTAATTTATTAAAAGACAATAGGTAATTTTTGTTAATGCCAGCTGTTAAGTGTTGACTTGTCTCTTTTGTATTTTAACAACAAACTTGAATACAATAAGTGCTTTTGTAATTCAGGGAAATGGTGTTACTCCTGTACTTACCTTACATAACAGAAGATATAAAGCCACTTCTCCTTAAATATAATTGCATATGTAAAATGTGTGTAGGTGTTTGCTTTTTAAAATATATGATTTTGTAGGTCAAGGGTAATTCTTTCACCTACACCATTTATGGTGAAGGATGGACAGCAAAGCTGACTGATCCCACAGACCAGCATAAGGACAAGCCAGATAAAAACCTAACCATTGTTATCAAGGGGCCAGGTGAGGAATTATGCATGTACAAGAGTACTAAAATATTTAGTTCAGCTACTTACTATCTTTACAAGCAGTATAAACATCCAGTGTTAGTCAAATACTAAATATTTGACTTTGTTTTTATTGAAGTTTTTAAAATGATTAGGAAAATTACTATCCACATTTTGATAAATTGTTGTACAAATCATCCATACACGCATGCACACACAACTTTTTTACAAGATTGGAAGTATTGTTTTGGAAACTATTTTCTTTGGTTTTTTAGATGCTGCTTATTTGGCTGCTTCAATTTTCTTGGTGCAGTGTGGTCTGACAGTTCTGAAAGATGAGGACAAAATGCCTGGAAAGTAAGTGTTGCATTTATTTAATTAAAATAACTGACCAACCACATACACTCATACTGACATTCACCTGGAGAACTAGTATTTCTATTGCTCAAGTGTACAGTGGTACTTCCACATTTATACAAATGCAAAACTATGATGCTTTTTACATTAAAAACAATCACTTCAATAACATATTTAGATTAATTCTTTCCCTTTTTTGAGCTCTAACATCATATTGCATCTCGGTATAAATTCCTTTGTTCTTAGAAATCACTAGTTAGGCTTAACTTAAATATGCTTCATTAACATGTAACCTACAACTTAGCCTTAATCCTTTATGGGAGGTTTACTACACATGATTTAGAGTAGGTGACTGACATGATATGAAGCAAGTATTTTGTGTGCAACATTTTAAATGACCTGCTGCAATATAGATTTTGGGATGTTTGGACAGTAAGCAGACATGCATAAACTGCAAACAATGTTAAAAAATCTTGGAAAATGTATCAAAATAGCTTGAATGGACACGCATACATACAAGTGTATGTTTCCACTCCATGCTACTTTAAATACAATAACTTATTTATACTATCCTCCTTAATCTTGCATATCTGAAAAAGATCTTTAAATAATGGGTTACAGCAGATGCTCCATGTGTAAGAATTCAATCCTGTTGGTATCTATCTTTTTCTAAAATGTTTCAGTACTGAAGTAAATGCAATAAATACATTGTATTAAAAATGCACATGTATCCCTTACTCTTCTGGGCAGAAGTGTAAGTTCATAATTAATTAATGTAAGGTCCTCTTGGGGCATGAGGTTGCTTCCATTATACATAATTACGACAATACCCCTAAACTTAAGGTGTATCTCCTTATGGAACCAATAAACGTCCACAACAAATTTGAAGATGCTCCATTTGCAGGGGTGGCAAAGTAGTACTTGCACATGCAGTGATACATCTATGTATATTATGAAATCTGTAAACTTCATTGTCTGTATGATTATTTAAAACAATTAAAACAAATTCAGTTTTAACTAAACTTGTAATAAATCATAAGTTGACTTCCTAAAACTTGCCCTTTGAGGTGAATTTGTGTACGTAGTGATGGAACCTGCCAGAAATGGTTGTTCTTTTAGTTCACCTTCTCTAGAATTTAAACATACCCATGTGTTTGCTATGTGTGGATATAGGGGAAGAGGATCCTTGTGCTTGAGGTATCCAACTACAGCACACCAATTTGGCCTTAAATTTCTTTATACAGGTGGCCCCTAAGGTCAATTGGCTGGTCCACTTGGGCTAAAGTCAACTGAGTACAAGTGTTGGACATTCTCAACAGGTGTTGTGGACATTGTATCTGCTGGTGTTTGGGTATAGTGTTCACAAAACCTGGCATTGCTGTAATGTCCAACTATGAAAACAATTAAATTTGAAAAAAGCTAAATGCAACAGATTATTGGAAAATGACCATGCATGAAAAACTCTAGTCAATATCAGTCAATTTGTATCTATATTTCTAATTATTCAACAATTATCTGAGCAATCCTCAGGGCAGATGTCCTTTTTCCTTCAAAAGGATTTAGAAGGGCTTGCTGGATTCCTTAAGTTAGTGACAGTGTTCTAGAAACACTTTGGTGGAAACCTCTTCACCACAATATGCTAAACTCCTCCTTTAATCTAAAACTACTAGGGATATGCCCTTTAAGGTTATTTCCCCTGCATCTTTGAATTTTTCTAGAGTTGCAATTGAATGGGACTGAAAGAACATTCCCAAGTTAGATCCTTTCTGGTTTTTCCAGCTAAGATCTTACTGCAGTGTGTCAAATCTCCACTTACAAGGACAGAATTATGGTGGCTACTGATGTTCTGATATTGATGCTTACATCCCCACATCCTTCTGCTACTGTCAAAGCAAGTTATCTGACCTGTAAGGTACAACCATACATTTCCAACACTTGGTTGTTTCTAGTGTCAGCAGTTTGGTCACTTAGATATTGTGACATGGTTCTTTAACATGTGCTCTTTTGTGGTGGCAAAGATCATGGTACCTCCTGAATGCAAACTGGAACTATACTTTAACTATAATGGTCCACACCTCTTACCCTAAATGGGTGGAGGAAGAAGAGATGCAATGCTTCAAGACTATCTCCTACCCCAGAGGCTTCATCTTGGACATATGCTGCTGCACTCTATTTCACTGCCCCAGGGGGAATGCAGATTTCTCTCCATGCTTTCAGTAGAATCATTTAAATCATAAGAGGGCAAAAGATTCTTCAGATGTTTTGTAAGAGTTGACAAATCTGTGTACTTCCATTTGTTCCTGCCTGGTTCCACTTCCTTTTGGTTTTAGATTCAGGTGTTTCCTTGCTTCTATCTTTTTCAGCTCTGAGAAGTAAAACAACAATTTGTTCTTACCCTCAGTCACTGGAATTTTTGTCTGCAGAGATCTTTATCTGTCAGGGAGATAAACCAGTCAGGGCAGGATCAATGTAGGTTGATGGACCACAACCTGTTCTCTTGATTCCTTATTTTTGTGTATTTAGTCAGTTTTTACTATTATACTTTTGATCTGCTATCATTCATTTTTGGTACAGATAGCCTAGTTGCTTTGTGCCATTAATTGCCAAACCAACCAACCATTCACTTTTCTTGAAGGGTTGACCATAACCCATGGTGCAGTGATCATTTTCCTCTCATTTTGGGAGAATGGTGGTAGTTGATACTACCTGACCTACATGCTTAGATGGAAGTTGGACCAGGCCAACTGGTCCTCTTTCACTGTTCTCTCAAAATGTGATCTTGACATTGTAAGTCATCAACAGATTGCTGCATAGCAGCAGTAACTGACTGTATTGTCTAGGTAGCTGCTTGGTGTATTCCTAAAACTTCAACACATTTGCCACAATATCCTCCTCTTTGGTGGAATTCTACCTGCTATATAAGGTGAGGAAAGCTTCAAAACAGGCTTTGAATACTTTTTGTAGATATCCCATACTTTTTATACCACGTTGCACTTCAGTGGGCCTGTGCACATGCTTGGCAGGTCAGACATCAAAGCCAGAAGGAATCTTAGATTAAATGCACTTCTAGCATCTCTTCTACCACTAGTTCCAAAGTCACATGGAACAAGATTTTGAAGGGTTATTGGACAATAACTTCTGCTCCCTTTTGATCTTGCTTTCTGATGGCCAGAAAGTTGCTGATGTCCAGAGTTGCCAATACTCTTGGCAAAAGGTTTTCTTGTACATCTAGCACATCTACTTCATCCCCTACCTGTTTAGCCATCAAGAAATGAGCATAGCAATCACCTTTCCTTTTGGATTGTTTGTCTGACTATAATTTCCCCTTTTATGCAGGTAGAACGTGAGCTTTCTTTTCATTTGTCTAGCAGTACATTAGTCTGATCTAATAATATTCATTATGATATGCTGCTCCAATTTTCTCCTGCTATTCTTCTGGTTCTTCTTAATTAGATCTGCCAGTACTTTCTTCCTGATGCTTGGCACCATGCTATTGTACTGTTTTCCCAAACCTGGGATGGATCCTGATATATCTTCAACCTACCATCCAATTGTTTTGAGATGTCTCTGCAAGATCTTAGCAGATGGTTAATGCTTATTTTCTTTGGTTCCTTTGAGTGCAACATCCTTTAACCTGCTTGTTGTGGGTTCTGATGACAGTGCTTCTAACATGGACTACTGAAATCAACTTGAAATGCCAATCAGGGATACCATTCTCAAGTGATAACATTTTGTTTTGTATTTTTGGCCTTAAGAATGCTTATAATACAACATGGAGGTATGACATCTTGCAAGATCTCCACTCATATGGGTTGTGTAGCTGTTTACCCACTTTCATCAAATTCTTTAAAGAACTGATTTTAAGTCTGTGGGTTCAACACTTTCCTATGCTTTCCCACAAGAACTTGGAATTCCTCATGGCTGTCTTGAGTGTTAAACTTTTCATTACAAAGATTAATGCCATTAGTGGCAAACTCCCTTCTACAGTTGCAAATGGTCTTCATGTTGATTCCTTCCAAATTTCATGTCAGTCATTGAGCATGAGGTTACTGAAGTGGACCACAGCAAATTGTTTTACTTTTTCTGGCTTCAAAACTGTTTGCACTCACTTCAGTTGCCAATAAGATATTCATCCAGATCCTGAGCTCCTTCTTGCAGAAGTGGTGCTTCGTGTCAAAGTTCTTGGCTTATCTTGGACTGTAAACCTACCTTTACTTCACACATCAAGCAGTTGTGTTAATTTCTTTTGCCTTGAATCACATAGAATCTATGCAGTACACAGTGTACTATTTATACTGACTTGCTTTGCTCTTTGACCCTGGAATTGCTTCACGTTAGTTCTCACCCTGTTCTTGTCAATATTTAAAACTGACTGGCCCATTTCTCTCTCCTCTACTTCTATCCAGTTTTTCTGGATATTGGGTCATTTTGGTATTTGCAAGAATGAGCTTACTGATGTTGCATCTGTCTGTCTGCTCTGGTACTATTACAGCTGTGCCTGTCCCATACATGGGCTACAGTTCTATATTCAAGGCTTGGTTGCACTACAGTTGGAAGTTGACTTGGAATGAGCAATGTGAAAGGAAGCCTTTCCAGATCAAACTTTCTATTGCTCTTTAGCAGTTTTGCTTCCATAAGGATTGGAAGGAGGAAGTTGTTCTAGTTAGGCTATGCATTGGTGAGCTTTTAACTCATTGCTTCTGGTACTGGTGCACCAATGTGTGGTCTGATACTCAAGATACTAGCCCACATTTTACTGTAATCCTATTATGATCAAGAGCACCAGTATCCTGGACATTGGGCAGTAGCACTGTCTACTTCAGTTTTTTAAATTAAGGACCATTGGTCTTTTTAACTAAATATTTTAATTTGAAAATTGAACATTTTGTTTTAGTTTGATTCCTTTTTAGTCTATCTGTACCAAACCAGTAAAATAACTTAATTTACATACTGTATTCTATTTTTTGTTCTTAAGGAAACTTATTTTTCATTTGAGTGTTCAAGGAAGCAGTATGCCAGAAACTGAATCAGCATGTTTTTATTCTACACTTATGCTGAAGAGCTTACAAGTTGGTAAATAATTAATGCAAAGTGTTTATTTCATGAACTTTTTCTTGTTTTCTATAGAGGTGGCGTTCTCACCCCTGCTGCAGCATTTGCCAAGACTCCCCTCGTTGGACGTCTTCAAAGCCGTGGTGTTGATTTTACCATTAAAGATTCTTAAACATCTTGTTTTTCAAAATTTTGAAGCAGTAGTTATGTTTTTGCTGAAACAAGTGCTTCATGCTTAATATCTTGCACAGTGTTTTGGGCTTGAACAAATTCCATCTATTTTTCTATAGCATTTAACCATTTTCTAATGGAGTTGTATTTATGTCTTAAGCATGTGTATATTGTGATGAAGCAAAATAAGGGAAAAACAAAATTCAGTTTTATTGAAGTTAAGAAGTAAAACTAACTGCATCTGGTGAGATATAATGTTTAAGAGTTTCTCTTAATTAAAGATGTGATTTATATGGTACTTAAAGTAAACTTTTAAACTACTTTGGTTTGGAATTAACAATGAAAGAACACTTTTCTAATTTTATTGATATGTTTTGTTTCAAGTAATTTAACCTTTATTTTTTGTGTGAAGTTAAGAGTTGTTTAAATTACTATTAAAACTACTGCTCTTCACTTATTGCACATTGAATTACTTGAAGTTTAAAAATCGTGAGCTGTTAACCAGATGAGGTTTAAGGGAAAAAATTTTAAAGTACTTGATAGAGTAGAAGAGTTTACAGTGAAGTTAATTTTCCATGTTATTTTGAGTAGTACTAAAGCCTTATAGTAGATATGTTTTGTGTATTAAATATTCTGATGTTAAGTAATACTTTACAGTAATAGCTCAGGGTTATCTGTGGTATAAGTAAACACTTTGTGCAGTGTCTTGTATGAGGTTAAACTACTTCCAGAGAAAACTGTATTGCACTAAAATATATAGCAGCTCTTGCTTTTAGGGTCCAGTATATGAGACAAATAAATAATACTAAAATCAACACTTTCATTTGTATGTTAATAAATGAAACTGTTACTACAATCAGCATAATATCAACTGTATTGTGGATTATATGGTTTTTAAATTTACATTATTTTTATTTACAAGTTAAACCACCAGCATACATAAAGGTCTGTATTGTGCAGTATATTTAGTTACATGTGGAAGATAACTTTCTGGTACAAATGATAAAGCTTGCAGAATTAGTGTTCTGTTTCCTTCATTGAAGTTTTTTTATTTTCAGGGGTTTGAAATACAAGTAATGATATTGTTAATTTCTTTTAAGTCAGACAGCAGTCTTTATATATTATACACTTTCACAATTTGTACAAAATGTAACTTTTATATATTGAACATCAGGCATAATAGAACAATGTATAGTATACCTTGAGAGGGATATATACACATCTGGAAAATACAAATCAAAGGAAAACTCCTCTTAATTACCATAGAGAAATTAAACTTGCATGCTACAGATGGCAGTATTACTGTGAAAGGTGGAAATTTTGGTAGTTGGATGTTTTTGAAACAATTAACCAGTTAGCTGTGTAAAGTTTAATACTAACAAGAGAATGCAAAGACAAAACTGTAAAGTGTAGGAATTATGATTAATGACTTGGAACATGTAATTGCATACAAAGGGACATTGGTAAGTGTGGATTGGTAGTAGTTTGTTTGAGTTAGGGATAGCAAAACTACATGATATTCAAATCTCAAAAGAGGAATATTTAACTTTAAGCTACTGCCTGAGACATTCTATCCACCACTAGATTCATCACTACAAGGAATAATGTATAGTTTGCTCAGCTATACACTACAGTGAAGGCTTTATGAGAGTTAGGACATTAAAGAACTTCTTACCATAAGATCTAAACCTCAATGGGTTGATGTTCATATACATTGAATGTAAAATATTTAAAGTTCCTCCTTAACTTTACTATTAATCCAGCTGTCCTTAATGTCGAAGTAGTTTATGCCATCTACCTTCTTAGACAACTCTCCCAAGTAGTTTTTGCCACTTATTTCTCCCCTTAAGGGGGAAAAGGGTAGAATAAAGTTACCTCCCTATCATCAGTTTTAACTATATGCACTTCAGTTGTAATCATTTTCTTTAAAAAAAAAAAAAACCTGTTAAAGATCTTAACTGGTGAAGTCTCTTCCCATGGTTTAGAGAAGAGTTGCTACAATGTAACAGTAATGTTATGATCAAGCTGTTCATTAGTAATTGTAGAAGTTAACAGTAGATGATGTTGATTAGCTATCTTCCCTCAAATATCACCATTCAATTAAAGTCTCTTGGCAGTAGCCATCCTGTAGCTTTGTACAAAATTCAAATATACATTGAAATTTTATCCTTAGTTTAATATATTTCATTTTCTATGAACATAATGTACAAGTTACCCTGCCCCTAGGAACAGCACACTCTTAGATGGGCTTAAGTAGTTAAGGGTAATAGCAAGGTATTTCATAAGTAAGGTCATTCCCCTGAAGTATCTAACAAATATAATAGTTGCACTACTTAACTATTAATTTAATTTCTAAATGATCTATATCAATGTAAGTAGAAGCATGGTCCGGTCCCAGTCAACTACTAAACATAAATATGAAGTAATTTCATGTTTTCTATGCCAGACAATGTCCAAACAGAGCCCAGAACTATTGCATTTGAGATTAAGCCTGTGTAACAACCCTTTGCATACCTCTACCCACCCCAGATTCTAGGTCATACATTTTGAAAACCCAAATACTAAATATTGTTTGCAAAATGTTAGATTCCACTTAAACTTCATTAAGAGAACCTGTGAGAGTTTTGGAAAGTATTTTCTATTGATTTGAAATAAATACTTAAGTGCTGGGACACTAAATTCCCTTGTGAAAAATAACTTAAATTGATGAATTGTGCTTATCTACTAATTATTCAAGGATTTGTAGGACAAAAGGACTTCGTCAATCTTTTGTCCTTAAACCCCTGTGTTGATTCATTAACTTTTCTGATTTTTCCTTAAACTTCCCACCGGATTAGTCTTGTTTCCACACAAGTTTTTGTGAGTTTAAGTTTGTTAATGGTTGTAGCATTGTTAAACCTGCTCTTTAAATATACACATGCGTGCAGAGCTTAAACCCTTTTAAGAAACTTGTGCCTCACAGGAAATTGACTGTACTACAATCTAACTGATTCACTTCATTTATTGAAAAGTCATTAAATAAGCTTGTCATTCATAATGAAGTTAATTTACTTTTGAGTTTCTCCTTCATGAAGTAAGTTTCTTAATGGATGCATTGTTATATTACAAAATATAGATGTTTCACTTGACTTAAATAGTACTCTGGGAAAAAATTTAATCAGTAGAGAACTGAACTTTAAGAAAAACACTGGGACAAGCATTTCACTTAATATGCAAAAAAATAAAGGTCCAGCACAAGATATGTATTAATTCAATACATGTAACATTTGGCTTTTTTTCACAAATACAAATTCTAAATAAATGCTTCTCTATTTAGTGTCAATCTTACATAATTTTACTGAACACATTTAAGAATACATCACTGTACTCCTGCAGGCAGGAGGCCCTCCACTGTTCCAGTTTACATCTTAGAACAAATGCAAATCCATCTTCACTAGAAAGTGAGATGAGTGAATGAGCACCATGCAAGGTTTAAATCACAACATCTTTACAAGAGCAATGGAAGACACAGATCCAAGTGCTAATCCTACACCAAGACACATGACCATCATCGATCCAACCTGCTCCCGGAAGCGTTGACTCACTTGTCTGAAAGAAAAAACCACAAGATATCCTCTGTCCACAGCAAGTGATTATGCTAAGAAATATTTACATTTATAGGAAACAAACATCTATGAAGTTCATTAAATTTCTGTTTAACTGAGCTTCTAGGTAGTTTTTAAACTATAAACTGTCAGTTTACCAAAATAAAAATTCTTACTATAACTCTAACTACTTTCAAACATCATTAAAATCAATAGTTACGTAGCATTATGGTAAAAAAGGTTTTTGTAAAGCACGAACTATGCAACTCTTGTATTTGTGCTGTGCACATGTAGGTATCAAACTTGACTTTTACTGTTATTGAGTGCAGAAATTTACTGGTGGGCTTATAAAGTACAATTACAGTATTTATTAAATTTATGAGTTAGCTTGCTGCAGAAGAAAAGCAAAGAAATAATACTTAGACTTTTCAGATTTTTTCTTGTAAATACAAATCTGCCTTCAGGTAAGAATAATAATAAATATGGAAGAAATTCAATATTTATCAATTATTTGAATAAGAACTTACTTTGGAGCATGCATCATGGCATTGGAGAAAAAATACCCGTTGGTGACAGAAAACACCACTGTAAAGCTTATATAATACAAGTCGCTATCAAATATCACTGGAAGATTGTTTCTTGGATGGGCATTACAAAGCATAAACAATGGTACAAATGCCACTCTCAGGAAGGTTAGACTCAACAGGGTATATCGGAAATTTGATGGCTAGAGTGGAAAACAAAACGTTTTGACTGCAATGAAACCAAAATGTTCTGTAATAAAATTTGTAATCTTAGGTAACTAAATTGTTGTTTAGGAGTATTAGATATTTTGTCAAGATATACTTATTTTAACTAATAAACAGACTAGTTTTGAAGTAATAGATGTAAGGAAATTCTAAATTGAAGTTGAGTTGCTTAAAATGTTTATGAAGTAATGGATGAAGAGTTCAATAACATTTGCACATAAACTTGCATTAAAACATCAAGCACAATTCTTAAACCAAAAAAAGTTATAATTTTGTTGTACAGAAAAGGTATTTCTTACAGGTACTTATCTCCACTCAAAAGATTAACAATTCTTGTTCAGGGTTGTCAGCCATGTGTGAACGTTTTTTAAAGCACACCACAAGCCTTCTATAACTTTGAAGTTTGACAGAAGATGGTAGCTCCAGAGAAATGTAGAGGAAGTGTGAGAGAGGTAAGTACCTATCAAATATATTTTCATTACAAAAAAAAAAACTTCCACTGCAGTACTTGTCTCATCTCACAAGAGTAGCTAGAATCCCACATTCATGAGGAGGAGGAACTGATGCAAGGGATTGACAAACCCAAATGCATGTAATAGATACCCCTGGGAATGAAAGAATCAGATCTGAAAACCAGAGTAGGGGAACCACATGACTTGTGAGCCAGGTGTACTCTTCTCCTAACAATGGAATGTGTAAGTTTTATAATGGGGGGAAAATGATGGGAGCAAATCTGAGTGGGAGAGAATGCATCAGGAAAATGATCCCAATCATAGAAACAGACAGTAACTCCATGTCAAAGATGAGTAAATAAATGATGCACTCCTAGGTGTGGCATGTCTGGTAAGTCAACTACATCTGAAATATGGTCATATGAGAGTAGGATGAGGATTATACCATCTTCTCCTCAATCCCAAGAGCCAGGAGATTATTAACCACTCCTATGCCTGAGTATGGTACAAGGATTAACTCTGAGCTATTGCTCCAGGAAGTTGACATCCTGTATTGAAAGGATGTGTGTTGCATGCAAACAACTTCAATTATGAAACAGGCTTGAACCATCCAAATGGCATAAATATCCCCAAAACAGGAGAGAATGATGGAAAGAACTGAAACAATCCTACATACCACCACTTAGACCCACAACACAGATAGAGGAAATGAAGGGAGGAAGATAGACAACCAAAAGCCTGTGTGAGGACTTATGTTGATAAGTTCATTCTAAATCCAAAACCTGCCTGCTGGGTACCAACATACATACTTTAGTAAGATGAGGGCTACACCAAATGAAGTGAACTACGTTCCAATGTTTCACCCTGCAAATAGGAGGATATCATCTATACCTGTAGAATACCACCCTATTCTGTAACTGAATGGATATGTGGTTCTCATTCTGCATGGTGAACAACCCCAGCAACTCCCATATTCCATTCAAAGAAAGAAGGGTAACAGTGAGGTGGAAAGTCCAGAGGAATGTCATTACCTGAGACAGTGTAACAAAATCTTATTTTGAAAACAGGTCCTACACAGGGTTATTCACTCTAGGCATGGCAGGGATAAGCAGCAACTCCCTTCTGCTTTATCTATGCAGTTGTGCAGGGGCATGTTTATGAAGCAAAACATCATGAGGTCATGAACCTACAGACAATCTTGTGAAACACTCCATCTAAACAGTGAGCATGTAAAGCCATGGAAAATGAAGTACAAATCATCATGACTGGACAGCATGAATTTTGAGTTAAAGGATACCTGGATAGGTAACACTTGCCACAGAATGGGATACATGGGATAAAGAACTAGAAAAAGGCTCAAGGAAATAATGAAAAGTATGAATAAAAACTTACCAGTCAGAGATGCACAAAGTTCTGAAGAACTGCCACAGGTGGTAGACAAAACCACAATATGATGAACATAGTGTAAAATGAATGCACTTGGTCTGGTACACATCCCAGATTGGACAAGAAGCAAGAGAAAGAGTGAGGTGTCAGATCTGATGGAGGACATCAGAACAAATTCCAGGAGGAAGGAAGTCAGAAGGAGTAGGGTAATTAAACCAAAAAACACAAACCAAATTGGTAAGGGTAGATGTATTATTGTGAAGCATTTTGAATAAAACGAAATATGCATATGTAAACACTGGTGTATTTTTCGTATTGTTGTGTAAACTGAGGTTTCAAGAAATTCTCCTCATGCTTAATAACATAACCAATGTATTGTGCCAACAAACAGTATATGCTATTGATTTACTGCAGTTGGTATACAAAAAACCTCAAAAGCAATATAACGGATTAATGCTTATTAATTGGGAACTTTAGACATTTAACCAGAGACATTCATAAATTTTGAACATTACAAACCATTTAATTTTAGCAGATTCTCATCAGATATTAGCATTTTTATGAAGACATTATATAACTTCAGTGGTTAGTTAAGAATGCAGAGCTAGTTATTTCCCTACATCAATTCAAAACTATCTCATTCATCATGAACCCTTGACAAGACATCAGTGAAGCTTCAGACCAGAATATTGTTAGTACAACTTTTGTATATGATCATTATTTGTAATTACCATTTTGTAAATTGTATTATTGTTTATATATTAAAATATATTTGTATTAAAAAAGATATTATTAATCTTGTTGACAAGTTCCACAACTTTGATACATATTTACATTTAACTTTTAAATATAAAGTACAATCCAACTGAGTTTTAGACAATTTGAAATTGTTAATACATAGAGAAGAAGAGATGTTTAGAGAAGATTAATGTAGTAAGCAAACTTATACATTATTAAAATCTACTGATGAAGCTGTAACAGCAGAATTTTGAGCCAAGTAAAGACACATTCTGAAGATAAAGGTCACTGTTTTATGGGCTAGCAGATAGTTTTTGTGGTGCATGTAGGAACTAATGGTGTGGGAAAGGTGGGTCAGAGGAGGTAATTTATAAGTATAAAGGGCTGATAAAGGCATTTAAAGTAAAAGGCCATAACTTTATTTTGTCAGATACTGCCCAGAATTACTTGAGGGTATAAAGTTATAAGTAGGTCATTTAAGACTAAATGCTAGGCTTAGGTTTGTTTGTATGGATGAGCAAATTGGCTGATCAGACTTGTGGGATCAGTTTAATGGAAGAAGGGAGTCTCTTGGAATGGATGGTTTACATTTAAATAGGATAGGAACAGGCTTGTTTGTTAAGGCTAACTGTAAGGAAAGTTTTAAATTAAGAATAGGCAGTGGTAAGGTCCAGATAAAACTAAATGCAAAACAAATTAGAGGCAGAGGAAAGTTTAGCATAGGAAATGAGTACAGAAGTAGCTATAAGGATTGGTTTAATTGTTACTATTGTAATGCTAAAATTACAAGAAATAAAATGGAACTTTAGAGCACTAGTAGGAAGGAAGGGGGATTCAGATATAATGTGAATAACTGAAACATGGTTAAACAATTTTGATGATAGAAGTTTCTTCGAAATACAGGGTTACAGGTTATTTAATAGGGATTGTATGTTAAAGTTCTGGACAAGTGGCATTATATGTAAAATGCAAGTTACATCCTGTTGAAGTAAGAGATAAAGATAATAGCAACAAGTGGATATAAAGAAATATTTTTTAGTATGAAATTGTTACATATCATTAAATGATACTGATGAAATCAGTGAGAAACGTTTGAGTCAGATTAGGATTTCAGCTGTTAATGAAGTCATAATTATGGGTTATTTTAATTTAAGACAGACTGGGAAATGCTACAGCCATACCATGAGGGAGAAAGGTTTTTGGAAGCTGTTTAAGATGGTTTTCTTTACCAATTAGTCAAGGAACCTACTAGAAAAAAATGCTATTTTAGATTTATTAACTTCAAATACAGAAATAACAGAGAAAAGCTGGGTGCAAGTGATCATTGCTGTATTATGCATATGGAGGTGAGGAATAATATTTTTTGTTATAAATTTGAAAGGATAAAACAATTATTTGTTGTGAATTTGGGCAGTTCGTTTATTTGGAGACACTGATCATATGTGGAAGATTTTTGAAGATAAATTTTAAATAATCAAGGTAAAAATATTCCTTATAGAAAGAAAATGGAAGCTTGAAGTAAAAAAACCAGGTTGGTTCACAAAAGTTTTAGAGATATAATTAAAGAAAATCATAAATTTATGAAATTTAAACTGACTAGATGACAGGAGATTTAGAAGAATATAGAAGATAAAAAAAATAATTGTGAAACAGGAAATTGAGACAAGAAAAATGATGTCCACAAAAAGATTGTCTGAAAATATAAAAATGAACAGTAAAGATTTCTTCAAATGCATTAAAACTAAACAAAATGTTAAAATGTAGGACCCCTGATGAATGAGAAATAATGGCTACTATCTGATGATTATGAGATGGATTGGTTATTGTTTTTTTTCTTTGGTTTTTAGATATGAAAATCTAAGCTGGTTTTCCACATCATGAACAGTTGATAAATTGAAACAAGATCAAACAAGAAGACTATATTAATTCAGAGTTGGATAAGAAAAAACTTGGGAATTTGAAAAATGATAAGGTTCATGGGCCAAATGTTATTTACCCAAGGTTTTTCAAGGATATTAAAGATTGTATATGTGAGCCACTTTCTACTAATTTTTGCAAGTCCTTGAATAGTAGGCAGGTACCAGAGGATTGAAAGTTGGCTAATGTTACTCTTCTTTTCAAGAGAGGTAAAAATCAATTGTTCCATTAATTACAGAACCTAAAGTCTTACATCAGTTGTGGGAAAAGTTTTGGAAAGTCTGTTGAAAGATGTTTTGCAAACTTATTTAACAAATTGTTGTGAACATAGTTTTAATAAGAGATAATTTTATTTAACAAATCTTTTAATACTCTTTGAAAAGGTTACTGCTTATGTAGATGAGGGTTAGGGTGTAGATTTGGTATATTCGGATGTCTAGAAAGCATTTCACAAGGTGACACAAACGTCTTGTAAAAAAAATAAAATTTACAGTTGTGGAGGATATGTTAAATTGGACAGAAGAGTGGCTGGATGGAAAAAAGCAGAAGGTTGTTATGAGTTTGGGCAAATTGGATTAATGTTACAATTGGGGTACCTCAGGGCTCAGTCCTAGAACCTTTGCTCTTTTTTGATTTATGTCACTAACACAGATGAAGAAATAAATATTCAATAAATTACTTAAATTTTCAGATTATATTAAGGTCTTATAAGTTGCTAGCTAGACGAGGATACTGCTGATTTATAAAAGGATTTAAGATCATTTAGTGAGATGGGTAAATAAATGGAGGCAGGTTTTAATTATAACAAATGCAAGATAATGCATAAGGATTATCATAATTTGAATTATAAGTATCATTTGTATGGAAATATAAGTGTTATGAAAGAAAGGGATCTTGGTGTAATAGTTGAACAGTTTCTTAAGCCATCCAAGCAGTGTGCTGTTGTTAGTGGGTAAGACAAATAGGATTTCAAGTTTTTCTGTAGAATTATTTAATGCAAGTCTAAAGAGGTTATAATTTCATTGTACATGTCACTGGTGAGGCTACATTTGGAATACTTTGTTCAGGCTTGCATTCCTTACTTTAGAAAAGACATAGAATTGTTAAAAAAGATTCAAAGAAAAGTTGCTAGAACGATGTTGGCATGGAGGGGTGTTACATGAGAGAATGAAATTTTTCCGATTGTTTTCTCTTCAAAAAAGAGTAGGGGGGGGGGCTCTATAGGGTGTTTAGGATTGTAAAAGGAATTGATAGCGTTGATCCATCACATGTGTTTTCATATTTAACCATGAGAATAGTAGGACTGGGGGACAAATAAAATTTGGAAGGGTAAGAGTCATCTTCAGCTAAGATAGTTTATTTTTTTAACACAATGGTTGACCTTTGGAATGAGTTTCCTTTGGATGTTATAGATGCACTAAATTTGACTGAGTTTACGGAAAAGCTTGATAAGTATGTGAATGATAAGGGCTGGCTTTAAGATTTTAGTGTAATTTAGAGGATGGAACAGCCAAGACAGATCAAGAGGTCCCATGTTGTTCCAAAACGTTTTGCTCTGGTATATACTACATTGAGAAAGGAATATCACATTTTAACAGCACTAGTCAATAGTAAACACAGAAAGAACTAGACATGTACGAACTTCTTTACATCAAATGAGCACTTCTGATACTGTGTGCACTGCTCTTTAATTGATAAACATAACTTTAGACAGTGCAACTTTATTTAAAGAATGTTGTTTTACTAAGAAAACTTTACATATTACAATTTTGAGCAGAGTTATACAATTTTTACTACTCACTATTGTTAACCAACCTCCAATGATTCTTCCTGAAAAATCCCCAATATTAAACAGAAGAAATGAAGTCAATGGAATGAAAAATCTTCCTGGAAAAAAAAAATTGAATTTAAGTTTAGCAATATTTCATAACATCATAGCACAATAGCTAGTAATTGTACTTTATGATAATTATGTAAAAAAGAACATTCAAAAGTATACAGAAAGAAATCAAAACAGGCAACAGTGATTATCTGAATCAGAACAAAAAGATAATTAACCTTACATTAAAATTGTTGAGAGACCATGGTTTTATTGATTACAGGACCCCTAACAACATACTTGTCACAAAAAATACCAACAGTTCAGTTAATATCACTTGTTTCTGGGGTTTCTCATGCAATTAACATAAAAAAAGGGACAATTTCACCCAGTTGTAATCAGTTTCTTACCTTTAGTGTTGTAATAGGCAGAAATATAAAACTGTCTCCATATGACATTCTAGGTTAGTGAACAGAATATAAAGAACCCAGGAGTGAAAGGGTTAATAAAGTTCTATTTACAGTCTCAACTTAAAATTTATGAAAATTTCTACATCACACAAATCACTGCTCAGCAAATCAAATGTTGTAATTACACCTCAGAGTTCAACAAAGGCTCTCAAAAACAATCCTTGAAAACAAAACTTCTTGGTTGTTGCTTTCTTTCTGTACATTAATTCTGTTATTAATACAAATAATTTCATAGCCTGAAGAGCAGAAGAAGAGGCATAGTAGCAGTGACAAGATGTAAGAGTAAAAACAAAACAAACAATGGTTACCTGTCCAAACACTTCCTGAACCATGATTCATAGAAACAACCAAAACCATTACAGGTGGATAAACACTAAGGCTTGCCCAAAATACCATTATAATTGAGACAGCTTCAGGCCACACCTGTACAGTAAAAATAGATATAGAATTATGATGGTTCCTTCTCAAAACATTTAAAACATCTATCAAGTTCATCATTAATCACAAATGTTGAATTTCCTTGTTTCTACATGAAATGTAATCCTCATGTGCTTAACTCAATGTTTCAACATCCATTTTCTGGTAGCTGTTCAATACTCAACTAATCTAGTGTCATGATGTCAAAGACTGTGTAGTTTAGATATGATTAATTTTGTGAATGAATACATTATGATTGTCTAATTGTTTAGTTTTATTTTTACTTAGAGTTAAAAACAGATGAGTATTGGAAGTTGTGTTTGTAACTCATGTTGAGAATATAATAAGCGGACAATTCAGTAATAAAGATATGAATAATGAGAGATGAATGTGAAACAGACAGACAAGAGCAGATGTGAAAGTAAGGTTAAAGAAGCTCAGCCAAAGTTAAGGGAAAGGCCTAACCGTTAATATACCAGAGAAAACCTAACAGTATAAGAACAAAAACAATAAGAAGATTAGTTTATTTCCTCAAAGAGTGTTATAAAGCAACTGAATGAGCTTCAGCGGACTTTGTCGAATAAACAGACAAGCTTTAAAGTATGGGATACAACTGTGGTAATTCTATGAAGAAGCAAGAGAACTATATGTGGATAATTTGGTGACAATGAGAGAGAAGATAGTTCTACTTGTCAACTGAAATTCTAAAGTAACTAAATAGGTCAAAGTGGACTTTTGACAAAAGAAAGAGAACTGTGTGTGAGGGGTGGGTGGTTGTAACACATATAGATAGACAGACACAGCATTTATGACATTCCTATAATCTATATAGTGTGAATAATTTGTTGTACATATATTTAACTTGTTCTCAATATAAATATTATTTCTAAAATGTGAAATTTGTGCTGTTCATTTATTGTCAAAAAGCCAGACATCTACTGCAGAAGAATCCAAAGCCCAACAAGAACACAGAATAGTCGTATTAAGTAAAAACCTTTTAATTCTGACAATTGAAGAAAGGAATTTTAACTTTTGACAAGTGGTAAGCCACAACAAGAATGATGCAGTAGTAAACAGTGCTAAAAAATAAGAATCACAGCATGAAGAAGTAGGTCTATATGTGCACAACTGTAGTAGTGACAAGAATAGCATAGAGATTACAATTACACTATACAACAATATCAGGTAATTTTGATAAATGGGTTAAAAGACTGAACTATGAGTTTGTTAAACAACTACAAGAACTAGAGAGAGGAATGGCAACAAAAGAGAGAAACCGAGAAAAAGGAGAGGCTTTGAATAGAGAGAATAAGAGGAAATAGACGAGAAATAGAGAGAATACAAGCACATATCAAAACTCACTCAACTGAAGAAAGAATGATAATGGAGTCAGGGCCAGCTGATCTAAGCTGCCCAAATGTGATGAACATAAAGATGACATGGATGCTTTCCTGGAGAGATATGAAAGACTTGCCCAAACTCAGAACTGGTACAAAGGCAACTGGACAGTCTCTCTAAACCCAGTTTCCACAGTAAAAGGCCTACAAATATATGTTGGCATGACATCAGAGGATACCATGGATTATAACAAATTAAAAGTGACTTAAATGATATGAACTGAAGGCTTTTTTGGAAGTTCAGAGCAATCAAACCTGACACTGGAGAAACTGTATTTATGGAAATATTTCACCAGTTGGACTAACATGACCCAAGATGACAATAACTTTGAGGGACTGACAAACCTATTAGTGTAAGAACAGTTCACTACTGTGTGTTTAACTGACATGTTACCAATGTTATAGGAAAGAGTACCAAATAATGGAGAGGAAAAGATTAAGCTGACAGAACAGTATATGGAAGCCCATGGTGGTTATATGACTGGCAAGTACAAGAGTGTCTAGTCAAATTTAAAACCAGTAATAACTAACCAAAAGCAGGAGTAACAAAAGGTGACAGAATGATAATAAATAAAAGGAAGAAGGGATGGTATGTTTATTATGAAATGGGACACACTGCAGAGGAGTGCAAGTCCATTACCAGTAAACAATAGCAGAAACCTCAACTTAAAGCAGCTGGAGCTAGCTACTTACAAATACTACTAGTGCTGGTAAGAAAGAAGAAAAGAGTGACCGAGTGATTAGCACTATGAATGCTGCTGCTAGAAGAAACAGTCTTGATTCTCTTCATCAGATTCAATGCAAGAAAACATGGTCCATAGTGATGGTAGCATGCAACAAATATCAAAGAGGTGATAGCAAACAAAATGTCAATATGTGAAGGCTATGTTGTGGACAAGAAAGTAGTGAGAAGCAGTCTAGTGTCTGATGATCAAATGACAGGCAAGGTACACCTGAACACATGCTAATTGATGGGACAGAGAGAAAATTTCCCATAGCAAAAATAAAGGTGGATACTTCATCCATATTATGAAGGAGACCTTGAGATCATGTGTATAAAAGAACAAATACACAACTTATTGTGACAGGAAACATACCAGGCAGTAGAAATTTGGAGGAAATAGACAAGAGAAATATTAATGAAGCATCTGCTGTCACCACCACAGCTGAAGAGAAAGCAAGACAAAGTTCCTGCAAGTGTCAAAATATAACATCCCAAATTTTGGTTTGCAGGAATTAAAGAAGCACAGAAGAAAAACCCTTCACTACAGAAACCTTGGGACAATGCCAAGGAAAGATTTGAGCACAAAACAAAGGGGAAAGATACCTACAGAACAGGGGACCAGAAGAAAGTTCTATACTGAACCTATCAAGATAGTTATAGTGGGGGAAGTTAAATAGGGAATACCAAGAGAATACCAGACTCAAGTGACATTTACTTATGAATCAATTGTGGGAAGACACCTAAAAGCAAAGAAAATGGATAAAAAAGAATCACCAGTAACTTCCATTGGCCAGGAGTCAGAGATGGGAGACATCTGTCAAAGGACAATTCCTAGATAAAAGGTAACCAAAGTGGTACTGAAAGAGACATTCAGCAGAGTAGCTATGGACTTAGATCAGGCTACTAACATCTGAGACAAAGGCAACTGGTATTTGCTGACGGTAGTCTACTATGTGACATGCTACCTGGAAGCAACAGCACTGGAAAAGATAGAAACAGAAAGTAGTAGAAGCTTTCTTGGAGATATATTGCTGAGTAGGTTTTCCAAGGGAAATCCTGAGTGACAGAGGGACCCAGTTTACTTCAGAACTGATGCAGGAAGGGTGCAGATTCATCAGTACTTGGCAACTCTTTACCATCCCATACAATTATAAATGTAACAGACTTGGAGAGAGAGAGAGAGACAGACAGACAATGGAGTTTTAAAAAGCATGCTAAAAAGATGTGTCAAGAGAGACCACATGACCAGGGCAGGTACTTACAGGTAATATTATCCACTTACTGCAAAGTTCCACAAGCATGTACAGAATTTTCACCCTTTGTGTCACTGTATGGAAGAACAGTATGATCTCTGATGCAAATATTGTAAGAGCAATGGATGGGAGGAGAAGAATCAGAAGTAAGGAACACATACCCGTGGGTTGGACTACAGAAACTAATTGGAGGAGACTTGTCAAGTAACTTGAAGTTTTTATGCATTTTAGTCAGAAGCATTTCTATGGCAATATGGCCAAGGATGGATGTTTCAAGGTTGGACAAGAGGTCTTAGTTCAGCTGCCCACAGACTACCACAAACTCACCTGTAATGGAAGAAACCTTTTGAAGTACATGAAGTTATTAACAGAATGGAATACAAGTTGAATGTGAAGACAAAAATATTCCATGACAATCTGTTGAAGTATTTTGGAAGACAAGACCTAATGGGTGCAGCTAGTGAAACAGACTGATGTTACAAATGCAGAACCAGAAGACAGTGACATTGTGTTAGAAGATAAGGACCTATTAGACTTAAGACCACTAGGTGAATAGGAGACATACAAAGATGTCAATATCAGCAAAAAACTAACTGGCAAACAGAGAAAAAAGCATTACTCTACCTGCTGTGTCAATATGCAGATATATTCATAGATAAACCAGGAAAACAAATCTTGTGAAATCAGTCAAAATGAAGCCCTATCAAATGCATTATGCAATGAGATACTTGATAAAGCAGAAAGTTGAGAATGTTGGAAGCTGGAATCATCAAGCCTTCAAATTCAGTCTACTGTTTAAACTGTTTCTGCATAGACTTTCAGAAGCTGCATATTGTGATGAAGTTCAATTTTGAACTTATTGGCAACAAGAGAGCATCATGGCAAAACTAGATGTGGCCAGGTTTGTTTGTTTGTTTTAAGATCAACCTTAGTAAAGGTTATTGAGAAATCCCAATGGAGACAGGATCTAAAGAGAAGACAGCATTTGCAATACCAGATGGATGTTATCAATTTAAACAGATGCCAATTGCATTATTAAGTTCAGCAATAACATTCAAATGCATGAGGAGGAGGATTTTGTACGATATTGAGCACTATATGGATGACATTCTGATACACTGCAAGATGAGAAGACCATCTAATGAGACTTAGACAAATGTTCCAGTAAGGGCAGCATGCATCACCAACAGAACATTCAAGTGTTACACTGGATATTCTGTGCTGGAGTTTGTTGGATGTAGTGGTGGACCAACAGATAACCATGGAAAATATAATCAGCAAAGAATATACACTAACTCAGATGGCCAAGCAACAAGTTAAATCATTCCTGGGGTTAGTGGGATAATACATGAAATCCATACGAAATTATGCTGAAATTACTGCATCAATGACTGACCTAACCAAGAAAGGCAAGGTGATGTGAGAACAACCACAGCAGGTGGCACTTCATGAAATAAAGGGCATGTTGGGTAGCTCACCAATTTGTAGTATGCCAGACTACAACAATTAATTCATTGTTCAGGCTTATGCTTCAGACATTGGAATTGGGGCAGTACTCTTACAAGGACATGAAGACAGATTGATAAAGCTATCAGATGGTGAGAACTACTCCATGATTGAATGAGAATGTCAAGCCATCACATTTGCCATTTGGAAGTTCCAGAACTATCTATATGGGAAGGAGTTCATCATCTACATAGACTATCAACCACTTGCAAACATTCACAGGTATAAGTTCAACACTTTCAGGATCATGAGGTAGGTGCACATTTTCAGAATTACAGGCTTTGCATTGAAGCTATTAAAAGAACTGCAAATATTAGGAAGAATGTATGAGCAGACTTTGTATACAGTGAAAGAAATGGATATACTTATCTTGAAGACGGGTTTACATCATGATATAAAAGATGGTCTAGTTTAGATATTTTTAACTTTGTTTATTCTGTGAATGAATATTTTATGATTTAATTGTTTAGTGTTCTTTTTTATTACAAGAGAGGTAAAAGCAGACAATTTGGTAATAAATGTATAAATAGTACAAGATTAGCAAACAGACAAGAGTAGACAAGAAAGATTTGGGCTGCAGTAAAGTTAAAGGTCTAATGATTAATGTTAAAGGAAAACTAACAGTAGAAAATAAGTGCAGTATATTTTACCAAAGAGAGTTCTAAAGTAATTCAACTAGCTTCTGTGGATTTTCACAGTATATAGAAGATTCTTGGAAATATAAGAAAAGAAAAGGAAGCAGATGAGTTTAAAAGTATTGGATACAACCATGGTAACTTGATGATAAAGTAAGTAAATTAGATTTTGGATAGTTTGGTGATAGTAATAGAAGATAGTTTGGCTTGTCAAGTGAAATTCTAAAGCAACTGAATGGGCCTAAGTTAATGTTTGACCAGAGGAAAATATATACATATTAATGTTTATGACATATCAAATAGTGAAGAGTTTGTTATTCATAACAAGTTAAACAGATGTACATATTTTGAAAACAAGTGGGAGCCATTAATTTATTGTTGAAGAATTCTAAACACAACAACACAGTAGTCTAAGTAAAAGTATTTTATTTTAACAATTGAAGAAAAATTTCAATTTTAAATTTAAACACCCAGTATAGGTCACATAAATTAACCTTTCATGTGATGATTTAAATTCAAACAATTTTCAGTACAAAGCTACACAAAGGTTATTACTGAAATAATATTCCAGTTACAACACAGACGTTTTAAGTAACCACTCCACTTTATACACAAGTAACAGCCTTGAAATACAATGTTTTACATTCTTTCTTTTTTATCATAGTTTGTACTCAAATGTTCTACAGATCAGTACTTGGATAACTGATAACATCATCTGTATGTCTGTATGTTAAAATTAACCATTTCATAAGGTACCTTCTAATCATTCTGAAAGACAGAAATCTAATCTTACCTGTTTGAAAAGTTCCAAAAATGATAGATGAGGATCTGATTCTGTCATCAAAGACATCTTTTTGGATATTTCTTTTAAAATAAAAATGTATCTATTGGAGTACATGTAATTTATTATCATTCAAGTTAAATGAATCAAAGCAAAAATAACAAATGCAAGACATATGGTCAATGTCCTTTAAAAGTATACTTACTCAAGGAAGTTCAAAGATATAAAAACTGAGAAGAAATCCTATGAGAGTAATTTAAATATTAAAATATTTCTTTGGAAATTTCATGAGTTGATCTTTGCACACATGTATTTCAAAACACAAAGGATTAAAAAGCCATCAATTATTTACCAAATATTTGAGAAATAACTTTTTGTGTAGTTATTTTTCTATCTTTAGGATCAGTAATAAAAAAATGTAGTGGTTTATAACTGTAGTGCTTCAGTGGCCAAGAAGTATCTTGTGAGATGCACACAATCCTTCATAGATTGCAAAGTGGCTCTTGAAACGATTTTAATTTCTGGGCAAGCATACCTACTAATTACTTACACAAATATTACATGGCAGAGATCAAACATCAAAAATTCAACAATTGAACAATTATTTTTTGTAGTACATAATGGTGTATGGAAGACATTAATCCCAGAAATAAATGGCTGTATAACAACAAATTGTTAATTTTTATTTAATTAGACACTCAATGTTCAGGCATTAATGAATTTCCTGATGAAGCTGTAAAACAAAACAGTAGTTTCAGCTTGTGTTTTAGTGAACACTCCTGACGAGGCTGTAAAAAAAACATTGAGTGTCGATTTAAATAAAACTAACAAGTTGGTGCTATACAGCCATTTATTTCCAGTATTAATTGAACAATTGTACTGGTACAGATCTCTTGATTTACAAAGACTTACTTTATTTTTCACTACAACATAGTTAAATTCTTATGGGAATGTTTTTCTATTTATGTGCATTTTTTTTTTTACTATAACAAAAACATATCTAAAAGTTATAAAAGTTTTGCCTGTTACAAAACAAATTTTTCATTATTACAAAATTCAAACAGCCAAAAACATTTCTCTTTTATAATACTGAAGTACCTTTAATTATTAACCTGGTTTCCACTAATACACACTTAAGACAGCAATTTAATTTTTAAAGTCAGAACTATTAAATTCAGTAGAGCATTACAGATGAAATTTCAAAGAGTGCATCACTCCTTCATCAAACCATGTCACAGAATCCTCCATTGTAAGACCTCTCGACACAAGCATTTTGCACAGTGTCTATATCAGCCAGCCTTTGTTCCTCAATACCTGTCTTAATGAAGTGAATTTTTTTTATTCTAAATTTAAATCAGTTGTAACTTATCTTAACTTTCAAGTTCTGGAAAGAGACTTCCATCAAGTTCAACTGTTGCCCTAGCAAAACACTCTTGTCAGGCAATAATACTGGATATGAAAACAGATATAATAAAACAATGGTAATTTTCTTACATTATAGAAGAATAAAATTGAGTAATGCCAAAAATCGATTTAGGAACACATCCACTATTTTTACTTTTAAAATAATATAAACTTAAAGTGATTTTCCCATTAAGTTCTCTGAGAACATGTCCCTTCTGCAAGTCGAGGGATACCTGTAAAGTATCAGTGAGAACATGATAACTGTGTTAAACACATATCTCCTCATTAGTTACGAGTTTTTCTCAAACTTGAGCTTTTATGGGTTAGCCAAACCTGCTGTGCTAATTATATTTTATTAGTACAAACATTAAGTTATATAATAAAGCTCAAAAAGCATATAAACATTACTGGAGACACTATTATACACAAAACACTCATGTTAATCTTGTGCACTTAAGTGTAACCATCAATCTGTATGAATGTTACAAGTAACCACACAAAAATGTGATTGCAAATACAGACAAAAACACAGTATTATAAAACTGAAAAGGATGTGGAATCTGTTTTAGTGTATGTAAAATTATAAATCAAGTTTCAAACTAGATCTAAGATATTTTAAGAGGAATAGTTTAGCTTCTAATTTTAGAAAGAAAATGCTTTTTTTTCTTTAGAAACACTTAAAACTACACAGGTGTATTATCATGACAGATTCCATCACTTCGGATTGTAACAGCAAGTTTAATGAAGGTTAGTTTTTATGTTAAATACCATTCTGATAGAAAGTAAACAAACAATGCTATCTTACTTGTTGTACATTCTGTGTGATGTTTAAAGAACACCTAGAAGAAAAGCATATCATAAGTAATACACCAACAGAATGAAGTTCTGCATTATAAAAACATTAATGTTACAACACACAGTGGAAATGTTTTATCTTTCTTTTGTTTGTTTTTGAATTTTGTGCAAAGCTACAAGAGGATTATCTGTGCTAACTATCCCTAATTTAACAGTGTAAGACTAGAGGGAAGGCAGCTAGTCATCACCACTCACTGCCAACTCTTGGGCTACTCTTTTACCAACAAATAGTGTGATTGACTGTCACATTGTAATGCCTCCATAGCTGAAAAGGCAAACATGTTTGGTATAATGGGGATTCAAACCCGTGACCCTCAGATTATGAGTCGAGCGCCTTAACCACCTAGCCATATCGGGCTTTTTCTTTCTTTTAAAAACAATTAGAACTGTGATGTTTAAGATAATTAATGATTAACCCTTCACATCCAGTCCTGGCACTTTTGACCACATTACAACGTTTCACAGAATTTAGCATTTAATCAAATAACTATTATCATAGCATATAAACTTAGCATGAAAATGTAATTCATAATTTAAATTTTTATATGATTAAAGTTTTGACTTCTTACTTTCAAAAATAAATATTTAAACACTCTCAATGTTTATTTTTCTTTGACTTTTGATGTATTTGAATTCAGTTTTCTACTTCAGAATTTTTTAAACTTCTAAAAGGAGCTGTTACAGCTTGCAGTCAAGTAAAAAGAAACTACATAGTTACATACTAGAATCTCCATATTCTTTATGAGTTGAAACAGATTTGTCAAGCACCAAAGAAGCTGCTCTTCTCTCTCTCATATTTTTAGATAGTTTTGCTAATTACCTTTACATGAATTACACGTTTACAGCCAATAGAAAGAGTAGATTATTCTTTACACAAGGCTTATTACAAATAATTGATTTCAGCTCCAACAAAATTACAGTATCATAGTTTCTTTGTAAGTGAATATTTTAATTCTGCCCTAGCATGTAATGGAATTTAAACCTTTTATAGCTTACTGTAAAAGCCAGCTAAATTATACTAGTTTTAAAATAATTTATTTTAGTGACATATTTTTTGCATAGAGTGCCTATGGTGAAAAACAGATTAATTAGTTTTGGACACTTGGGGTAGGGGGCTAACAACACAACACAAACAAACCCATAAGTGAGCAAACATTTATAACAAGGGGAGTTCTGAAATTACACTGGTTCAATACTTGCATGCAGCTAAAGGAAGGAATTAGCTTACTAATTGAATGCAACCCACAGATGGACATGATGAGTCCACATGTACATGAAATGGATATTTGCACAAATATTTTTTTTATTGTTGCTAAAAGGGAGGATGCAGTATAAGCATAATCTGGATCTGCTACTGATTCTGTTCATAACAGTTACCATTGCTTATACTAAAATTGAGACAGAGATAGTTATTATATGACTGTGAAACAAACAAAAAAACTCTAATGCAGAAAGTACTTACCATTTTGTGTACTCCAAGGTAAGAAAAAAGTGCCACTAAAAGTACAATTACTGCACACAAGAAAAATCCAAAGCCACTAACTAGTGGCTCAAGATGTCCAGCTAATGCTATGATCTGGGCTATGGCAGCAAATATACCTCCTACTGCCTGAGAAGAAAAAACAGTTTTTCACTAATTTGCAACATAAAGAGCAGAAATTATGAACACCTTTGAAGTAAAAAATATCTTTAGAGTAAACTATGAAAATAACAACTTTTAAAAATTGTGTTGTGCAA